>NC_139828.1:19230731-19830731 GCF_963691815.1 Echiichthys vipera | reverse complement strand
AGCCTAAAATATTCCCCAATGTGGAACAAGCTCTCGCACCAGGTTCCTCAATGTCCTTAATGGTGGATATGGAAATATATACTGTAACGTATTGTGAACAACCACTTTAACAGCATTATTATCAGTGCTGTCAATTTACTAAATGTATAATTCATTGTCCCTCATATGAAGCACTTAAAAATTCTCCTAATTTGATTTGGCTTCAAGCACCAAACAACACATTTTGTTCCTGCTGTCGAGTCTTTGTAATCATTTCTGTTTATCGTGTCAAACTTTGTTTTGCCACTGCATCTTGTGGGCTGTGTTCGTGACTGGAACATAAACAAAACAGTTCGTCAAAGTAATAAAAGTGCTTTATCATGTTCTTTTCTGGCTGGATAGAAAGGCTTTTTAGCCTTTGTGATGCCTCTGGCATGCTCAGAGATGCAGCTCACATGGTAATGACAGGTGGTGTTAATGAGTCATATGAATATTATAGAAGAGAATCCTCTTAATGTTTAGCTTTTATAGGCCACTTCATTTTTATGCTTTATATGTATGTGAGACATACTCTATCGTCCTATTCTACTTATTTCATATTTTTTCTTGTGTTTATTTGATTTATGAAAAATGACTTTTTAATGCCAGAAATCTCTGCAGAAAGTGAAGTGATGGATGATTAATTTACCAGTGAGCAATAACAGAAAGTGTCTTTTCATCTTCTCATATGAGACAGCACCAGTGTTTCTTATTTCCCCTTAAGGCGAACATGTTCCATGAGTATACTTCATAATGATCGACTTGTGGTAATGTCTCGTAACAAAACTGGATTACAAAGAGCGATGAATGTCACTTTAATTTCTCTTTGTTGTTGTTTTCTTTTGTTTCAGCTGCGGTCTTGCTGCTGCAACAAATAACCAGCGTCAATGTCTCGGCTTGAGGTAAATAAGATTCATGGCTTCCCCTCTTACACACACACACACACACACACACACACACACACACACACACACACACACACACGCACACACACGCACACACTTCCTACTTGTCTTATCAAGTCTGTAGTTAACTGAAGTGATAAGTCCTAAGATGTGAACCTCAGTGGGACTCTGCAGCTGTGCGTCACATCGTGTCTCTCCGTCTAACGATGACTAAGTTTGGACTTGGATTACCTCACGGCAATAAAGTTTTATCTTTACCTCAGGGTTATATTCGCAGTTAATAAAGACACGGGGGACAACACACACACACACACACACATGCATACGCACACTCACAATAAGTGTCTGATCTTGTTGTTTATTCTTAAGCAGAATAGTGCTTCAAAGACTGTTTTGGTGAATGCATTTTCAAGGGCATATTGGTGATTATCTTACTGAAATAAAAGGAGTCTCTGTCTGTCTGTCTGTCCTTTTTATTTTCTCGACAACCGTTCTTCTGATCAACTTCACACTTGGCGGGTGTATTGCTGAGGAAAGTGCAGTGTTGAGTGCTCGTAAGATCTACCAGACATATTTATAAGACTGTTGTGTATTGAGAGGGGAATGCAATTAACTGGTACAACGCCCAACTGCATGCTGGGTACAGCCCCTCTCCGTCGCTCACTGCAGTAGATTCAAAAACAGATGAAGAAAGAAAGACTGGAGATGTGACACTGTAGCAAACTCAAATCGTTCACAAGTGTCAGCAATGTAACTTTCAGAACGAACGCCTTTGTTCCAGGAGACAGCCTGGTCCCAAACAGAAAGCCATAGACTCTAGTGTCGCTAGCAACACCACACGTCACATAAACCCCCTGTAGCTTTACCCCTGACCTTCCCTCTGAGTTAACCTTTTAAGTTCAAAACTTCCAGCTCTCATTAAATCGTTCCGTTTCTGTCTGCCCGCTGAGTGAATCATGGCACACGCCTACAGAACGAGGTGGAGGGATGATTGGAGACTGGCTCTATTTATGGAGCGACGCTAATCATACTCTTTGCACCCAGCGGGTGTCATTATATTATACAGGTGAATGTTTCCAGCTTTGCATCCGAGTCATAGGCTTCTTCTGGCTGGCTGGTGTTATAAGCTCACACATGTCACACATCACACATCGCACAGTGGGACGGTTTATCCAGCGCCGCTCCTCTCACCATTAAGATTAATCAATATTCATTTTTTCCAATTAGGAAAACAGCGGTGGCTTTGATTGCTCTGATGAAGGTTCAGCGTATCCTGATAAAATGCTCTTATTGACTCTGATTATTACATCTGTGTGTGTTTGTGTGTGTAGTGTGTGTGTGTGTGTGTGTGTGTATCTACAAGCATATGTATACCTGTGTTTCATGCATGGGAATAGTGTATAGATAAGTGTGTATGCTTGGCAGGGCAGATGGGCGTGCAGTGCATTATGGGATACTTGTGGTGTTAATCTTTGGATGCATGTTGGAGCAGCACGATTTGTGAGCTGCCAACGTTAGCACGCAACACACACACACACACTGTGGGGAGCAGGCAGACTTAATCCATTAGCCTCATTGGTAAGACACATACAGATCCTAAATATTAAGCACTTTGCTCTCCTGATGAGGTGAAACACCCTTGACACATGTTTATTCTGAGCACAAAATAAATAATGACAGCAATTAATGTGATTTTCTGCCACAAAATGATGATGATTGGTGGAAGGTGTCGAGAGCCAAATCACAAGGATCTGTTTAGTGCCATAAGAGCTTTGATTAACTACATTTGAGGGTAATTGCCACGTTTACGCAAAAGAATAATCAACTGATTTGCACAAATGAAATCAAGAGATGGAGAGAAAGACTCATCAGATCATAAAGTCAAGATGTAAACAAACTGTCCTAATATAAAAATTAACAAGATTAGAAAGGCTACAACTGAACTAAAACTTTATTTGCTGCAACAGATTGTAAACCTTCTGTTGGATTGTACAGAGCATAATATCCTATTAAAAAAACAACTGCCTCAGCTCAGACTCTTGGTATGCTCATGTAAAGTATATTAACTATACCTGTATGTGTGCATAGTGTAGAACCTGTGATGACGTAATGGCAGCCGTGTGTTTCCACGACAGAGAAACAAAGAAACTCTCCACATTTCCTCCTCAAGAGAAAAAAAAACATTAAATTCTGCAAACTTTCATTCTGAATCACTACTGAATAAATTAAAATAAAACAAAATATCTGCAGATTCTGTTTGGATGTCATGTTTCTAATTACCTTAAAGTTTGACTTTGTGCCCCCTGAACATCTTGTTCTTCCGACCTCCTGCAGTCATGCAGAAGTCCAGGTTGCATCAACAACAACAGTGGTTTTTTGGTTCACATGTTTGAGAGACAGTGTAAAACATGGATGTAGTCTCTGTGATGTGTACGTTTCTGTGTGTGTGTGTGTGTGTGTGTGTGTGTGTGTGTGTGTGTGTGTGTGTGTGTGTGTGTGTGTGTGTGTGTGTGTGTGTGTGTGTGTGTGTGTGTGTGTGTGTGTGTGTGTGTGTGTGTGTGTGTGTGTGTGTGTGTGTGTGTGTGTGTGTGCGTGCGTGCGTGTGCGTGCGTGCGTGTGTGTGCTTCTTGGCAGTGCCCGACTCCACCCGACTCCCTGCTGATCCAAAAATTAGCAAAGAGGTGGAGCGTGCTTGGAGCTGAAACGGCCCGTTTGAAGGGTGTCAGTGAAGTACGGCACCACCTGTTACTCAAAGCAACACACCATTAATTATGCATAATTCTAAGCATTAATATTTCGCTTCATTTTTCATCACCCGTAGTTCTGGTGGAACCAGTTTGTGGCTGTATCTTCTTTAACCATTCTTTCCTTGAACTGTTAAATACCTCAGCGGAGTTTTAAAACACATCTGCCAAATAAAAAGCACTGAAAAAAGTCCAGAAAAGTCCATTCTAGGTCTAAATTGAATAGTCGGTTGCGAAGCATGATGACTCAACTTTTTGCAGCTGCTTCACAGTAAAATCCCTCCAGTGTTCTTCTTGTGAAGGCTTTTCTGTGAAGCAGCAGTGAAGGCAATATTGAGGACACATTATCAGCAGTTCTTTGTCCCACTGGTCAAACTTAACTACATGATGTTACGTTCCCATTATTCCAGCAGCTATGGTTTTGGCATTGAATCCAAGCATACACCAGGAATGAACTGTGATAGCAGGACTATGACTGTATTAACCATGTGAGCAGCACTGCGAGGCTCTGCTGGGTCACAGCAGTGTTTGCTAATGATGATAATGCTAACACACTGATACTAAGAAAGTACCATTTACACCATGTTCACCATCTCAGTTTAGCATCTTGGCGGTTTGAGGTTTGAGTAGTGATTTTGTTGTTGTGTCGATGTTATTGTTACATGACGCATCCATCTGTACTGAGCTGGTGCAGTTGAAGTTTGAGGTTTGATTCCCACTGTGTCCTGCCACACTGTGCTAAAAAAAATACGACAAGCACTTTGGGACCGAGTGAGGAATAAGCCTGGAAACAGTCTGGATTAATGTGGCGAGGACCTGTCCCATCAGCTCATTGGTTGTTTTAGAGGCAGAGCACCTGCTGTCCCTTATGATCACACACCAGCCTTACTGCTTCTATCTCATTCTCACTTCCTGTGAGTGGCATGGCAGGAGATCAGACAACAAGCTGCCTCTCCTCTGCTGCTGATTGGTGTCATTCAGCACAAACACAGCGACATGTTGAAGCAGACCTGAGATGTGCTGCTGTAAATTAAGTTGTATTGTGCTGTTGTCAGATGAAAATGTCAGAAAATGTCAGGGTGTTTGAGAAACAGCGCTGTGCTGCAATACAGAAAAACAACTAATGTTAATCCAGTAATTATTGTATTACTGGCTTTGCTTTGTCGTAAAATAAAAACCAAATGAAATAAAACGAAAGATATTTCTGTGTCACAGGAACCAATTTAGTATGAAAGAGTAAATTATTATCATTATTATTATTATTATTATTATATGTGTCACCTAAAACCAGAAGTGTGTGGGTTACATTCTCCCATACAGTATACTTGTAACCGTGTATAAAGACTTCAGACAGAGAGCTGGTCTAAACTGAAACTAACAGAAAGATGCCTCTACAAATCTAAATAAGTAAATTTACACAGCTCAAAGTCTGACTGTTACATTTTTTGTTGTGACAAAAAAAGGTTGAGGTAGAAGAGAAATCTCATTACTGACTGGCTGCATGTTTACGCTGGTTTGCATAACCTGATTTCTCAGAGTGACCTTGTTTCTTTGGTGCATTTGCACAAACTGCCGAGTAGGAAGTTGATTCTCTGTGAGCGTGTGCTGATTCTGTGCACACCGACACTGCTCATCCACACATTTCACATCCAAATAAGTTTTATATTAAATTAGATAACGTTTCATTGATCCCTTGCTTGATGATGAGCTTGACACAAATCAAGGTTCTTTTGTTCTGGAGCTTTTGCCTTCATCAGAAGATAAAACCTATGAAAGTGTAGGTGTTCAAACCAGGGCCAAGGCCACCCCAGGAAGGGAGCGTCTTTATGAGGCTGTAGCAGGCTGTGGCTAAACGTTAGTGAATAATGTGTGCTTATGTGTTACACTGGTATCAAGTAAGGCAGAATTGTGGCGAGGGAAAAACTGTCATGGTCATTTTCAAAGGGGTCCCTTGACCTCCGATCTCAAGATGTCAGAATGAAAATGGGTTCTCTGGGTACCCACAAGTCTCCCCTTTACAGACATTCCCACTCTATTATATAATAGATAACCCAGACATTGAAAATAGAGGGTTCAGCAGCAGTTATATCAAGGTAACTGCTAAATATCCCCGCAAGATTCAGAAATTAAGCAGTAAAGCAAGTCTTTTTTTAAAGTGTTGGACCCTTTGCAGTCACTTTGCAAATTAGATATCCATCTTCTACACGCCTCCCTGGTTATTTTGTATATGTCCAAAACCAAAAAGCACAACCACACGTGTTGTGTGACTTACAAGAGGAGATTTCACTGCACACACAAACGGTGTGACTCGCACGATTCATTGTCACAGGGCAACAACAATAATAACAATAAATGCTGTATTTATTAGAGACAGTGCACATTAATGATCATTGATATTTAACATCTCTGTAAACATGCCGGATTATAGCAAAGCTGCTCATTTGAAGTCTCTTATAAACAAGTAAATAAATAAATTGAAAAATACAAATAGAAGAGAATGCAGGAATCAGGATGCCTTAGATATTGGATTTCTACAATTCTTACGCTTATTTTAACCGCAACGCCATGTAACCACAGTTATGGCAAGTTATGGCATCGCTGTTGTCCCCATCTTTAAACAACATCATATCTTCCATATTTCCAATTTCTTTAGATTAGTCAAGTTATATCAAATACACAGGTTAAATCATTTGTACTGACTGATAAAACTAGATCTATCAATGTCTTTAGGTCCAGTGGAAAAAAACCTGTTTCCATATATCCAATAGAAGCTGAGGTGACGGTGTTTTGTATCTTGAGGTGGATGGCAGGCCTGCAATGAGATGTTCGGTTTTTGACACTTGGCGGCACCAAGCAGGGACATGTAACTTGCTGCTGCAGCTTCTGGGACGGCCGATCAATATCATCACTTCTCTCTGAGCACCTCTCACCGGGTGACCACTCCTCTCTCAAATCAAACAGGCTCTGAGCCGCTGGGGCCAAAGTGAACATATTTGGGGCTACCTCAATCTCATTTGACATGTTTTAATCGCCTTGGTTACGCAAACAACACACACAGGCAGAGTCTCAGTTGCCGTAGTTTTGTTTGTCAACCAGACAAAGCTGCTGTCTCTCCACTTGACGTCTTTCAAAGCTGCAATCTGCAATTACAGTGCATCAATGGATATTACATGGATTTGTAGGGAGAACATGCAAAAAAAAGCCAATTTAATGGTCAGGGAAGAAGACAAACAAGCTACTTAGTTGTGTCAGATGTGAAAAGTGTCTGTGCTACGCCTGCAACACCCACAGGGCAGATTGGGCAGATGTCACACGTCTGTGGACGGATACGTGTAAATTCATTATTGATTCACTATGTTATTTGTTCAACTATTTGAATTTGAGACGGCTGAATGAATTCGGCATTTAGTTTGTCATGGCAGGACTCTTATGATTCTCATTTGGAAATCATATGCCTCTATATATATACAGTACATACATAATAAGTTCATGCATCAACAGTGATGTTTTGCAAACATGGTAATTGTAACTCATCAGATGATATTTCATAATTTCTGTGGGACATAAAAGTCTCATCTCTAATGTTTTATTAATGGAGTCATTTGTTTTATTGTTCACTTAATTTAACTACACAACACAATGGGTGGGTTCATTGTGCATCAGTACTGTATGAAGCACATTTATGAGGATAAACACGTTGTAAAATCTATGCGTCATATAGACCGTGTGGCCATGCTCGCTGAGGCTGTTGTGTACGGCGGTGCTTTGAGCTAAATGCTAACATCAGCATGCTAACATACTCACAGTGTTCAGCAGGTATGTTTACAAAGTTCGCCATCTTAGTTTAGCGAGTAAGCATGCTAACATTTTCTAAACACAAAGTAAAGCTGAGACTGGTGGACGTGTCATTAGGTATTTTGTCATAAACAAAAGTCGGACACATTTAAATGTTGACCTCGTGTTGCTAGTGTAAAATCGTTAGGGGCTCATCGAAGTCATTAAGATTCATTGTCTGGGAACCAAGAATGTCTGTACAAAATATTTTGCTATAATCTACGGACAGACAGACTGAGCCATGCTGCGAGCGCGGTTAGCTGTTGAATTGCGTCGCATTATAATGAGGGGTATTATATTTTAAATCAGACTGGAGATGTAAAAAAAACTTTCAGTATAATTACATGTAATTAAACAGCACTACAAAACAAACTGCAGCCTTCAAAATGATCATTAAGTTTGAATAAATACCTCTCTAAAACATATAAACCTTCATGGAGGCAGGATTTATTGCAGGACCTTTGTATTATTATGATAAATCGTTTAGTTAGTTTTATATTCATTTTATTTTATTTTATATTCTTATTTTATTGAAGCTGTATACTGTCTCTACAATTGCAGATTACATGAAATACATCTTGCTGTCTTATGCGTTGATGACACTGACATTTTGGACGCTCGTGTTTCTGCTTTCCTCTCGGGGTCCAGGGTCGTCGGGAGTCCATGCCTGTGGTCCACCAGGCAGTGCGGCGGCGTTTCTCCGGGCCGCTGATGCTGCCCCCTCTGTGGAGGAGACACTCCTGCCAGGAGCACCCATGTGACACTCGACGCCCGTCTGTGACACACGGTCTGCCTCTGGACCGCCTGGAAGTGCTGTACAGCCGAGCACTGGCCAGTCATGATGAGCACCGGTCAGTGACGCACACAGACACCTATTTGTTTCCATTGATTTTCATACTGCAGGTTAGTCTACATATTGCACATTATGGAGGTCAAGCGCTCGTGCTGTTCATTCTTTGCTTCACTCCTACACTGTTTAAGAGCTTTTTAAATGATGTTCATGCAGCATAATTTCTTCTGGAAAGTTGTTGTTGCTGTAATTCATCTTGGGAGTTGTTGTTGTTGTGTGTTCGTTTTTGATTTGGAGCATCTGTTGACCTGCGTCACCAAGGAAAATAATAATGTTTCCAGCTCAACTAAACGGTTACTAAAATAGTTTAACAGAATATTCTAACTACATAAGCTTTCTTTCTTTCTTTCTTTCTTTCTCTCTCCCTTCCTCAGCGGTCAGCGGTCAGAGATACCTCAGCTCATTAGCTTATTGTTTGGTTTAGTCCAGGTGGACACCAAGGAAACAGCAGTTTCTGTCTGCACACACACACACACACACACACACACATAGAGAAGGCTGAAATATGTTTAGTGAGTGCAGGTGATAATGAAAGCCATTTTCCCTTCACACAGCGCCTGGTAATTGCAGCGACAGGAAGAGGCCTGTCGCAGAAAGGTCATAAGTGTGTTTGTTACTTTCTTCTTCTGAATCTACAAAACTGTATCTCTTCTTTGTTTTTGGATATAAAAGTGTACACTCTTCATGCTCTTCTCCGTGTGCTGTCCAGACATTAATGATAGGGGGTATATATAATAAAAAATTATCACAAGCAGTGATGATTTGACTACGCCTAATGATGACTTATGTTACTATGTATGGCCTAAATTTATACTACTATAATTTAATAATTCCTATAATTAGATATTGTCATGACTCTGCTCAACGAACAGCTCAACAAATGACTCTTTAAAGTAAAAATACATTTATTTAAGAAAACTAACTTAAGTATGCAATCAGTTCATCAGTAATGTGTTTAGTATGTGGATGAACAACGTCAACCACAGTCAAACCAACCAGGCAACCTCTAACAGTCGCACAACGTCAGCTCGACCTTTGAGAGGTGGGGTCCAGATGGGTCCTGCTGTCCAAAGGGTTACATTTAAACTTCAGCATCATGTTGTGCCACACACTGAAACCAATTTTAATCAGGTTTACAAGGCAACAAATGAGCCTACAGGCTTTTAAAAAATCAAATGAAAAATCTAGACACGAGTACACTTTATCATCACACCCTTTGTTTTTAGTTTATTTAAGTTTAACTTTGTGGAGAAGGCAAATATATAGGCTTAAAGATTGAATATGTAGAATATGTAGCGTTTTGAGGGGTACAGAATTACAGTATTGAATTAATATTTTACATTTTTTTGACGGGTTTGACAATGACTTTCTGTCACATTCTGTTGACATTGCACCAGCCAATAGCTGCCGGCATTGCACGGGTTGCCAGGCTTGACTGTTGTTCGGCGCAGCTACGGTCGGCTGGCACTGGGTGAAATGGAGTTTGTCAATCCTGCAGCTGCTTATTTGTCTCAGCAGATGAGTGACCGAGACGGACAAAAACCAGAGTTAATATAGGCCAAGCTTTCACTCCATGGACTGAAATAAAGAAGTTCAACACGTTAAACCTTACGCTGAAATGGCTTTGTTTCTCCTTGATCGGTAGGATAACTTTCATGCTAACTTAAGGTAACTGTCAGTCAACTCCTCTAATACTTGTTTTTATGGTGCGATTTGCCGAAGGGGACCGGTTCAAACAGGCTTAAACAGTCTGGCCAACCTGGTCACCTGAAAATTATTTTCTGTTGTTGTGACTACGATCTTGAGACACTAGATGGTGGAGTTCCATATTCAACCTTTAATGTTGTAAGACAATTAGTAAACCTCTATTATGAAAATGATGAGAGGGAGAGAGGAGAGGGAGAGAGGAGAGGGAGAGAGGAGAGAGAGAGAGGAGAGAGAGGAGAGGGAGAGAGATAGAGAGAGAGAGATAGAGAGAGAGAGAGAGAGAGAGAGAGAGAGAGGAGAGAGGAGAGAGGAGAGAGGAGAGAGGAGAGAGAGAGAGAGAGAGAGAGAGAGAGACAGAGAGAGAAGAGAGAGAGAAGAGAGAGAGAGAGAGAGAGAGAGAGAGAGAGAGAGAGAGAGAGAGAGAGATTTCAGCACGGCTCGTGGACAGCAGCACCATCATGCCGCGCGAGCATCTCCGTGTGTCAGTGTGAAGCGCGTCTGTTTCCCCTCAGTCTGTGTTTCCTCAGCGCTGTCCTTCATTCAAAACTCGCTTTAGAAGCAGAAGAAAAGCAGCGAAAGTAGGAAATGGAGTGTACCGCGCTGAACAGAGAGGGCGCGGGGCTCGCCAAACCGCCTAAACATCTGTGGCGGCAGCCGAGGACCCACATACGGATCAAACAGCGCTTCAACTCGGACACCGAGCGCTACCTGTGCCGCAACCGCACCCTGGAGAAGCTGCGACCCGGGCTGAAGAAACCCCGCATGTCCTGGCCCTCCCCGGTGAAACGGTAACCACTTTCCCCTGTGAAGTGTCTCAACTCATCACATCATTATTCGGCTGCATTGTTCACTGGAGTTGAGTTTTTGAAGATAGAGATGCAGAAAAAACTAACTTCCAACGGGCTGACGTTAACACCTATATTGCGGTAACATACGGTGACCCGATTTCTGAGACAAAATCCGGACATTTTTGGTTCAGAGGCGTAAAAACCTCCAAAACATGACCAGTATTAAGTTACTTTGATAGTCAACATTCATTTGATATTCATAAAAAAACTATTATGCATTTAAACCCTTTCATTGAATTAATGTCAAACCACTCTTGCAACGTAAAGACTAATATTCCTCATGTATCACAAGGCTTGTTTTTGACCAATATATTTTTTATGATTTTTTTATGACTATAAGATTTTTTACAAAAGTCAAATCTATTATGATAACTTATCTTTTGACCTGGAGATGTCAAACCGCTCTGGCGTTGGCCTGTGAGTAGTAGGGTGCAGAACTGTCGTTTGATCAACATTTATGCATTTTAATAGTTTCCCATATTCCATTTTCGGATCTTTTAGTCACAGTGAAAACTGGGGACATTTACGTTTGTAGCCGGAGGCAGGTCACTAAAAACGTGGACTGTTCCCAGACACTGGGCACCTCTGGTCACCCTAAGCAACGTTGGCTGACAATTACTGCTCCCTGTTCTGTTCAGTTCTTTAACAAAGCAGTTAAAAGATATCGTAATGAAGATATGTGAGATAAGACGCCATGGTAATCGATCTAAATCTTGTGTATAGACACAGGCGACTAATAAAGACATTTGAAGTACTACGTTTTTATATTTTTAGAATTATATGATTAGTTATACTATTTTAATTAGACTGGAATTAAATGTTCAATAGATATTACATTGTTTTAACGAGATCTATATTCCTGGAGGTTCTTGGTATTTATTTGAAGGTATTAAGCGTGTTGTTAAAAACGCCCCCCGCACCTGGGGGCAGATGTAACATTTGACGTCTTGTGTTTCCATCATTGTAGCTCTCACATTGCTTGGAAAAACATTTGAACAAGAAGAACACAGATACAACTGTCCTACAAACAAATAAATCCAAATAGTTCAAGAGTTTTTTGAGTAATGACATCAAAAACAAAAAGTGTTACAATTGGCCCGGTCTCCCCTACTCAGTACAATTTGCTTTAACGTCAGCCTGTTCACAGTTAAAGTATTATATGAACATAAGACATATGGAAGATATGTGAAATGAGACGTCATGTAAGCTATCAGAAGCTTGTGTATAGACACTAGCAGATAATAGACACATGAAATACTAACACATGTATTTTTCACATGTTTAATAGGGTGCATTGATTTGATAATGTAGATGGATATGGCAAAGTCTGATAAAACGGACAAGATGTACTTGTTCATTGAGTCTGCTTAATTACAAGAGATAATCCATAGAAGCGTATTAAACAGTGTTTTCATATGTGGTGAAAGTTATTCTGGATTTTTACTTACTTTGCACCAATCCACGAACATAAATTCAATAGATTACCACCAAACATGCCCGGTCTACCTCCATTTACTTGGTTTACACGACGCTGTCATCCAGTGATTGATGTTTAGATGTTATTTTCCTACTTACAATGTGTAGCCTGGGTCATCAATCTCTGCTGGCAGTTTGTAATAGCACAACGTCTCTGACTCCTCTGTGTTACACCAAAACATAGACGTAACTGGATGATGAATATCAGGGGGTTGGTGAAACACTGACTGCTGAAGTATTAGATAGTCTGTAACAACAGAGTCATTTTTTTCAGCGCTCTATTGAATTCATGAATTGTCAGTCAAGTTTGTTATGGCTTTCATTAACACCTGCTAGAACAATCCCAGGGTTTTTTGGCTCTCTGGAAACAAGTTAGACCACAACAGTTGTTATGGTTGTTTTTCTCTTTATGAATTGAGCACAATATAGGAAGAATAAAAATGTTTTCTTTCTCAACCGTCTTATCGTGTCAACCACTGTGTTCCCAATATTCCCCCTCAAATGTGGCTTAAAGTCAGAGCAGACCTGCTTACATCGTCACATATAGGCTATACGCTGATGATCAAAATTAACAAATTATAAATACTTGATTTACATTAACATCATGTCAGAACAGAAGATCTGGACTCTGACACTTCCTCCTTCAAATTTAACTGACTTCTTCAGACACTTTTGGGTTCAGTCGTTCTCCAGTCCGGTAGCGAACATAATGTTTTCCATCATACCCAAATAAATTGAACCTAAGCAATGTCATGTCATGGTTGGGGGGATGTTTTCTGCAGCAGGAGTTGGGCCTCTTGTACAGCTACATGACAGGGTGAATGCAAATTTTTATGTGAACCTCCTTCTGTAACATGCAATACCTCCACTGCAATCAGCTGCAATTTTCATGCAAGACAATGCCCCCTGTCACACTGCTAAACAGGTTACGCAGTTCCTTGAAGCTCAGAATATCAAAGCAATGAAATGGCCATCCCAGAGTCCAGATCTAAACCCCATAGAGAATCTCTGGAAAATCCTTGGCAACAAAGTAATGACTAAGAAACCCACTACGATTAACGAACTGTGGAAGAGAAAATTCTAAACGATAAAATATAACAGTATTTCAGAATAAATCAAGTATTATTACATTGCTCTCTAATTTTGATCTCCAGTGTATATTATATTATCTGCCTGTTCTGTGATGTTGCTTTCTTGACCTGGAAAAAAACAAAAACATGAAATTACCTGTTATTGCAATTTTAGAAAAGACACAATAATTAATTTGAGTGATTATTGAAATGAATCATTTCCAACATGTAACAGAATAAATAAAGGTGTAATTTCTTGGATTAAAGGTCAATGAAATAACACCCTGTAATTGAGTGGGTTATGTTGTACACGGTGCACTTTGACGGATAAAAGAGGAGATGTGAGTGATGATTTATCTAACGCTAAACTCCTCTGTAAACCTCATCAGTCAGGCTGATGGAGGGCTTAGACTCCTTCTGCTGCAGTGTGTCATTCCTAACACGTCCGTATCCGAGCACAGCCAGAGAAGAGATTGATGTTTGTGCCTCGTCTCTTTTTGTAGCGTTTTGCAGTTCTTAATTAGATCAAACAGCCTTGCTTTTGGGATTTAGGATTTTGAAAATATGGACAGAAATATAGAAAACAAGAATACATTGAGTCTTTTATTACAGTGACATAAGTCTTCTTTTAAAAAGGGATTTAATACAATGGCTCCAGCCCCCCGTGACCCCAATAGGGGCAAGCGGTTGAAGATGGATGGATAGGTTTTGTGAAAACTAATTTTCACAGGTTTCTGGGTAGTTTTAACTCTTTACAGCATAACACGACTTTATTGAAATGCTGCCTATCCTCACATTGCATCATCATGTTTATGTCTGTCAGCAGCAAACACTGACCTTCGAAGTTTGAACAGTGTCTCTGTGTTTCCTACAAGAAGGAAAGATGAAAACTTGAATGTAAGGGCGCACTCACACTGTTCGCCTGTACTGTGCCCTGGACTTTAGGGTACTTGTCCCCCCCCTCCCTCTGCCCCTGCTGGCCAGGCCCGTTTGTATTCACACTGCCTGGGCTTTGCGCGAATGCTTCTTGCCTGTCCATACGTCATCACGCCATAACACGTCACACGCATTGATTGACGTCATCGTGATGCGTCACTTTGTTTAAAAATCTCTTTCCATAGACCTCGGAGTTTTTGTGCTTCTTGTCCGACTGTTTTTGAATCTTTTCATCCGACCAAATCTGCAGTAAACACTCCACCTCCGCATCACACCAACGTTAACCTTTTGCCGCCATTGTTGTTGTTGTTAAATGTCTGCGCATGGTCCGTCTTTTTTTTTTTTCTATGTCCAAACAGGCACACATAAAATGAAGTCAGAGCCGCCATAGGCCTCGTGCTCCTGCTTTAAGTTCAGCTTCCTAGACACTGCGTACTGTCAAAAAGCAATGCTGCGGATTGTATCACCTCAGAGGCTTTTAACTAGAGATGCACCGATCCAGTTTTTTTCCGATCCAATCTGATACTGATACCTGGGCTGAGCGTATCGGCCGATACCCAATACCGATCCGATTCTACTGTTGGATGAATGAACCGTGTACCTGTCCATGTGAGTGAAAGCATCAGGCTTGACAAACATTTAGCCTTGTTAAAAAAAGGTAACAAATTAACACAGATATAGATGTACTTAATATTATTTATTAACATATAAAGTGTAGAGCAGCAAAAAGAAATAAATAACACTTCCATGTAAAGTGCACTGCAAAAAGATATTTTAAAATGTAACATCCCAACTGGTGTTGCAAACATAGAATTGAAGTGACTAGATCGCTGTAACTGCAATGCTGTGTATGAAAATAATAGAAAAGAAATAAAACGTTCAGAATGCTGGATTGGCCTCATTTATCCGATATCCAATCCAGCTTATTAGTCAATATCGGAGCCGATATCGGATTGGTGCATCCCTACTTTTCACACACTAAATGAAGTGCTGTTTTTGTCCCCTGATAGTGCACTGAAAAGACTCGGACTCAGTTATATGGTGTATACCCGTAACACTGTAGCCAAGGGCGTAACTTTGAGTTGAACATTGGGGGGTTGAGATTACCGCCTACAGGTGTGTATATATATATATATATATATACCTGTGTATATATGTTGGGCAGTAAGGTGGTACAGTGGCATCCCTAGTTTAACTATATTTCTCAGTAGCGTCGCTATTTTTTGAATCAAATAGTTTTTCATTAGCTTAACTCTTAACACTCAAAAGAGGTGAGCTGCTGTAAACACTGCAGGTAAAAAATCATGGTTTAGAGGTACATTACCGCCACTCGTGGACTGGAGTCGCTACAGTCGCTCTTATTCATGGACTATCGCAGGCTCATTATGTTGCACTGCAGAGCGACTGCTAAGTGCGACACAATGCGTTAAGAGTCATTATACCAGTCTAGTCCGGTGTTCGGCTGACAATTAAACTTGTTTAAACATTTTTGCACTGGCCCTTCTGCCAACATCGAAAGATGATGATGGAAATGCAAACAAGATGAGCTGTAGGTAGGAGTAAGAGCAATGAGTCAGCCTACATTATAGCCACCAACAACAACAAATGTGCATCATCCCAGATGACTCAGCTTTTCAGTTTTAAATATAAAACATCCTCAATACAGGTTGGCTGAAAATGTAGAGACCCAATATAACACATTAATGGTTATAAAACCACCTCTGTTTTATATCATTATGTCTTTATAATGATCAAGATGTATAAAGATGTAACCGCGGCAGTAACAATGGTTTGACATGCTCTCTCTACAGACTTTATGAACACACACAAACAAATATGTATGTTATGATTGCTATCATTGTTTGAAATACAAATACATACAGAGAATAAATGCCAAAGAACATTATTTTATTTTGAGAGTCATTCATAATGGAAAAAAAGAAGTACAAGTACATTTCAGTGCGTGGTTGAAGAATATTTTAGTCTATACTTTTAATAATGTTCCCAAGTTTAGTGTATGGTTTCTCGCCCATGTCGATACCAGCATTTTAGGCAGTATGGTGTATATTTCTGATACTGGTATTGTTATCGGAACAAGTACTTAATGCATATAGTTGCATGAGTTGGCCAGCAGATGTCAGTTGTTGTGTGGATGTTGCTTTTGTCAAGTTGCATTATCTAATAGAGATCGTTTAACGCCATTGCAGGGGAGATCATTTTCCAGTGAATTAACCGGCTTCTGATGGATTCTGCATATTTATTTCCATTGTGTGTGTTATCCTCAGTGAACTGGCATTGTCTTGTGGCTCAGTTTTCTTTTTGTGAAATGAAAATGGTTGAATATTTTAAGTAACTTTTTCCACTTGAATCACAATTTAAGTGGTTCCTTAGTAGATGATTCACACCTCAAAATAAAAGCATTCTGATACATTCTCTTTTCATAAAATGAAAAACACAAGTAGCTAATATCACAGCGTTGTCTGGTGTTAGCACGTAGCTACATGTCATTAGCAGTGTACCGTAAAGGAACACAGCAGCACTTCCTGCTGTCAAAAATCACAAATAAAGGCTCGAAAACCAAACACTACAGAGCCAGACATGTTCCAGCAGCAATGTATTGCAAGCTTGTGCAAATCACCATTAGCGCTCTATGGATTCGCAAGCTAGGTCTGACTATCAATGCAAGACAAACATTTCAGTGATATAATGCTACTTACAGCTTCTGAGTCATAAAGCCCTTTAAAGATGGACAAGTCCCGTCTTTTAGCATTAGCTATGCTGAAAATCCAACTGCATATTTGCTAGATCTGATGTATTATTCCACCATAGCTTCTGAGAACACCACAGTAATCACACTTTTTCCTGCCCTTTTGACCAGTTGTAGTCAATAGTGCTTTTGTTGATTCCAAGCACTCAGGTACTCCTTTTGAGAGGTCTCATATGGATTTTTGATGGTAAAAGGTGAAGATGATGGTCCAGTAGCTGGGATTTTGTTTTATTATTATTGTGGTTAACTGAAAAGTTGACAGAAGAAACACGAAGCAGCCTGCACATATCCTCCATGCTGTCAGCCAAAGCCATCAGAGTGGTCCGTGGAGACACTTCAGTCTCTGAGTTTGTTTTCATCGGGGCTGTTAGCCAATAATAATTAGTCAGGACTCCGGAGACTGCTTTCACACAAATGACAGGTTGAAGACAAGCTGAAAAAACTCAACACAATTTGGAAAGCTCATATTGTATAGTTGTAGTGAGTTACTTCAATTAATTTATGGATATATGGATTGCTGCCACCAAATAAAATGCCAATATTCATTATATTTAAAGTAAACTGTTATTTTAAAAAATACATTTTATACATATTAATATTTAATCGACCTGTTATCGAGTTATACAGTGTTCTTGCCTAAAAAGCAACCTTTTCCTAAAATACTGCTGGATCTGTGGGGTGGACATTTCAGATCGGAGGCCTGCAGTGTACCTCAGGAGTGTGTTTGCGCCAAACCTTTTAGAATAACCGCGTTGCCCTCCTGCTGTAAGGCTCCTGCCCCCTCGGTTATTCGTTCTAGCTCCGACACTGATACTACCACTAACCATACTTCATGTGTAAGTCATTGTTCAACTACATTTACCCGACAGAGAAATGTAACAGGTTACTAACCGGTAATTTGCAATAATAGTTTAGCTATTAATAGTCAATGGTTCCTACTCAGAGAAAGGTTTAAAGGTAAAGCAAAATGATGTTTGCAAGTGCCCCCTAATTACCAAACCCACCCCTGAAAATCCAAGTTGCAGCTAGCGGCCAGAAACACCAATCAGAAACACACAGTGAAATACCCTCAAAGGAGGTATTTTATATATATATATATTTATAATAGGCAAGCCACTAGTGAATCTTCCAAGAAAACACACTGATAATATACTAGAAACAGTATTTTTAAAAAAAGGTATATATGATATAAATGATCTTATTCTGATAGAAGAAAAAAGACGAGTTGAGTTGTAATGTCAGAATATCCAGTATCCACGGTCAGAAACGGTGAAATCATTTTTTTTTCTTCCAAATAGGTGTATTCAGTCGCTATTTCCCAAATTGTGAAACTATTCCTTGTGTTTGGAATATCAGACATTATTGTTTGGACTCTTAAACCCTGTAACCATGAGGCTTCTACAGTATGATTTTATTTCATGGAGAATTTTCCGCCTGACATTCATGACAAAAGTGTTTGTTTGAAACTAGACACATAGCTGTGATGTAAAGACACATTCATTTAAAAAATTACTATCTCCTTCTTCCTCCCTGTGCATTTGCCTCTGGCTGGTTGTAAGACTCATGCAGAATTGACAGTGTTTACTTATTTCCCAGGCAGCCCAGTCGCCCATAGCAGAAACAGGTCATGCGTTACTTGGAAACCGCTGTTGTTGCCTGCTTGATGAACTTGTTTGTTGATTTTACTCAGGGTGTAATGCTAAATGGGCTCTGATTCCCTGTTTAATATTTGTCACTGCCCCCCTTTCCTGCAAAAGACCATAAATTATTCTCTTAGACATCAACACGAGTGTAGCTTTGATATAAAAAGTCTTAACGTTGATAATTACATTTCCTTGAAGCTATACATTGTA
The DNA here is from genome assembly GCF_963691815.1 of Echiichthys vipera. Taxonomy (NCBI): domain Eukaryota; kingdom Metazoa; phylum Chordata; class Actinopteri; order Perciformes; family Trachinidae; genus Echiichthys; species Echiichthys vipera. The sequence goes on along the minus strand of NC_139828.1, from coordinate 19,811,723 downwards.
AATGTGTGTAGAAACATGACTCAGAGGTAGAGTGAATCGTCCTTCAACCACACGTTTGGTGGTGCGATCCTCGGTTTCTCCTGTCCACATGTTGAAGTTTCCTTGGCCAAGACACTGAACCCCAAACTGCCCCCGATGGTTGTCCAGCACCTTGCATGGTAGCTTGCTTCCATGGATGTGAGTGTACGTATGTGTGAATGGGTGAATGAGAGGCTAAAATTGTAAAGCACTTTGGATAAAAGCGTTATATAAATGCTCTCCATTTACCTTTCAATAATTACTTTTCAAGCAAAGAGAGGGCAGTGTATTTAATTTGATTTGGGGAATTTGATGTTCAATTATATTTTACTGTATGAATGAAGGATAACGCACCAAATTATTTCCTCATCTCATCTCATCTCATCTCATCTTCATCTGCTTATCCGGGGTCGGGTCGCGGGGGCAGCAGCTTTAGCAGGGGACCCCAAACTTCCCTTTCCCGGGCCACATTAACCAGCTCTAACTGGGGGATCCCGAGGCGTTCCCAGGCCAGTGTGGAGATATAATCTCTCCATCTAGTCCTGGGTCTTCCCCAAGGCCTTCTCCCAGCTGGACGTGCCTGGAACACCTCCCTAGGGAGGCGCCCAGGGGGCATCTTTACTAGATGCCCGAACCACCTCAACTGGCTCCTTTCAACGCAACGCAAAAGTGGCTCTACTCCAAGTTCCTCACTGATGGCTGAACTTTATTTCCTGAAACTGTTTTTTTTTTTTTTTTAGATAGCCAACCCTGTGACTTAAGCATGGAGATTCATTCTTAACCTTGTCTTAACATGTCAACCACTTATTTTTCTTTTTTTTGTAACACAGAGCACACAATCAAAATTGTCCCACTGGGACAGTTTACGTAATACAGGGATCAGACTACACAATATCAGCCTGATAATGGCTTGATCTGACTGACATTGCCTCTTAGGAATTTAAAATGAGCGTTGGTCGTGACATTTGCTCATTTTTACCTCGTAACATATAGAAATGTATCATGTAAACGATATAGGAAAATTGCTACTTACAGACCCAAACAGTGGAATTTTCCCGTCAGCCTCTGACAGTTGATTCTGATTGCCATGAATGCCAAATAAACAGGAAAGGATATAATGAATGAGTCCACAGACATTGTCGGTAATGTGAAGGGTGCTTTTATTATCTTTCTAGTGGCATCCCACTCACAAGAGAGAAAGTGAATAGTATCCAAATGGCACAGGCAGGCGGTCCAATCTTAGCATCAGGCAGCACAGCAAGAAGGCCACTGTAAGGTCTGCATGCTCTCCGGTCCGTTTCATACCAAAGGACATATGTCGACTTTTAGGAATAGTCCTGTCTTTGCCTTCAAACTGGAGCTGGTCCTTGTGCATTGCACTGTTGCATTCACTGCTTCTGAATCAAACGGATTATAAGGATTAAAAAGGATTAAGAGTTATAATTTGAGAAATTAAAGCTAGCCTGTAGTTTAGAATTCCAAGTTCCTTGAAATGGAAAAGACTTTATGTTTGTGTAATTGGCACAGGAGGATTTGAGGTAAGGGAAGCCCCTAATCTCAGCCAAGCTCATTATTATTTGGAAAAATCCAAAACAAGGATGTTTCCTTTATCTGCAGTAGTGTGTGATGTGGGGTGACGTGCCATGTATTTCAGAGTAGCAAGCAATCACAACAGCAAATAGGGTTTCTGATCCATCTGGCAGCAACACCGTAATAGCTTGGTGATGGAGCACTACAGGAAAATGAGTAAAGCACTTCTTGTCCATATTCAATGCCCACTGGTTCAGTCTAGGTACAATAGATGAGAGAAATGAATGCAGTTGCTCTCGATAAACCTTGATGTATTACTAAACAATACTCAGTGAATAGAATAGAGATTTGTATCCCCGTCCTTGCTCTGACCTCACTCTCAGAGGCTGGAGCACAAGTCCTGCTGTATTTGTATGGGCAGGAATATATGCCACTAGAAACTGAATTAACATGTATTTATATTTGTATAATATGTATTTGTTCTATTTATTTATCAACTAATTCCACCAGTGTAGCCGTTTGGTAATAAAAGAAACTTGAAACTAATTTAAATCATTTATATTTGAATTTGGATCGCTCAACTAGAATAATTGTAAAACACTGAATTTGAATCATGTCGTTTGAAATTGAATATTTCAGCTTGGTCCAATAAATGAATTGTTTAATGAAATCTCTGTGGCGTCAGTAGGAATGGGAACGACTAATGTTTTCCCAGATCGAGTAATTGCATGAATAACTAGGAGGAGGATCAAGTTCTTAAAGACGGAAATGTATTTTAGAACCCATCTTCTATGTCATATCAGCAAGCAGCGTCACATCACATCAACGCTCTCTGTCTGCACGTTTAATATGCACTTAATGTGTGGAACAAGTTGTAAAATATGCTCCTGGAAAGCAACTTTTCCTGTGCACCAGCAGACAATTTAACCAACAAGAAACAAGCCTGTGACTTCAAATACAGTCTCCGTCATCCTTTCAAACCCATACAGTATACACACACACACACACACACACACACACACACACACACACACACACACACACACACACACATGCAACTACAGACCTGCTGTCAGACATACTCATTACCTCTGAGACTCCTCTGGTCTTATCGTAACTGGCCCTGTTTACTTTCAACAACACATTTATTTAGTTTTTTTTTGTGAAATTAGGAGGTGCATTAATAACAGAAGTTCAGCTCAAAACAGCTGCTGTCACGCTGCACAGTTTCCTCATAACAGTGAGGAAATCATTACTCAGGCTCATTCATAATCGACACTGCGCTGCATTTCTGTAACACATCTGGCATCCAAGCGTATGTCACTGTTGCAACTACCAAGGAGAATATTCATGTCTGGTCTTCCTAGTTTTGCTGGCAGGTGAACAGGGGGAGCTCCGTGCGCAGTGATGTGGGAACAATTTTGAAACTGCAGTTATTGCAAGTTTCCCTTTTTAACAAGTGGGTCTGTCCCACAAACGCAGCGCAGCGCTGTATCTCATACACTGCGGTGGTCAAATTCATAGCACAGACCGAGTTTTATATAGCACATGCACCACTCTGTATCTGCCATAGCAAATAAAGCATGATATCGCAGATTTGATTGGTTCACAGATTGGGTGGCTGCTATGGACAACTAGCAAATGTGCATTTACTTTGATTTCTGCAGTGCATTTATACAATGACAAAACATTTGTTGAGTGCCTACAAACAGTGTAAACAAAGAAAACTATTCGAAGATAGCCCAATGAGAAATAGAAGACTTATAATATTCTGTAAGCTGACAGCAGCATCTGGTACTGTAAACCACATCGGCAATTTATTCAAACGCTGCTATTTTTGAAGATACTTGCCACTTCACTAGCTGATTGCTTGTTGGCAACACCGCAGTCACCTCCACCCCTCCCTTCTTCTCTCCATCGCAAAGAAACAATATTTCTGTAATAACTGTAATCGCTTTAGATGGACTGGTAATATGAGGAGCTAGGAGAGCAGATCCATTCCAGGAGCAAACAGGAGACGGTAGGCACAATGACTCTGATGCATCACAACCATGCTGATCTGTTGGTGTGTTGAGTCAAGGCGTGCAGACGTGCGGATTACTGCAACACAAGCAGAACATGGGATTAATTTTCCTGTTTAAGCAGGAAGGCCTGGCCATCTTGCAGGAAAACAGTCATCTCCCTATCAATGTTACAGCATGTTAATCATCATCCTATCATCCAAATTAACTGTGATACATCAGTTTAATTGTCATAAACATGGTGGAGACAGTAAATAGCCTCCACATCACATTCTGCTGTCTTGGTTTTCTTTCTGTCTTGTTTTGTTATCAATGAACTAGAATATTGAATAGGTTTTTAAATGTTGTCATAAAAGGCAGGCAGCCTTTTCAGAATCAAGGGGCCATTAATGAGCCCTAGTGAAATACGTACTTTTGACTTTGTGTATATATATACAGAAGAGATGTTTGGATCAGCTCTTACACCATCTAGCTATAAGCTATAATGAAGTTTCCTTTAAATGCTTAATGTAGTACAACTAAGAGCTGTGTTACAGCGTATGTGTTGCGTGTTACATAACCTATCTGTGTTATATTCACAGATTCACTTCACAGTTATGTTTGCTATGTAGCAATCAAACTGCCTCAAGAGATTGTTCTAATTTCATTAAACATATAATTTATGTTTTCATACATTCCTTACAGAATTAAAGTTGCATTAGGCAAGATTTGTATGTTATACACCCAGCTAAAGAGCCTAAATCCCAATCTGGTGCTGTAAAGAGAAGGCAGGGATGTCCTCTGTTGATCAAATAAATTCTTGTCTGACATATGGAGACGACTGGGGAGTCCAAAATACTTTGAAACCAAGAGCAAAATACAGACTCAGAGCGTCAGGGTTCCAGAGTGTGACCAAAAATGACTCAACCTTTCATTTGCACCTCACATTGCACAGGTGTGTCTCTGTTTGTATGTGTGAAGCACCGTTCATTTAATGAATGCTGAGCAATAATTAATCAGTGTAAATATTCATACATGCTGTCATGCAGACGTTTCTTAGTTCTAGGAGGGGATCAGTAGATGTCTTCTGTCAATACTATTTTTATTATTATACTTTTTTTTTTACAATATTTAAAATATTAGGTTTTAGGGGCCATATTACAGAAAGGGGATTTTTCGCAATTTGCTATTGCAGAAGCACATCCAAACTATGTCTAGGAATCATATTTTATCTAGCTCCATCCTGTCTTATCTCAGGTTAGGCAATCCTAAATAATCCAACATCAGTTAGCAACTTTTGTGTCTGAACAACAGAAGCTACTTTTCTCATCAACTGAAGCTACTTTTCTCATCACAGCGAAAAACAAAGCTGCCAATTCAAACCACCAGTCCTCATCGATATAACCGCATGTGTCAAGTAGCTCTCCGCTGTGTGTGCCGTCGAACAGTCGGTTTTGAGAGCCACAAGAAAAAAAAGAGCTGAAGCCAGTTTATTAAAGATTTTGGGAAGTTAGGATGCTTGTGTAATACATGTTTCGTATCTTAAGGATTTAAGGTTAGGATAGGAACATGACTTAGTGACTGTTCATTTGCAATGTTTTTTTCCTTAATTAGGTCCTAACCCTAATTACCATGGTTACAAAACAGCTAAGATGCGGGACTGAGACTCAAAATTTTTGATGACCTTACAGACGACTTATGTCCTGCTCTTCTCTGTCCTTAAGACCCAGACATCAAAGAACTACTGTGTCTCCGCATTTGAACACACTGCAAAGACTTCAACCAACGGTCAACTGCACGTATGTTCTGTGCCTGCTTGAGGCGAAATAACTCCCCATACCAGAAGGCAGCAGTGTGTATCCGTCCTACAAAAAGGGAAACGGGAAGACCAACAGGACATTAGTTAGCTAATTAACACACTCTGACCAACGCCTGACTGTTGGCCTGATGTGTCAGGGCCTTTAATCCCAGCAGCAGCAGAACTTGGGAGTTGTGAGTCAGAGTCACTGGCTTTGAAACAAAACGTGTGAACCTGTGAATGGCTTTTTTGTGTCTGTGTTTTATTGAAGCAAAAGCACTGATTTGCAGCAATAAAACAAAGAAAAAGAAAGGAAAACAGGTGAAAGAATGGATTGTAGTCATGTTTGTTGATGTTTACGTATTTACAAAACAGCCTGTTTCCCCTCAACGTGTTTGTTGCTCTCTCATCGGCTCTTGGACTTCCCGACAACCTCCCACACACATATTTAGCTAGATACCGCTCAGCTCACGTCTTTGAACAGTTCACACAAAGTGCTCAAGTGCAAATTTGCAAGCACAGAGCCAACGCGGATTTGCATGATATAAAGTTTGATCGGCGAGTGAAAAATCAGTGCTTAAGTTGTTTTGGCGCGTGAACTAGGCATTAGCCACATAGATTTGTTGTTGTGTGAGATTAAATGGTTTACATGGCCTTCTTTATTTAATTTGTACATACTATAAATACTCTCACCAGCCTGGTGTCTGCAGATTAATCTACGTTGAAGATCTGAAGTTATTTTTGTTTTGTGTAACTTAAAATGTTCTGCACAATGTATTCTCAATGTATTCTTAATATTCAGGCCACACATCTTTGGAAAACTTGTGAGTGTGAGTGTTGGCATAGTCAATACGCTCTTTGAAATGTTTTCCTTTCTCTATTATTGTTGTTCATTTACAGTACGTGACATCTTTACTTGATTCAGGCCAGCAGGAGCCATTTTGAATGTTTAATTTATCAAAACAAACAGACACATCGCTGGGTGGGTTGGGCAACATAGAAAGGGATGTATGATTGTCTCCTCCGTCTGTTTCATTTGTCAAAACTCAGCCATATGAATTATTATTCAGCAGGAATGTTGTTTCAGTTTCAGCATTTAAGACAGACAAAGATCTGCATAGTGACATCAAACCCTCTCAATGTCAAAATCTACTTAATATAAATGCATAACGGTTTAAAATGGAAATATGAGGAATAAGGCAGCCCTTTTCTTGCAGCAGAATCCTTTTTTGCAATAAAGTCAAGCTTATTTATGTTTTTACTTTGTAATTGAATCATCTTGAGTGGCTGTTGTTTGCTTCTGGTTAATATACAAGAGAGCAATATTGTTGAATTAGATCTGCTGAAAACCAGCTGGGTCAGTGCTCCCTTACGTTTCTGTATTAAATGACCACAAACAAACAGCTGATACCCAGTTTGTTTATGTTTCGTGAACTGGACGGATTGGATTTTGTCACCAGCTTTTTTTTTTTTTACTTTTGGCTTTATGTTAAATTAAATTGTTGTCGTTCTTTGTACCCAAAGTCATAGTCCATAAGATTTAATATACCTTGTATATGTAACCGTAGGCGAGTCTGTTCCTTGAGAGCGCTCCATCTTGTCACGGTGACAGTCACTACTTTCTTCTTTTTGCTCTTTATTGGAACACATTCACCTCTCTATGTCCAGTCCGCCCCCTTTAAGTTCCCCTCTTAAATACACACACACACACACACACACACACACACACACACACACACACACACACACACACACACACACACACACCCATACACAATTAAACGCAGCATTACTGTTAGTGACGTGCTTCTCTGGCAGATCAAAAGCTGTCAGCATCGTCACTAACATGGCGGCCTATTTACATCTAGAGGGAATTTCTCCACAGACACACAGAATGTCATACTTGGCAAAGACGCAAGTAGAAGTGCTTTCATTAGTGGGTCATATGATCACTCACTTTTGTTTTAACTCACTCTTTGAGAGATCTTAACTTAAAAGACAAGATTATATCTTTAAAATGAAAACTCCCACCACTGAAAATGACAACAACACCCTGCACTGCCATGTTTCATGTGCTTCTGTAATGGTTTGAATCTGGAGTGCAGTAATAATAAACTTGTTTTATACCAATTTACAATTAAGATTAATGTAGAAATTCTTTCCTGTTAATGTTAGAGGTGTCAAGTGAAGAAAAATGCTTAATCCAAATATCATGGTATTGACTTTCAAGGCAGAAAAATTGCAGCTAGAATAAAAATTGTTCCCCCCAAAGTCAGAGAAGCCCCTAATGTTTCAACCTTTTGTTGACAGTAAGCCTTATAGTCTTTCAGGGTCTTCATCCAGAATGGTTAAAAAACTGTGACCTTCTGTTTGAAACATCAGTGAACCACCACCCTTGGGACTGTCAAAGCGTTTGCTCATCCATGGGTTCCCCTTGGATTTGGATTAGCGCTTCCTCCCTTGTGGCGTCTTGTGAAATGATGCTTAACCTTTACTGCAGTTAATTTGCTGAAAATAATTCAGGTCAAAAAATACTGTTCATTAAAGAGAGTGTTGGCACTGAAAATATAATAAATAGCCAATTTTGATATATAGAAAAACATCACATATGACTCAGACAAGGAGCTAGATAAACAAAATAACAGAATCAGTAATTTATTCCTCAATCTTTTGATTTCCTCTGTTGTTTGATGCTGGCAGCTCCATGAGCTACATACCTTGGGTTACATACCTCTTTTTCCTTTATTCACAAACCGTTTTTTCCATGTTTCCTTGGATTTCAGCCGAGCCCTCCATCTTTTCCCAGTCTTCGCAACTGCTTCAAAGGGTGGATTATAAAAGCTCAGATGAAATGTGATTTTGAGAAACATATTTTTTTATGACATTTTTACCTGTCTACTGTACAATTGTAAGATATCTGCCATTGTCCTTGAAAACATTCCCAGATAACTTGAAGGTTGACCACCTGTCAGACTGTTCTCAGTGCTGCTGGCGAGCAAACACTAAGTGTTAAAGAAGTGCAGTGTAAAGGGATGTAACAGAAGCAGATAAGACGTGTAAATGAAAACGCTTCAGCTTTAGTAACACATTCTGGTGTCACTTTCCTCACTATCCGGTGCTGAAACATTCCATCTCCGAGCAGTGAAGAACATATGCAGTTTCTAAATAAAGCTAATGCCCCAAAGTGGTCTCAATGCTGATTGGCAACCTTTTCATGAGGACTATTGTACTCAAATTTAAAGGTACTGTGCCAATGGGCAAACAGTTTGTTACGCAACTTAAAAATCGAGATCCTTGCCAAATTTCTTGGTTACCTGTAAAAGCCTGCAGACTGACATTGACGGTATGTAAAGGTTTTGGGATGGATTTTCTGAAAAAACTCCAAAGGATGTAACATTTTGCACGCTCCTGACTCCCTGGCCCCCCTTCAGCTCCCCATACAACCAACAGTGATGGCTAAATGGAGTCTGCTAATATCAACAACATAACCAGTAGAGTCCACCCATACTGTTCTTTCGTTATATATTCTGCTGCGGCGGCCCGGAGCTAAGCTGGACCTAAGGTTGGTGGCTGTCCTGTGTAAACTGACAGCCACAGTCAGTGCATGCCGACCTTGTTCTTTTGGAGCCCTGCCTTTCATTTCTCAACATGTGATGTGTTTGTGTGGAGCCCCTCAGTGCTGGTCAGCTGAGTGGAGCTGTTTAGCTTCCTGAGGTCTTTGGAGATTCTGGTAGCGGGAAGTCAATCTCCCATCAGTGATTCACAGATAGATATCTCGACTGCTGTGAGAAACAGGAGCAGCAATGTGAATTTGTAGTTTAAAATTGAGATGGGTTAGGTAAGAGATGTAGATAAAGAGAGAGACACAAACCAATTTTCTTACCAAGGCAACAGAACATCTAATTTGCAAGTCATAGAGCTTTGCAGGAAATAAATATTTACACTCTTAGTGCTGCCTTTGTAGAGTAGAACCGTGAGAAGCTGACAGACCATTAGGACAGGGGGTGTTAACATGGGTGTCATTTTTTCTTTTCTTGCACTAATATTCAGAATTTGACTGGATTATTATAACTTTTATAACAGATCTTTAACAAGGCAGGCCGACAAAGATCACAGTCTTATTGACAGGAACAGAAGTATACTGTAGCATTTCATAATATATGACAGGACAAAAGGATGTTCGATTTAGCGGTTTATTTGTTGAAACTACAAGTGGGATGGTGCAAGTATGCTGCCCCATCTTCTCCTTTATCACTTATATTCCAGTGAAACGTTCACCCCCTGTGAAAGAAATTCTCTGGAGTCCTCAGTGTTTCTCAAATCATGTCTTTACTAAACTGCATGCATACAGGAGAGACGCAACCTCAACCGGGTCTGAAATAATCTCTCCCTCTCTCCAAGTAACTTCAGCATATAAACAGTTACATCAAAGCACCTTACAAATGACCCCAGTGGATGTTATCAGTGTTTTACGACTACGAAATGTCACCATTTGCAACCCCCCATGTGACTTCTCTCCGCAATCCCCCTAGCACTCATTCATAGCTGTACTGTTATGTTAATCAACATACAGAAACCAAGGATTTACATCAGAGACTTAGAAACACTAACAAAGAAAGAAGGAAAACCCTGGTTATTTCCCACAACGCTCAATTATCTTCAGATAAAACTGTGGCTTTAGCCCCAGGTGCATGCAAGGTCACAGATTGGAGACAGAACCTCAGGAGACGTCTTGTTTGTTCATCAACATACTGTTTGCCATTGAGGAGCTCCGAGTTGCCTAGGAGATGCAGTAGACTCTGACAGTCAGTTTCATCTGATGCTGTGTGATAAAATATGGGATGATTAAGTCTTTTTCTAGTTGACAGTCCGGCACAAGCATTCATCATCAGAGCCTTACCCAAAAGTGGAGATCATAAATCATAAAGAAGAGCAGGACACAGTCCTTGTTCTAACAGAAAATGTATTATCATGAGTGCCATAAACTGTTCCCCTCAACATACAATGTGTTTGTGCACCTTTAGTTTGGGCACATAGGATTTGGCTTCTTTGGATCTGAGTCTCGTGTTACTTTTTTAAAGCTCACATTGTAGTATGTATGATAGTATGTATCATATTATAGTATAATGTCAACTTGTTTGTCCGTCCTCAGAGCACTCAGTCTTCATCAGGAAATTGGAGGATTTTGTATCGATCACTTGTGTACTGACACTAAACATATTATGTTTTCTTTTTGGTATTTCATTATCTTTAGCATCACAATTCCCTGTCAACACTGAACACCAACTGAAAAATATGATGAATGATTAATTTTGTAATTAACTGCAACCTTACGCAACAACGTTCCTAAATAAATGAATTGCTAATTCTTAATTTCAATGTATTTAGCACAAGATGTTGGTCAACAAACATGATATTAATCTAAAAGCAGTAGTGCTACTGTAAGATTTGAGGTTTGAAACAGTCTAAAGGAGAGGACAAACTATGTAGTAAGGAGTAAGTTCTGCACATACTATTTAGGTAGTTTATTCAGTGTTTAATGTTAAAATTCTGGTGTTATTTCCAGTCAGGCTATCAACTATACACAAAAATAATTAGGCTTATTTGGTGCTCCACAACCATCCGTTAAAGCAAAGATGTCACATTTGAACATAGGCACCGAAAGATATCAGTGTTTGGTCAGCAGGAATGTGCTGAAAACCTGGTGAGAGTCTCTACATCACAGGAGGCTGGCTTTGATGCCAGCTCTCATTTTTTTCCAGAGGAAGTTGTCCAGAATAGGCCTCTTCATGTTCCTGGCTCGTCTTCCCCCTAGCAGGCTGGGTCTCCAGTTATACCATCTGGACAAGCTTATCGTCGCTCTGTGCATCTCCTTCACTCTGCAACCTCATCTTATCTGTTTACCCCCTTTTACCTCTTCTTTACATTTTAGAAATTTAAAAGACATACTTACCCTAGCAGATTCATCTGAAATCTAAAATCCACAAACATTATGGGAGAAATGCCCTAATTACACAGTAGAGAACAAATAGAAAAGTCATTTTATGTATTATAATTGTGTGAAAAATAATGTAATAATCAAACTATAAGTTTAGTGACAAATCTCAACAACAAATTGATCCTACTAAGTAATGAGTTGCCAAAGCCTGACATTTCTTATTCCTCTGCCCGTGGAGCACCATTGCTGTCCTACCTAAAACAAATCAAGCCACTCTGTTGCCCTTTTCTTGTGTATGTGAATGTGGGGGAATTATTTTGCATTAATCAAACATACATTGTTCTTCTGCTGAAAAGAGGCTACTCACTGCGTACAAAATTTGTGGCTTAACGTAGTCCCCAACAAAGCACTCTTAAGTCAAGCACTCAATATTTTAACATTTTTAAAAAAAATTAGGAACGAATAGGTTTGGGGCTGAGAACCAAAGTAGGGAAGCCGAAAATAATTTATTAATTAAAAAAAAAAAAAATTCATAATGATTTCATCTCATTGGATTTAAGTAGCTATCCTGAAGCTCATGACTGTAATAGGTTATTCTTGAGTGGAGTTCAGTTCAATACTTTCCTCCTTGAACTGAACATCCATGTATTCGATTCGCACATATGGTCTGCATGTCAATATAGACATAGCCTGCTGCTAAGGCTTGTTGCATTGTAAAACAGTCTTTTTTATAATAAACTCTGGGTTCTCTAAGTACGTTGTTGGTGCTTCGTTTTATGTGTAGGGGGGGGGGGGGCTGTTATCATGCTACTGCAGAGGTTTGGTGTTATTTTGAGCAGTATTAGTAGTTAAAAAAATTTTTTTTGGGATGTTTCAGCGCTCCGCCCCGAGCTACTCAGTGTTAGCCATGTCTGGCTGGTAGCGAATCCCTGGGATTTCTCTGTTAAAGTGAAATTCCGGTGTAAAATCATCCCAAGTTCTTTTCAGGCAAATTCGGTCATCAAATAAGCCTTTGAGACGATTTTTTCCATGTATGAACTATTAACGTAGATTTTCCTTTAACACCTGGATAAGCTCAGGGCGGCATGTAACGCATTAAAACAGCTTTTTTAACCACTAATATTGCTCCAAATAACACCAAACCTCTGCAGTAACATGATAAGAGTCTCTACACATTAAATGAAGCATCAACAACGTAGTTAGAGAACCTGCAGTTTATTAAAAGAGTGTTTTAAAAGACTTACCTACATCTCGATGGCTCATTGGATCTATATTCATGCCAAAAAAGAGCATGGGGTCCATTTTTGCCGTACTTACATTTTGATGTTGTTGAAACCTCACTTTGCTTGTTGCACATAGTTTACAGTCACAGTGCACTATGAATAGAGGAAACGGGCAACGAGAGAAAAACCTGTCCGCGGGAGCTAAGAAGTAACATTACAACAGTTAAATCCTTATTAGTATTTGAAGATTGGATAACCAGTTCTTACTTACATTATCGCCAAGAAGTATTGATGTGTATAAGAGAGGAGTGTGCAATGGGCAGTGCTGCTACATATAAAATAGCGTTCTAACTTTTAGGGGCGTCCTTCACATACATTGAGCTGCAGACACTCAAAATTCCCTTTTAGAACAACGCTCAGTAATAAATGGGCAGATTTTTTAAATGACACCAGTAATGCCTTGGAGAAGACATAATAGAAAATACTATTGATAAATCTTTACAGGGAAAAGGCTGAATTTAATGGTTGGGCTGAAAAGCTACATTTCTTGTACAAACTTGCTGGTGAAAGTACGAGTTGTTCCGCCCTTCTTCCCTTCCACCTAGATGAACTATCATCATACGTCATAAGGCTGCCGGCACACACAGTACTGTATTTAGTCTGAACTGCACTTACCTCTGAGCTGAGCACAGAATCAGTGCTAGGTGCTCATCTCAGTGGTGATACATTATGTGCCTTGTATGCACAAAGGTTTTTCTTGAAAAACCATATCAATACATACATTGTACACAACATAGAGGTTTAGAAACCATGGTGATGCTTCCCTGTGGCTCAACAACATTGCTATTTTCTTTAGTAGGAAATAGTCACTTACTGCTGGCTACTCCCCATGCCTCACTCATTTAAAACATCTTGAGAATCACTGGAAGCCTACAAAAAAGATGCAGTTATTGTGAAGAGGGTGCATACTACATGTGTTATCTTCCATCTGTTATGCAATGTCTGTAGGTTTGGTCCACTTTCTTCATATGTTTTTGTTTCTGTTTTGTTGCCTACTTCTAGATCCACTTGCATCCAAATAAATCCCCAAACTTATTTCTCCTCCCGTGAAAGCGTGGGTCTCTGTCATCTCCTTCACTGCATCACAACAAAGCACCTGAAGGGTCATTCATTATAGAAGCTGCTGAAAACACACACACACACACGCACACACGCACACACGCACACACACACAGACACACACACACACACACACGCACACACACACACACACACACACACACACACACACACACACACACACACACACACACACACACACACACACACACACACACACACACACACACACACTTTAGAAGGAAATCTCTTTTTCATTAAAAAACACACCCTTGAGAGCGAAGCTTAAAAAGGAGCTTCTGCTGGCTTATGAAGAGAGACGTGGGACACACAGATGAAATTATATTTATGTAGTTTGGTTGTTTCCTTCCCTTTTTATTAAAAGTCCTTTGTTGAGCATGTAATGTGATGCAGTTACACCAACAGATGCTGGATTTTAATAAATAAAGCTTTTCAGGTATCTTAACCCGAGTCTGTTTGTGTTAGCCAAACCAGCACTGCTTGTGTGTGTTTGATCTTGTGCTGATGGTGGGAGGAGGAAGGGTATGTAACTCAGTCCACATATCCCAGCATTAGTCAGATTAAGAAATGGCACGGGATTCAGCTCCTCTTTTCTCTCATTATGGCAACAGTTTAAATCCACTTTGCCCACGCAGTCTGCATTTTTTTGTGTTTTGAAATATTTTATCCCACTCGGAGAACCCCTCATTCAATCACAGGCATAATGGTAGACTGTGTCAGCAGATGATGTCGACTGTTTGCAGGTCGAGAGGTTGAAAAAGCCCTGGGGCCTCATATGCTGGAGTTTCCTGGGTCCAGATCTTAGACCACAGAGTTGACTGATTCGTCTGGCATCATGAGCTCAAACTTTTCTCAGTAGAAAGTGCATTCGAGCCAATGAGCTTTGAGGTGACGATAAGGCAATCGGCACCATGGGCTGTGTGTTTCAAAGTTAGTTAAATGTGCTAACTCCATAGGCTTTGCTGTAGCCTTCACCGTTACTACCACACAGTCTATGGCTGCTACTGTTGCAGCTGTAAAACGGTGGATAAATGGCTTTGAGCGTCACAACCTCCGCGAAATACGTAATTTCACTGTCAGAATCTGAACTATTCGGTTTGATAACATGTTGGAAATCTATGATTTGATGTTTTGTTACCCTGAGGTTATGTCCTGCTGTTCATATTTGTGTACTTGTTTGCATCAGTGTGTGTTTTCTGCGTGTTTGTGCATGGGCATCATCTACTGGTCACATTTGGCAGTGCTGCATACAACAGCTGTGTTTTTGTTAGTGAGCTCATTGCAGTGACCCCTCCTGAATTAAATCAGTACTTTGGCAGTCAGCCCTGCAGGCCAAAGAACCCTTCTATCTCATCATTTTAATGCATTAGATTTAGATATTAGATTTTCCTTTAACACTCGGATAAGCTCAGGGCGGCGTGTTGAACGCATTAAAACAGCTTCTTTAACCACTAATATTGTGGTAAATAACACCAAACCTCTGCAGTAGCATGATAAGAGTCTCTACACATTAACAGAAGCACCAACAACATATGGCTTATTTGATTTATATTCATGCCAAAAAAGAGCATGGGGTCCATTTATGCCGGAATTACACTTTAATGTTGTTGAAACCTCACTTTGCTTGTTGCACATAGTTTACAGTCACAGGAAACGGGCAACAAGAGAAAAACCTGCAACTTGTATTTATAGCATGCAGCTTATCAAAGGAAATGTTTAAGTACAAGCAGATTTAGGACTTTGTGTGTCTTGGCTGAATTCACAAGGTTTTGTTTTGGGTAGAGGAGGTTTGGGTCAAAGATGAAACTCTGCTTGATCTGTTTTTCCATCTTCCCTCAGCCCCGTTGGGAACACAGCAACTATTCACTTGAGATATGACTAAAAGTTTAAGTGACATTTCCGGGGTTCCTGTTATCCTTTATCTCAAGCAGGCTCTGTTTTTAGACAGAGAGGGGCCCCACTGACCAGCATAGTGAAAATCTATCCAGGCTGCAACCTCTCAATGCAAAACAACTCTGTCATGTGTCTGCTGAGGCAGAGCTGTAATCGCTGCTTAATGTTTGTGCACTGATGACCTGAGGAAGGAAACAGATGTAAACTGGTGAGCTTTGCGGTTGCCAGTTTACTCCTGCATGAAAGGAGTGCTGGACACAGCCAGTTCAGCCATGGTACAAGCTAACAACGCTATAATTCAGGCCTGGCCATATTTAGGCAGGGCTCAGTGCTATGTAAACAGAGCTTACTGCTGAGGGGAGGGCTCACTCCAGCACGCGGGTCCGTGTCCATCAACAGTTCTTGCACATAGCTCTGTTGAGAAAGGTAATGCTCAAGCTGTAAATGATTGGACCTGAAGAATTCAGAGACCCCCACAAGTGTTTCTGAGTATGTAGTGCATCATTACAAGACAGACTTCAGAGTTGTTTTATGAATGATTTTGCTTGAAGAATGCTGCTGCTGCTGCTGGACTAGCTGTCAAGACGGCAAGGGATGCACAGAAGATTAGTGTAAGAGACCAGGTTTTGTTGAACCCTTACGCAGCAGCATGAGTGAGGCACGCTTGGAAAGCTCAGGGGAGCCCAGTGGCTTCCCACTCAGCAGCACTCAGCCCATCAAGCTGAAACCAAAGTCGACGTCTGGATCGCCCTATGGATCCCCGGGGATGTCCCCCTGCAACTCTCCCCGAGACTCACCCCGACACTCTCCTCTGCTGTTCCGAAAGCTCCTCATGAACCGTAGCATCGCCCTGCAGAGGCGCTTCACCTTGGCACACACACCCAGGTAGTATTACCAATTAGAAGCCTTTGGCATGGATATTACGTGGTCAGAATTTAGTCTAATGATGTTTTAGTACGTGGATAAAATAGATTAATTTTGAAGGTTGAGATTCAGAGGTCTCAGGTTGTTTCAGGCACTGATAGGTAAAGGGCATGTCTTAGCACTATAAAAGCAGCTTTTTTGCGGTGTCATTATGTTTGTCATGGGTTTACTGCGGCAAAAGAAGCCCCATTGTCTGATGAGGAGGTAACTGTGGGAAACCATGATTTTGTTGACGTCGAAACCGGTGTCGTCTCAATGGACCTCATTGTTTTTTGCAATGAAAGAGAGTGTCTTGTTTTGTGCCTATGCCTAAGGTGTACAGCGCCGCGTTCAGCTGGTCTTACAGGTCAGAAAGTGAGAAGCAAGGATCTTATTGGATCTGGACTGCTTGTCTCTGACCTGAAGTTTGAAGAAGATAAGGAGGTCAGAGGGATTACGGACACCACAGTTAACACAAGGCTGGTGCTTAATGCTGCGCCATTTCTTCCTCATGACTGAAAACAAACAGCAACAACGTGTATTTTACATCAGAACTGATCAAGCTGATAACATTTTGTTGCAACAATGCTTTAGTTGGCTTTTCATGTCTTTGGATATAAGCAGAAAATGTATAGACCTGTTTAATAGAATTACATTGCTGGGCAATAGCCTTTGTCTTCTTGTCTGCTGATGTTATTCACATTCACTGCAACAGAAATCAAACTTTTAGAATGGTTATGTTTACAACTTTGAAAAGGTCTATAGCGATATGTAGACATTATTAGTCATTTCAGAACAGAACAGCATGTTATGCGTGGCTTTATGACCTCATTTTCTGATTTCTAAAGCAGAAATAAGGCCATGGCAGTGTGAGAATAAGCTGGTGGGTAGTGACGTATGGAGTAGATTTTCCATGTACGCAACTTGACCTGTGGGTCATTTGAGGAAACTCATGCATGGAAGCAAAATCACTGTACTGTCTAAAGCCCTCAGTTTTTTCGTCTTGTTTGTTAATACAAGGTAAAAGATATTGTTAGGGTCATGAACGTACAAGTTTGAAAGTATACTAAACTATACTATACACCCAAGTGTAGACTGGTGTTTGAATTTAAACACCTGTAGAAAACTATTTAATGAGCTTTAACAAGCTTTTTCAAGCTACTTTTTTAAAGTAACGTGCCCAACATTGCATAACACACAGTCCACACATGCTGCCAGCAGCCTGCATATCCTCAGCCAATATTACTAATAATAATTAATAATAACATCAATATTAGCCACTCTGTTTTAACAATGAAGTTGAACAGTGAATGGGATCTAAGATGATTGCTGTGATATCAGTGAGGGGCAGTGTAACGTATGTGTTGCAGCTCAGTTAGAGTCGTCATCCTGCGGTGTCCAGAGAATGAGGCACTGAAGGATTTCACTCAGTGTTGGAAATAAGATGTTTAGATTTTTCTTGTTCTTTTAATTTAGTGTATTTACTTAGAACGGTGAACACTGAAACTACTTAGTGGGTGCCCTACTTCACATTTTAATAGACAATCAGAATCAAGCATTCACTCAGAACATGGTATAATGCCAGTTAAACTGCACCTTGATGATTTATCTAATCTACAGATGTAGAGGTTTTTTTTTCCTGAGGTTGGATTTTGCTTGGGGAAGCAGTAAAAAAAAACTAGATTGAAACCTAAAGCTTTCCGGGGGAGGGCATATGATGTCATCATTAAAGATGACACAAACAAATATTTTACAGACTTTATTTCAAGCACATCATTTTCACAGTTTTGTCTTTGTGAGATCTCACTGCTGTCTCCTGTAGGTTAAAACATTATTGCTCTGAATCTGTTGGCGGGTTTGAGTTAGAGGGTGTGTATGGCAGGGGTGTGATCTCACCTCTACTCAATAGTCTATTGGCTGAAGCACTAGCCTGCCTAGCTTCTGACTTACCATGGTGATATGTGTGAAAAGTTAATGAGAGTAGAGACGTTGTGAAATTTATCTTCACACCCCTGTGTTCTACTACCTCTCACACTCAGTTAGGTTGTCCTTCCTTCGTTTTATCATTTAGAGTTTAAAAAGTAGGCCTGTGGTTCCACCATGATCTTAATTAACTTGTGTATGTTCAGACACTTTTATATATTATGTCAGCATTTGATATTGTGCCAATATTTATTCTCAAGTACTATATGTACATATACATTTAGCGTTTAGACTGAAGCGTAGATGTTTGAATGGAACTGGAAAAAAGGCAGAACATTCTCCCGTTCCAGTGTCTCAGAAGCAACGGTTTTTTTTGTTTGTTTCTCCTTTGTCATTTTTAACGGTAGGAATGCACCGATTTAACGCCAGAACATTGTTATCGGGCGATTTTCGTCTCATTAGCTCCCATCAGCCTATCGGCAAGTCAGCTGGCATTTACCAGTGGCAGTGGTGGCTGTTTATGTTATTTTTCTGCAGTCGGTCTGGGACAATAGTCTGCTAGCATATGCTGCTGCTGCTGCTGCTGCTGCTGCTGCTGCTGCTGCTGCTGCTGCTGCTGCTGGTACGACATAAGAGGTCAAAGGTTGCTGTGCGTATGTGTGGTTTGTTTACAGTGAAAGAAAATGCCGGCCATGTGGGAGTATTTCACTGTTTTGGAGAAACATCAGTGACGTAAAACAGCACCAGTAAGACTCAGTCCTTGATAACCACAGCGTTTGAAAAAAGGGAGAAGATTCCATTTCTTGTGAAAGAAGGAAACATGAAAGGTTGTTTCATAAATTACAGTTGAAGTATGATTGAATTTGTGCTCACTCAAGTGATGATGAAACATTTATTTTAAAGACGTCTTCTGTTCCCTGACACAAAAGAGTGGGTAAATATATATAACTACAAAAAATCAGTTTTGACTCTTGGCCAAGTTGTTATTTTAAGTGTTGGTGTCGGCTCATAATCGTTGCGTCCCTAATGAACGGAATATTTTAAGGTTTAGGAGTGCTAATGGAACAAAATAAGACATTTAAAGACATTATCTCAGACTCTGAGTGTTCAGTGAAGTTGTAATGCAAATTTTAAATAGTTTTAGTCAATAAACCTATCTTTAATTGAAATCATTTTAATCCATATGTATACCATTATGTGACAGTAAAACTCTCATAAAACTTTTGTTTGTTTGTTTACTTTTTGTAAATGTGAGATTATGTTTGTGTGGTACTTTGGTGTAACAGGTTTTTCCCTCCTCCCCGCCCTTGCCGCCCTGCCCAGCACCAACTCTAACAATATCCCCCTGTAATTATGCAGCTGCAGGGCAGCGGGAGGAGGGTGTCAGGTCAGGCGGCCCGTTGATCTCACGTGTCAGCGAAGGCTGAGCCAAGCCAGCTCTGCCAGACAGTAAAAACACCCTCTAGCCACACACCAAGTTCAGTTCTCCTTTTGACAAGTTGGAACATACAAAAATGTTTCTAACTGTCTAAATGTAGGAGTATTTTCAGTCTCTTAAAGCTCAGGAAGAATCAACACTCAACGCTTTGGCTATGGCTTAGATATATGAAATGGTTGCTTAAAAGAAGATTAACTAGTCTTTAACTTGATACCAAAGCATTTAAGTTGGATATGCTGTACAAAACCAATTCCCCGACAGCTCCTGAGGACTCGGTGGGCTGTCCTCAGCGACCTCAGGGGACTCCGCATGCTCTCACACTGCTGGAGGAAGAGGTCAACCCTCGCTGACGCTACCCTGCCATATCATCTCTCACAGCAACAACTCAACGCTTCCCCTTTCTTACAAACAGAGTGACTGCCAGAAGTAGAGTTACAAAGCTACTTTGAAAGTTTTTGTACTTCTCTCCAGATCTTCTGCACAATTTGGAGCTGTGCTATTTAAGACCCTTTCAGGAAGGTTGTCAAGTCACATCTGGGATTTTACAACAACAACAAATCAATAAGAGAGGAGAGACATCTATGGAAAGTCCGTCGATGTGAGTCTTCAGTCACAACAGCCTCCTCTCTGCTTCTTCCTTCTTGAGTGACTAATAGAATATCACACTCCAGTCAGCCTTGTTGAGGCTTGCCTGCGACTTCCGTGGACGAACTCTGCAACATTCCTCGATGGTTTCTCCTGCATCCTGAGGCACTGACGATAAATCAGATCCGTCCAGTTTTGTTTTCGTTTCTCACCTAGGATCGTCCTCTGTTTTGGTAAATCACCGTGCAAAACCTCATGGAGTCAATCCAGAAGCCCCCAGTGGTCATGGAAGAAAAATAACTGAGTTGTAAAGTTCAAGAATCCACAAGAGGCCCAGGTCAGATGTTGAGGTTTTTTTCTTTACAGCCCAGATTGTCTCGTATGAGTCAGAAGGGACAATGAACAAAGACCTCCGATTTGGAAGGAAAGGGACGCCGACTGGTTTCGGTCACGGTCGGAGACACTCGTGCTTGGGGTATGTTCCTAGACTATCATCCTACTTCTTTTTATAAAAGGGAGAGTTTATACGTGCTGTAGAGTACAGCTACATGGCTCATTGTACGAATGATAGTTTCAGCATTAGACAAGGTGACTGAACATACATACAACGTACATTCAGTGATTTTACTGTTTGTGTTGATAGTACATGCAGGGTTTTATTAGGAGTGACTTTTATGGTCTAATTTGAATTGTGACAGAGAGAACTGGAGAGAGGCGTGATAACTGTATAGTCATCTCCCTGATATCATAAAAATAAATTACATTTGCAATGTGCGCACAGACTAATAATGTGATGTTTACAATAATACTAAAGAAAATATATATATTTAGTTTTAACTGCAGGTTTTGGTGCCAGCCTAATCAAAGAGCAATTGATTTTGTGCTTAAGGTGCACCGGCTTTTGCAAAGAAATTCACTGATGCACCTAAAACAAGGGTGCCACTATACATTTTCTTTTCTCCATTTGCATTTGCATTATATAGATGGCTGGTAGAGGTGGGACAGATTCACATGTTTATGACTTGCAAACGTGTATAATTGAACAGTTAGGCTGATGAAGTTTAAAAATACTGTCAAATGACAATGTGGATTTGTAAAAAATGGGTTTGTGGTTGAAACAGAGCAGAATTACAGCTGAAAACACAGAGAATGATGAAGATCCTCAATGAAGCAAAAGCCCATGTTTCTCACTAAATTGTTAGTAGAACTTATCAAGAAGATACAGTTCAGTGCAACTTGAGTGCCGTCTGAGCATGTTGTTATCACCATGATAGCAAAAAAATTGGTTTACCATGAATTTAGTGATGGATGGATGAAGCAACATTTAAGTGTTTTTGGCTTAAAACGTTGTTTAGTGAATCAGGCACTAATGGTGCAGCTCGGTGTTGTACCTCTTTATATAAGCTTTTTTTCTAAAAAAGTTTTGCGCTGTTCAGCGGGTACTTGGGTAAAAAAAATATTTCAAAGGGGCTACATTATTGCAAACAGTTTGAGAACTGTTGTGTAGTGGGATGTGTGTTGCTCAGCACCCTGAACATTGAGGCCAGTTTGTGACTTGGTGGTTCTTGATCTGCACTGTTTTTTTATATACGCTGGCATTTTACCCAACAGCTTCTGAGGGGAAACAAATGTTGTTTGTGGTAAGTTTCATTCAACAGACTTCCTGTTTTTGCTGAAAGTCTCCCAGAGTCATCTTTCAGCACGATGACCCTGAGACAAATGCTGCTGACGGAGCGCAGAGCACTGAAGTGAGCTGTAGAGCTTCTGGAGATGTTTGTGCTCCAGCAGTTTGAGGGCACATGCACATGCAGCACAGTTTACTTTTTTTATTGTGCATGTTCCTCATTTTGTGAATAATGCCTTTTTCTCTGGTCCTGTTTTCCCTTGATTTTAACATTTGTCCTGAGAGATCAGATCACAGGTGGACAGCTCTCAGTACGTCTGTCCACACCAGGCAGCAGAACATGTGTGTATATTAAAGTTTTTACTCTCACATAAATCATTATTACAGTTACACTTTATGAACCTAGAAATAAGGATGTCTGCTTGTGGTGATGTGTGCAGGAGAACAGAGAGACAGATGTTTTTAAAAGTGCTTTTGTAGCTTCTAACTGAATCTCTGTGGTTGGAAGTTTTTTTTACTCCTCTGCGCTCGTGTTTTTACTTTTATATCTGCTTTATTTCATGATTCACATTCAGCTTTGAAGGAGTCCTGTTAAGGTACCGCTGATGAAGACACAACATTTCCTGATATTGCTGCTTCACAATAAAAAAGTTTAAATAACAAAACTGTCAGGGGACTTTTATTGTGAAGAATTCATAGTTTTACAGCTGCTCCAGCTTGACATTGCAAAGAAAAAACAGGAATATCTGTAGCTATATATTTTGTGGATTCTGGTACATTTTGTGAACCTAAATATAAGGTTATTGTCTGCTTGTGGTCCCAAAACCAGCCAGGGATAAGAGCAGGGGACCACTGACGCATGGTTGACAGTATGATAAAAACACCCAAACTTCACAATCCACTCTCAGTGGTTTCTGTGACATGAGAAAATATTTTATATAAGAAAGCCACAGGCTAAAAATGCAATAACTTGCTCTTTTGGTTTGTACCCTAATTGTTGAATGCACTTATTGGATGTCGCTTTGGACAAAAGCTTCAGCTAAATGAAATGTAATGTAATGTAATAATGTAAAATACAAAAACCACCAAAATACAGAGAGCTACTGTATATGTGGCTTAGATGTGGACAAAGCCAGTGAATTAGAACATAGTTCTCCTTGTAGTGGAGTAGGCAGCCCTCCATTGTTGCCCAGGATGCATGTGTATTCTGAGTGGTCGGATCTCAAGGTGCATTCACACCTGTACTTGGAGCTGTCCACGTGTAATCTGATCACTCAGGATGGATTTTTATAAAATGGGAGTGATCGGGGCCTCTGACACAGAGACTGACTCATGTTATGCTGACGTCAAACACACACTGCCTTCTGTTTGCCTGTGTGCGTGCGTCAAGCTATAAGCACATATGTTCCCATGCATGCTTGTTTAACTGTGTTTTTAAGTGATCCCGTGTCTTGTGTGTGTTCTTGCCTGTTCCTGTCAGCAGTCCCAGTAAGCATTGCACAGGGCTGGGATTGGTGGGCACCACCTAGTTCTCCACTCTGCTGCTGGGTCAGTGGTTGTCTGGGCCTCTTATACCACATCCCAGCATGACCACAAACACATAATTCAGTGCCATCACTCACAGCCAGAACCGTACAGTAAAGGAAGAGGGACACTGAGAATATAAACTTGATTGACAAAACGGTCCTTTGTACAGAAGTAGGCTTTTCTGTATACTGAATGTTGCTAGTAGGCCCTGTGGCTGTAGTTTTCTGCATTTAAATATAAATATAGAAATATGATGTTTGACTTTTGAAAAACACAAAAATGACCGCCACCTGCAACTCTACAGTAGAATATTTCTGATGTAAAATGCATCTCCATACCAGTTATACCTTTGGTGGAGTATTGACTTGAACAACTTTACGTTTCACTGTCTGTAGCTGCTACATCCAGAAATGTTGCTTCTCCCATTCAAACTCAAACATGTCAAATAAGAGGATGATAAAAAGGATGCCGCTTTAACGTCAAATATGTATCAGTACTGTAAGTTTCATGATCACCATGTAACAATTACCTCAAATGACAAAGAAATGTCATAAAGGAATATGTTTTCTTGAAGTGAACAACGTTTGGGTTCCCAGGTTGAAACTTTGAGTATCTGTCGGACACATCGAGATAGACTGATTCACTCAAGGGTAAGGGAGATTGAGGGATTTTGAAAATGTTAACTTTGTCATGATTTGGCAAGTCATCACAGTGGCTTTGCCGGTAAAGTGACTCATGCTCTTGTTAACATGCGACAGAAACTGTAATTGTTAAATAACTGGATAATTTAGATTCAAGCTGTGTGACACGGCTTTAAGACTCTCAGATCACCTTAACTGATGCGGCCTGCTCCGTCCCATTTTGCTCCCAGCTTATCATCCAGTGGATTCCCAGAAGGAGCCCTCTTACCGACCCAGTACGGCCACAGCTGAGTCCAAGCGGAGCGGGAGTGATAAAGGGCGGTGGAGGGGCAACAATAACAATAACAGACCCCCAAAATAAAACCCCGGAGCCTGGAATAGTTCCCCAGCCACGCCAGCCTGGCTGCACATAGCACGTGGATGTGACATGTGTTTCTCATTTCTTGTATACTCTCACCCACACACACGCACACGTCTGCACACATGATGCACACACACCCTGCCACAGCCACCCGTCCCAAAATCCATATCGATTGTTCCACCAGAGAATTACTGCTCGTACTTTGAGGTCATGTTGCCAAATTAGGTGTTTTACCAGCAATGGAAACAGTTTTTTTTTATGGTTTTGAAACAAAACAAAAGCTTGAAGTTGAGATGTGGAAGATGTTTGTCTGGGGTTTGAAAAGGTGTGGTCTGTTGGACACATGGTTAAAAGATCTAATCTGTCTGACTATCCCACTTCTGACTCTTCCAATACCATCAAAGAAGAAAATAGTGATACAAGCCTTTAAAACCCTTTGCTATTGCTAACTGTGGTAATAATTACTTTGCTCTCTTGCCTTGCCTTGTGTCTGAGGCTGTGCTTTGAGTGTGTCTCTAAATGTGTGTTTGTTTCACTCCTGTGTGTAACTATACATAGTTTCCAGGCATAGAGTGACCTCTGCTGGATAATCAGTCCATTTTCAGCAGACTCAATAAGCTGCACTGTGAACTACCCAAAGATAAAACAGTTTAACTCTGTGTGAACTGAGTGCATGTGGGTGTTGTTGGAAGTCCCGAAGCATGCTTGATGAATTTATCTAAACCAAATAGAGATTAAAGCCAAAAAACATCCAACTGAAGAGACACTACCCTCTGAAGTAACACATTCTGGTCAACTGCAACTGCAGGTTGTGTGTTTTGTGGGAGGCGCAGGAGAAGCAGTATGACATCAGTCCTGCAGGAAGATATAAATATGTGCAGCCACAGGTCACGTTACCACAAATCACACATGTATCAGAGGACTGCATGTAAGAGCAGCACAAACCATAGATAGAAAAGTCAGATTCAGTGTGATTGTTATTTTAATTGGTGAACTCACAGACGTTGTTGAATACTGTGGCATGATTGCAGATTTAATTCTGACTAAAGCAGCTCTCTGATCATCTCCTAATGTCCTGTTAACCGTTAAAATCAGCCACAAAAAGTCACCATACTCAGTTCATTGTGTCAGTTTAAGGATTATCCACTAGGTGGTGCAAGTATTCCTCTGCTCTGATGTCATGCATTCACTGCAAGAAAAGCAACTCATACATGTGCAGACAAAGTTTTTTCCTGCTTTATAGCACAGCCATAACCACCAGGATTCATTAAATGGAGAATTTAATTGCTGTGAAACACAGCTGAAAGCCAGACTTTACTGGTCCCCATATCAAACTGGGATTAGCTCTAAAAGGATAAACCGGTAATGGAATGGATGGAAGATTTCTCACACGTTCTTAGTTTTGATAAATGTGTGATAAAGTGACTTTTGTTTAGACATTAAAGAAGGAAACATATCAGGAAATACTCATTATACTTAAACACATCTTCATTTTACGGAAAATGGTTATAGGCTGTGTTGTATGGCAAGTTATTTAGATGTTGTTTTGCAGTTGAGTGTTGGCATAATGTGAATTACCTATACTTTGAGCTTCCTGTTTTTTGTTTTTTTTAAAAAGATGATTTTTAATGCCATTTGAGGACCAGAGTGGGCCCCTCAGGAAGCGCGTTGGCCTGCCAGTCCAACATAGCGGCCAAACAGTGATATTGTAACTACTGAGCCCGGGCGTCACAACCCCCGCGAAATGACTTGAGTAAATATCAGATTTTTTGGCTTTATGCGCCACTGAGCAGCTCTCATAGGAATGACGAGGGCTTAGCCTCGAACCCTGTATCCAGTTCTCTTTATTCATCCATGGCCCAGAGCCTGAAGCCCTATTACCTCATTGTGTTTATGCTCACCGAGAAGCTGCAGCAGAATGCTAAGTTTATCAACACTGAAGCTGTCTGTGAAGTTGTGTAATGCAGGAATCTAAAACATAGAAAACACATGCGTAAATAAGCTCTGAGCTGTACAATAGTGAACACGCCTATTAAATAAATTGATTCATTTCTCTTTACTCAAAAATTCCATCATACGATCAGCAGACTAACTGATATTTTGACAAAAGGTCAATATAACTTTGATACTCTTTAGCAGTATACACTTGGTAAAGACACACAAACACTTAGATCTGCACTTTCCTACACACTCATACACACATGCCTGACACTCCCCCGGCAGCTTATTCTCATTACCAGACATTATGTTGTCATAGGAGCCAGCAGCCAGCTGGGCTGTAGAAGTCAGTTGGCTGGTGGATTTGGTTACACAGCGGCCTCACAAACACCTCATTCTCAGCAAACCTCCACCCCGGCATCTGTTTTAAGGTCCAACATGTTTCACAAGCATGTTGCACAAGAGAGCGTCGGTGGGAGGCCTGCGTAGTTGTAGTTTAGTTTAACTTAGACAAAAATCAAAACCGGTAAACAGCTCAATGTGATATTGAAATAGACCTAACGCCAGACTGTTGCAGTTAACTGGAAAATTACGTTTGAGTCTGACCCAGTTCCAAATAAAGTGAGGTAGGGTCATCGTGAATGGACACAGAGTAGTTCAGGACAATAGTTAAATAAAGTGACAAATATGAAAAGCTAATGAGGTCGTCATTTCTCTCTTTTTACTTTCTGCTCTTTTTTTTAATATAGTTTTCTAACACCGAACTTTTGTCTTCAGTGACGTGGGGGGAAAATGATTGATATAATAATTAAAAAAGAAGAAAAGCAGCAGTTTGCATAATGTTATTAAACACCAGCTGGCATTATAAAACTATATTAAAACAGTGAACGACAAGGAAAAGGAGACGAATAATGACCTCATCAGCTTTCCATACAAATCGGACGTCAGAAAGGTGTGTGTGTTTGGGTGTTTCCGAAGCGTTTTGACCATCCAACGAGCCGGTCTGAAGAAACGTAGTGGTTGCTTAAATTTTCATTTATGCTAGACAGTGAGCTTATTTCGTCCCCACAAATGCAGGAGAATCTTTGCCTGATTTTTTAAATATTTCGGAACAACTGAGCAATCAGTGTAGTCACAGGTCTTGGGCTAAACCTCACTCTGTGTGGATATTAAATAATATAAGCCTTCAGCTGGTACCGTCTGATATCGCCCTGCTGGTATAAAAATCAGCCAATAGCAGTTACAGTATCATGCATTTGACATCAAATTGAGGCAATAAAAAGGGCCATGGGTAAATGCCTAAATTTGGTTGTATCAAAACTTTGTGTTGGAGTTAAATAAAAAAATGTTGTGTATTATATTGCTATCCAGTTTGTAGACATGAGCTGTATATTAAATATACATAAGAATGCAACCCTCTCTATCTAGCGCAGTGTGGAAAAAGAGTTCAGGCAGCAGCTTTCAGATGAACCTGGTCAACTTTAGCAGGTTGAAAGAACAGCTGAAAGTAAAACATCTGATTCTACCTCCACATCCTCACCACGTCATGCATTTTAATAGGTCAAGTCAGTTAGTTTAAACGTCATTGACATTTTAAAGCACCTCCACCTCCTCTTGCATGTGCCTGCCAACACGTCCAACTCTGCCGCCTGCCCTTTTTCTATAAAGACAAATATTTGTCTGCGATATCGACAGCAGTGAGACAGTCAGAGACAGTTGGTGAGATCATCAGGTTAAGTAAGTCCATCACTTGGACTGGAGCTCAGAGTTGTGCAATTATACAATTAAACCTGGTGCTATGAATGTACTGTATATGCTGCAGCTCTACAAACCTCAATAGGAACATATACAAAAAAATAAAACCATGTAAATTAGTTTTCTCAGGGTCGATGTGAAGCTGAAGGCGTGTTAGACATTGAAATGGTTTTGAATTTTCGTGTGTGTGTGTGTGTGTGTGTGTGTGTGTGTGTGTGTGTGTGTGTGTGTGTGTGTGTGTGTGTGTGTGTGTGTGTGTGTGTGTGTGTGTGTGTGTGTGTGTGTGTGTGTGTGTGTGTGTGTGTGTGTGTGTGTGTGTGTGTGTGTGATGCCTCAGAGAGTTTCCCTGTTCGGTGATGCTGGTCTCTGAAACACACACCACACATTTACCACATACTTTGCATATACATTACCACACACGCATATTCACACTGCGCAAACTCACTCTACACACACCCATACACGTGATGTAACTACTACGACCCCAGACCCCCTTCTATCTCTCTCTCTCTCTCATTCTCTCAAACACACACACACACACACATACACACACACACATACTGTACACACATAGTTCATGACTTTTTTAAAGCCTCAGTAGTCCATGTGCTGAAGGAGACGGACAGAGAGAGCCATAGAGAGAGAGAGAGAGAGAGAGAGCGGGAGAGGGAGAGGGAGGGAGCTGTGTATCTCCAGAGAAGAGAGAGTTCAGCACTAAACTCCTCCACGTGGATTTGAAACCAACAGCTCTCCGCGTTCAGCTCTCCAAACCGCATGAAACAGCAGGAAATGACTCTTTAGAACCAACTCTGCTTTGATCCCGCTTCCTTCTTTTCACCCTCGACTTGTTTCTGGGCTGGAGGCATGCAGCTGAAACACACCGAGGAGGGCTTTCCTCCGTCTGTCTGCGCCTCAATGGAAACCTGGTGTGGTGTGGAAGGAGAGGAGAGAGCGCACGAGAGACGAGGAGTAGAGGAGCGTCCGCTGGAGGAGGAACGGGAGGATTAGTGGAAAACAGAGCAGAAGGGAGACAAAAACAACCACAAACATGAGTTTACCGACTAACTGTGTGTATCAGCCCCCCTCGGTCCAGGATCGCTACTTCAAAGTGAGGAATGGGAATATCTGCGGGTCGCCATGCGCTGTCAACCGGCCCATCGACATTGTGCAGAAACGCAGGCGGTAGGCCAGATGTGATTTTAATCCAGATGTTGTAGTTGCACAACTGTAAACACACTGCTGTCTTTTCCCTTTTTTAAACCAAATTTCACAATTCTTACTAACTACTAAAACCTAAACAAGTTAGGATAAAATCACTGTAGCTGTACTGTAATATTAATTATATAGGGACTTTTATTTTGTTAAAGTATAAAGTTATCATGTTGTTTTATGTTTTATGAAAAGTAATATCTCAGAGTACAAAGCTTGAATATTTTTACATTTAGAGTTATGTTTTTAAGAAAAAAGTAGGCTTTATCTTTTATGGTAATTATTCTACAATGATAAGTTTCTGTTGTGTCACACAGTAAGACAGTGCTACTCATAACTTACACTGATCTTAATTAACAATGTAATCATTAATTCATTATTCAAAAGAAATGTCTGAATCATGCAGTTTCACTTCACATCATGTTTTGTTGTAATTCAGCATGCAGCACTGCCTGCGCTGCTCAGTATTGGTTTTGTGGGAATCTATTTGATATTTCTCTTTATATATATATATATATTTCAGATTTCATCAGATAAAGTATGGAGAATTGATTCACAGCACTAAATCTGAGTGGTTTTGCTGTCTTTTGTCTAGATTGGTTCACAGAAGTGAAAGTTTTCCTTTAAATTACAGTCAGGTGTAAGACGGTCAAGGGGCAGAGTCTGCAAAATCTGTCCTTTAGACTTCTCAGAACTCATTCAGTTTAATCCAGGACGTTTAAACAACACCCACAGGACAGTCGACTTAAAAATGACCTGCTTTTTCAATGCTGTTTATTAGTGAAATGAGTCAGATGGACAGATGTGGTTCCACAGGAAGATCTGAATAAGTATCTCCAGAGAGAGTGTGTGTGTGTGTGTGTGTGTGTGTGTGTGTGTGTGTGTGTGTGTGTGTGTGTGTGTGTGTGTGTGTGTGTGTGTGTGTGTGTGTGTGTGTGTGTGTGTGTGTGTGTGTGTGTGTGTGTGTGTGTGCGCGTGTGTGTGTACACTGAGGGTGAAGGAAGAGAGTACCCCTTGTATATAATGTCAAATTAAAGTTATAGATATGTCAAACATTCTTCTTTTTAACTGAGAAAGACAGATATTCTTTTATTTTCCATTATATTATAAAAACTAAAGTCAACAAGGGTAATGGTTGTTTTGATGCTTTATCAATTACAAGAATGTTCTGATAAGGAGAATTACAGCCCCACATATTTATCATTTTTTATTTTTGAAAGCACATGATGATATACTATATCAAATATACTGTACTCATCGCTCATGCTTTCCCACACACACACACACACACACACACACACACACACTTAATTCTCACCAGATGGGTATACCTGAAAGTGACTGTTCACAGAAGGAAATGTGACTAATTTTGCAGCCGGCCTTTCAGAAGCTCATGACGACATCAGCCTTTTTGGGCGGGGAGGGGGATCAAAGTGTCTTTATAATGTCAACCCACCAATAAAAAACCTTCAAAGGGAGATTGCTAATGAACGCCGAGTCAGACGTATTTATAGGCCTGATGGATTGACCACATGTGTGTAATAACACAGTCAAAAAGCAACGGGGAAAAGTAGAGTGCACTTTATAACCGTCCAAATCCCTTTAACCCTGCCCCCTGTGTAATTTCCATTAATTCCTACACAGAAACAAACCGCTTTCATCGTCATTGCTTTCCCTCGTCAAGTTAGCGGTTTTACAGTTCGTTTTGGCAAACAGAGATTCATGTCCGTCTGTGCTGATATTCTGCTTCTGCTTTTAGGGTTATGATGACGTAGGAGTTTGCTGTGTGTGAGATGACATCAGTGAAGTTTCAGTCCCCCCCTCTTTACTTACTGTCTGATATAGTTATCTTTTCTAGGCTTGGTAATCTCATACTGCTCAGTTTCCCATCCTCTTGTCTTATCTTTTCACTTTCTGTCCTGTCCTTTATTTATCCGTCTTATCCTGCTATATCACGTCATGTCCTTGTTACATTGCATTTGCAGCCAACAATACAGTTGATTTATCAGGTAATTTGCTGTATTAAATGAAAACTTACATCCCTTTCAGGTATTGCGATATCATTTTACATAGAGGCTTTTATTATGATGATGAGGACTGATTTCCTTCTAGCTCCCAGTATGGAAGGGGAGGTAACCGCACACTATCATGTTGTTTTGATAATTATAATAATAATAATGATAATTAAGTTATCACCAAAGTTACTTTACTGTAAAATCAAATCATCACAACAGCCTCATAATAAGGCCATACTTCAACAATTTCTAACATGGAGTAAAATATATATGTACTAAAACATTGTCGTTTTTCCATTTGAAGGAGTTTGATGCTGTTAATTTAGTTCCGTTGGGTTTATCCTCAACTTTTCACTTCATTAATAGCCTTTGTTGAGTGTGTTCCAGATTGATTTGATACGATAAATTAGAGCTCTGGTGGGATATTTCTTGAAGCAGACAGGATTTAGTTGCTGAGGTCAGAAGTGTTTTGCTCTTTGCACGTCGGTGACAGTCCTGATGAAATGTTTCGTGTATGTGCAACCTTGTGCTCTTCTCCACTTGTTAAACACTAAACACGTCACATTTTATAGTACTTTTACAGAAATTCCACTATATTTAATGATCTGATGAGTTTCTGAATAATTAGCAACCCTTTTCTCCCATACAACCACAGTTTGATTTATCAAATTTCATTTTCTCATTTGACCGTTTTGTATTCAGAGCCTGAGACTAGCCTTTGCTGTCATTCCAAATCTGTCACACTGGTTTCTGTTCTTTTGGTGTATCAACAAGAATTTAAGCAATGCGGTTTCCAAAGTGCTGCAAATTAATTCCTCAAGGAACAGCTTTGCTAACCCTGACTGTGTATTGGCGGTTTGAGAGTTGAGCACAGTGGAATAAGTGCCTGCTGCTCTTTATCTACTGTAGTCTGTTCGTGTGAAACTGGTTCACTGACAAATCTGCATAAAAGGTCCAACTGTAGATTTTTAACACAAATCAAAGCTTAAAGCTGCTGTACAGGAAATACTGGGAAATAAGGGTTGCCTCCACACAGTTCTCTCAGACCGGTTCACTAACATATTGGTACGTCTGATACTGACACACAAGGCACTCACATGCACTAACATGCACTAACATGCACGCGCAGCTAGACCGGCTATCAAAACAAACAACAGAGAAACTCCCTTACAACACACACACAGAGGGAGAGTGACTTTATTCTCTGCTCAGGACACCATTACTCCACTATATCTTCACATACTATATCTTTAATACTTGTTTAGTGCTATATAAGTGTTCTGAATATAGAGTAAAGCTCATTTAAAGTTTGAAAAAACATCCACAGAGCTTCCACAAAAGGTGCATAATAAAAGTATCACATTTAAAACATTCTGACGGGTATGGTTTGGTTTATCTGTCTGACATTTACTTTCAGCCTCATGACATGGTATCTCTGTGTTGTAAGTCTTAGTAGTTGGCAGTTAGTGTGGAAAAAACAGATAAATGGCTGAGTTTGAAGGTGAGCACCCGGCTTCACTCCGGTAACGTTTCCAATCTTAAGTGCTCAGCGATAAAAGGAGGCCCGCGACCAGCCTCACTGACACTGAGAGCACACTGACAGCAATAAGTGGCAGCATATTAACTACCTTAGCTTAATCATCTGCACAACAATTAATTCAGCCTACAAACTCAACAACTACCACCAACATCAGTAGTCCATGCAGCCTCAACAGTTAGACACTACTGCTTAGATAACAAGCTAAACGTCACCTAAAGCAGCTAACCATATCCTAAGACTACTTATAGATTACGTTACATTAATGGACACACCGCCGCACAAACCTAATATAAATCTATAGCTAATGTATAGTTTAATGTTATAGAATAGATGTATTACTCTACTAAAGAAAGATTTATCAATTGATGAGTCTCACTCTACTCGACCATCTGGTTACCGTTTGTTGTGACATGAATGCAATGGAAGTGGAGGAATGGGGAGTACCTACGACATCTTGCGGCTGAATGGCATCGGTGTTATCAATCACACCTTTAACTAACCAAAACAAAGCTTAAACAAAGCAGCTGCAACCTAATAATGCTGCAGGAAGTGGAAAAAGTAGTATACCAGCACTGCAAACATGGTAGTGTTGATTTAAATGTATTCAGCTGTAGTTGACATCTGCGGTCAGCTCGTTTGTGTGTGATGCATTGTGCTCATTCTTTTAGACTTGGATATGAATTGAAACAGTAACATTCGCACAGCCTTTTTAAAGCCGAATAACTCCCTCCAATTATATTCTCTACAGCTATAAGCAAATGAAACTATGGGATGCATCTCTGCCTTTTAAAATTAAGGATTCAGCAGTGCCTATCTGGTCAGTCAGAAACTTCTATCATAGAAACCTCCCGTGCTGGAGAATAGTCTGACTGTACAACTTAACCCTAGCGGCATGAATATACATCAAATAAGCCATTGAGACAGTTGTTTTCGTTGATCACCTATTAACAGAGGAATCCCGGACAGTCGATAACAGCCAGACATGACTAACACTGAATAGCCAGGGCAGAGCGCTAAACCATCCAAAACAGCTTTTAACCACTAATACTCCTCAAAATAGCACCAAACTTCTGCAGTAGCATTATAACAGTCCCTACACATAAAATGAAGCACCAACAACATAGTTAGAGAACCCAGAGTTTATTAAAAAAAAAGAGTTGTAGAATTGTTTTACAATGCTACAAGCCTTAGCAGCCGGCTACGTCCATGTTGATAGGCAGCAAAAAAAAGTAAATTACCGAATGCACTGGAGTTCAAATCTATTGAAGTTCAATAGAGCTGAACTCGGTAATCGAGCTACTCAGTGTTAGCCATCCCTGGCTGCTGCTGTCCAGGATTTCTCTGTTAATAGTTGATCACCCAAAAAAATTGTCTTGATGGCTTATTTGATGTATATTCATGCCGAAAAAGACTGTGGTTATGTTTTAAAATGGAATTACATTTGAGTCCATGACAATGCTAAGCCCCAAATGCAGCAACTGTGCCTTTACAAAACAGGCAGCGGAGATCGCGGAAGGAGCCGTGGTCAGTTGTCAGGCTTTATACTCCTGAACTGTACATCCGGTAGGCCCGACAAGGATTCCAGTGACTGGCCAGAGATATCTTTTGTTTTATTTAAGGCCAACATTTGAGCCAAAAAAAGCTTAAGTCGTGTAGTCTCCATGCAGGTATCACCTGACCTTTTGTGCTGTCTGCATACAGCATGTCCCTCCCAAAAGTTTAGAAATGAGATCTGACCTTTTGGTGGTGTCAGCAGGTTGGCCGGTCCTCCGGGGCCTCAGCCTGTGTCAACGCACTGTGACGTGACGCACAGCTCACTCTACATGAGGTCAAAGGTCACTGCAAGCTGCCATTTTGTTGCAACATAATATAGACAAAGAGTCACATAAGTTCTGGCTCATCGTGAGTACGAGTCAGCTCAGTGGTCCCATGCAGCTCGTTAGGCTTCACCTGTACTGACAGTGTTGATGGATTTCTCCCTATTTTAATGCCATACTTGCCTTGTGTATCCCATATGTCTGTGATATAGATCTGATGGGTTCAGTTAAGGCGATTGTTGCTCCAAATTCAGTAGGTTATTCAGTAGGGTGACCAATCTCAAGAGCACTATATTTTCTGCCAAAAAAGTTCTTATGAAATAAATTGGGTTACGTGATTTAAGTGTTTCCCCTCAGCACTTGGAGAGAAGAGGCTGACTATCAGAATATGCTGCCTTGGAAACAGACTTGGGATTTATGGCACAACTTCGACTCCTTCCAAGGTGCATGGAGAACAGTCCTCCTAAAAGGATGGGATTGGCCCAGTCTTCATTCAAAGTATGGAACTAATGACATAACTTCTGTCTCTGGTGTGTGGCATCAGATGTAAATGGCGTCCTTCATCTCCCTGTAGCCGTTCACAGACTCCTGGTCAATAACTTTCACCTACCAGTCAGTGCTGTAACTGGTTTTGTTCAGATGTTCACAGACAGCAGTTGTCGTCCATTTATGTTCATTCAGTCCCTCGTGCAGGATCGTTGCCATTTCAACAGAAATGGATCGCAGCGTTCCCCACAGCTGTAGCATATGATGTCATGATAACATTATACATCCCTCCAGTTTTCTGCTCCAGGGATTTTTGTTTGAGATTTTTTTTCTTATCTTATCTTTTGTCTCTTAATGGGTGTCACAGTG
Organism: Echiichthys vipera; assembly: GCF_963691815.1. Classification (NCBI taxonomy): domain Eukaryota; kingdom Metazoa; phylum Chordata; class Actinopteri; order Perciformes; family Trachinidae; genus Echiichthys; species Echiichthys vipera. The sequence continues at coordinate 19,776,052 of NC_139828.1, read as the reverse complement.
CTGTGGTGGTTAGCACTGTGGCCTCACAGAAAGAGGGTTCTGGTTTGAATCTTGGCTGGGGCCCTTCTGTGTGGAGTTTGCATGTTCTCCCCGTGTCTGCGTGGGTTTTCCCTGGGTTCTCCGGCTTCCTCCCACAGTCCAAAGACGTGCACGTGTTAGGTTAATTGATGACTTTAAATTGCCCGTAGGTGTGAATGTGAGTGTGAATGGTTGTCTGACTCTTTTTGTCTATGTGCCCTGCGATAGACTGGCGTCCTGTCCAGGGTGTACCCCGCCTATGTCAGCTGGGATCGGCTCCTGCCCCCCCGCGACCCCGATAGGGACAAGCGGTTGAAGATGAATGAATAAATTAGTTTTTTTGTCTTAGTGTCCAATAGCTTTATTATATAAACATATATCTAGAGGAATCCATAACCCCCCCATCCTGAACACTTAAAGAATTATGCATAACTCATATATTCAGTTAATAAAGTCTAGCACTATTGTGACAAAGAATTTGTGGTGTACCAGTGGCTGTTCACTGGACTTGATCCAAAATTGTTCACTCAATTCAAGGCTAACGCCTCAACCCGCTGGACCGCAGGACGCCTCTGCTCCTAGTCTTTGGAGTCACTCCTCTGCGTTCCTACAACAAAACGCCTCAACAGAAATCCCACTGCGTCCACAAGCTCAGCTAGCTGGTTTCCGGCTTGTATCTTTTTAGTCTGTTGCATAGCATCCTTTGTGTGGTAGTCTCTTATTTTGTGGAAAAACAGAACTGCAGCGAGCAGAGCATTGGGCCGGGAATAATTGCAGGCCTGAGAGCTGGTCGATCGGCATTGCAGTGACAGCCATGAAACCACAACTGACGTCAGCAGACAAGTGTGACTGTGTCTGTGTGACCATGTGTGTACTTAACAGAATATCACTGCTAGAATAGTGGACTGAGTGTTTTGCTGACATCTCTGCCTCTCCAGGAATGATGATCAACTAAGGGGACAGAGGAACTCTTCACAAAGAGGCTCTGTTCCATTATTTTGTTGCAGGATTATACAACAGTGTGGTTGACGGACTTTTACGTAATCCAAACGAATGAGGAAATAAGGCATCTGCACGCAGCCTGCTCCTGCGCAGTTTGTCACAGGTGAATTTGATCACCGACAGATTTCAGGGCTCTGCCTACACAGCTGGATGCCAGGTAGGGAAAGGCCAATAGCTTTATGTTGTTAGAAATTACCGACTGCAGCGATATAAAAATATGGCGTGTATGTGTGTGAGTGCTTCAAAGATATTGTCAGTTTATGATACATGAACATGGATTTAGAGTCATGTTGAAACTCTTGCAGTATATTAAGTAGATGAGATTTAAAAATTGCTATTATTACCTAAGACATCTGATGTTGTCTAGTGTGTATTTATAGAAATCATAAAAATGTTATGCTAAAAAATATAAGATGAATGCATAATAATGGTACAAATATGAAAATAAAGAAATGCACCCATCTAACTGTTCCTCTTCTAGTATCAATTCTGATATTTCAACTCTGCTGATACAAAGTACTGATCTGATGTCAGTGCTTTATTTGTGTGCTCCACTGGAACTCATTTGGATCATTTTAATGTAACATGAGGCTGGGATTGCTCTGCAATCTGCAGTAACTGAATGAATTAAACTGACAGCTACTTTTTCTTTATGTAAAGAAACTGTTTTATTAACTTTGATCAGTAATGTCAAGCACGATACCTGAACCATGTTGTAAGGTAAGTGTCAGAGCCGTATCAGTGCATCCCTAATAAAATACAAAATAGATTTTACTCTTTAATTTGTTTTCATTTTATTATATTCAATAACAATCTAACCATTCTTACTATTGTTGATCGTATTAATAAAGAAGAAACACCCATTTCTTTACGCGACATAAGCAACAAAAACCAAGAGGGAAAAGGCACCGAAAGACTTGGAGAAAACACACTTCCCCCGTTGTCTCTATCTTGTCATTCCCCACTGAGAAGCGATGTGATTGGCGGCCCCTGGTTTGCCCTCGTCTAATTAGAGGAGGAAGTGGCACGCGCTAGCCTTACCACTGGACTCAATCACTGTATACCGAAAGTTGCCAATTAGTGGCCTATGAACATGATTAGAGAAGCACTCGCCATGTCCTGTTTCTGGGCAAAGACAGACTTGCGTGTGTGTTCGTGTCCTGAACCAGCCTGTCCAGTTGTGCACCAGTGTGATGTAAGTTTGTTCGATTTTTAGGTCGATTCTGTAGCCAAATCTAGACCGCTACTGCTGGGGCTATAATCACACACTGCCTGCCTGTGTGTGTGTGTGTGTGTGTGTGGGGGGGGGGGGGTTCTGTCTCTGTGTGTTACCCACCTAACCAGTTTCTAATGATGTTAATGCTCATCAGCCGCTGTATGGATTTCTCCCCAGCTGGACGGACAGAGCTAATCACTGCACATAGACTCCACAATCAATACCTGTCCGGAGGAGTGAATCAACCTTTGAGGCGCCCACAGAGGTCTGCTGTTTTCAAAGGCAAGAGTCCTTCCTCTGCCTGTAGGTCAAGGGTCACAGAAAAATAATAACACAGCAGCTGGCTTGACTTGGTGTAACCTTCTCCTCCCCTTGGTTATATTTAGAGAGACATGAGCTGCTCTGAGATCAGATTTTGGGCACAGAGTGTCTACAGTGACTGGTCAGGTGGATGGAAAGAGCAAATGGCTCTTCACGGAGGTGTGGCACTCAGTTTGCACCCACTACGGTTGTATACAACAGTGGACATAGTTTCTGAAAAAGAAGAGTAATATGCTGATCTTGGCATGTTATGAAATGTTCACATTTCTTCTCTCTGCAGTAGACACTACTAGTGCTGGCTAATAAATCGAATGATCCAAGATGTAAGAAATGTACCAAACTCGTCCCAACAACAGTAACTTCAGTTGATGCTGAATCCAAAAGCCTCTGTTGTCCCCTACACAAACGCATCATTTTTTACAAGTACACAGTAGTAAACTGATTTAAATTTAGATCCACTTTGCATAATGTGTTTATTATTCAGTGATTACAGATAAAAACACGATACAAGTTCAAAGTCATCCTTGTCATAGGATAAACCCTACACATTTTTTTTGTGTTGTCTCTTGCTGTATTTCCTTTTTGTTATAATTAACATACATGAGGCGAGAAGTGCAAGTGAGTGGATTCTCTGAGCATCACAACACATCGTCTTTGATGCAATGTGATAAAACATGCAACTTTTATCCTTCTTCTTTAGTTTTTTTGCTGGAACTGAGAAGTTTGTGGTAGTGCTTCACAATTAATTGCAATTTTATCAAAATTGCAATGTTGATTAGTGCAATGTCCAAAATGCAGGGCGCAATATTTATTAAGGGCAAAATAAGTGGAAAAAAACGATCGTGAATGAAGTAAAACAGTGCTGCGGCGATGTCTCGGCCTACAAGTCCTATTCTACAGACTTCAGAAAAAATACTTGTTTGGTGCAGATCCTCACAAAAATCACACCACGATCATTTTAATATATTTTCTATAACGATGCAAAAATCATTCCCTCCAATATCATGAATTATTTCACTATCGCAATATCAGTCAAAATAATCACAATTAGATATTTACAAGGTCCTGAGATAAAAACACGGACAACACACAAAACACGAGTTTAAATGTACCAACAAAGTGCCATGTATCACTTAGCCTTTGACAGGTCACAGGTGATTGACAGGTCACTGTGTAGCCCCTCCCTAAAGCATTTCCTGCGTTATTGTTTATTTCAGTGGTTTTCAAAGGTTTTTTGTCACAAGGCACACCTATACATTAAATGCATGAATAACGAGAAGTAATTTTCTTATTGACTTCTATACAATCTGCTTCATTTTCATGCGAAGAAGCTACGTCCTTTATTTTTTTCAGTCTATGGTCCTGACCTGTTTGGATTTGACCAATAAGCTTAAAAGACACATTGCTAATGTGAAACAAAAAGGACAGTATGGACTATCAATAAGCCCCAACCAATTAGATTTTTTATAAAGAAAGATATAGAAAAGGCATTCATTTCACCAGCACAAGGTGACACAGATAAAATTGGACACTCGACTATAATGTTGTTTGAACCAAGTGATCTTTTTGATATGCACAGATTTAGGTCTGCATAAATAACTTTATTGCTTGTTTTTCTCCTGCCTCTCTGCCCAACAGCTCCTCGCTGTCATGAGTATTTAAACACACACACACACACACACACACACACAGTGAAAGGAAAGAGCTGTTTGGCAGGGGGCTGGGTGAGGGGGGAAGCTGGTTGTTTTTCTGTTGCTTGCAGATCAAATGTACAATAGGTTTTAGAGGTATAAAGCAAACATGGCCACTTTACTCCCTGGACTCACTCACAAACACACACACGCACACACACGCACGCACAGACACACACGCCACCCTGCTAAAAGGTTCCTCTACTTTATACTTAGGCTGTTTTTCTAATCAATCAATCAAATCATCTCGATACGTTTTTACCATTTTATCTGACTCTCTCTCTCTCACTCACTCACTCACTCTCTCACTCACTCACTCACTCACTCACTCACTCACTCACTCACTCACTCACTCACTCACTCACACACACACACACACATTCATAAAGTGCTCCCTGGTCTGTTTTCCTCCTCTCCTCCTCACCTCTTGCCTCCTTCCTGGTGTGATGCTTTAGGCCCCTCAGCCAATTCCCACGCTACGAGGAAAGAAAACAGGAGGGACTGTGGAGCATGTGTGTGTGTGTATATGTGTATGGGGGTTGACCTGTGACCCTGGGCCTGTGTCATCCCCCATCAGATAACATCTGGCCTTGATGCTTGTTTTCTCTATCACTCTCTGCACATAACAGAAAGTTCCTTAAATCCCTCGGCCCTGCTTCCCATGAGCACATCACAAACATGTGTGTGCAGACAATAACTGGAACTGGTCGTACTTTGCATTTCCCATCCTAAGGTTTTAACTTTTTGTGCAGCTACTGAGGCTAACCCCAAGAAAATGCTTTATAAGGAAAGTCTGCCTTGGCTCTGGGCAATGCCAAACATCAGAGTGACTGTAACTCAAAGACTGTGTGAGACATCAATGTGGTTCTGTGTTCAACAGCTTTAGTACAGTGACATATTTAGATTCATATCTACCGTTAATCCCTTAAATTAATTTTATGACTATAAGTGACTCTTGAAATTGCTTGTTTTGTCCGACAAACTAAACCTCAAATATATAGTTTACTGTCACATAAGATAAAGAAATGCAGATCGAAGAAGGGAATGCGTGGTACAGTCTTTCAGAAATTATGGAACAATGGAAACTTTGTTGATTAACACTTTTAAATTGCAGTCTTTTTTATTTGGTGTCAAGAAAAAGCATTCCTTCTCTTCGATTTATCGACAAGGTCAAAACTAAACATCCTGGGAACAAAAGCAGAGGTTCGGATGTGGGTGTTGAGGGGTGTGTGTTTGTGTGCGTGCATGTGTGTGTGTGAAAAGTTTGGTAAAACAGTGTTAAAGAGAGAAAAGGGAGCCCTCATTTACGTCAGAGAAAGGGAGAACAATGCTGGAGGCAGGAGACACATCAAGGTCAACTTGTTATGTATTCTGCAACTAACAAGACGCCAGCTTGCTTCTGTCTGCCTGTCTGTCTGTTTGACTTTCTGTCTGTCTTTCTGTTTGTTTGTCTGCCTGTCTGTCTGTTTAGAGGGAGAATGCCTGTCTTACCCAGATGCTGAAGCAGCGGTATAACAAGTAATATCTGTTTCGGAGGGATTAGGAGAGATTAGTAATAGCTGTTGTGGTAGTAATAGAAAGATACATTAGTAGTAGACATACAGAAGAAGTAGTTATAAAGGTCTGATCTCGAACAGTCTCACGGTGGTCAAAATGTCAAATAGGATGAACACGCTCAGAGATAAGAGTATTCCACAAAAAATGAGCTTCAATCTGGACATTTTTCTGTGCCTTTTAGCTGTTTGAATAAAGCTGAAATCTGTAACTTTCTATGAAAAATACAGTGTTTTTATATCCTGAAAGTGTCACTATATCCTGACAGCAGAGACAGGATCTGTGAAAAAGTCATGTAGCTCTGCATTGAGCTGCTGCTCTGTGTTTGCTCCTCATGGCATCTGCTAGATTCCACAATACTTCCACACGTAAAACAATTAGTAAGAGCAGAGGAGTCCCTAACGCAGCGGCAATAAAGGCTCTGAACTCTAATCAAACTGTGAGGCAGCGCTGATCAAATTTGAATCAAGATAAGCTTACTGTCAGTGGCGGATTATGGTGGTCAGGGGCCCCTAGGCTAATGTTTGTTTGGGCCCCGTATGCTTTATCAGAAAAAAACAAAACAGAAGAAGACTCTGCAACCTTTAAAGTCCTGTAAATCTAGAATTTTTCTTTCGTAGATCTTGGTCTGTTCTTTCAGTCGTTCTGCTTTTCTTTTTTGTGCCCTGCTATCCCATTTCCTTTTAGACATTTTGCCGCTGTACTGTCTAGTAACAGTGAGTGACGTATCATTGGACAACAAAACTGACCTTATCAGGGTTCGTACAGGTGCTTGAAATCCTTGAAAATGCTTGGATTGGAATGTTGTGTTTTCAAGGTTTGAAAAGTGCTTGAATTTTGGATAAAGTGCTTGAAAATGCTTGAAATTGTACCTGTATTGCATTTCTTCGCAAAAAACAGCTATCTAATAGAAGTTTAATAACATTTCTTATCCTTCTGGTATTACAAAATACAATTTTAGTTGTTTATAGCGTAATACCATCTTTTTCAATGTGATAAAAAAAAGGTGAAATTATATTTTTCAATATGTTTTCGTAGAAATATGTAATTTATCACAGCCCCCAGGTGCTGGAAAAGCTTGAAAATGGACCTTAAAAGTGCTTGAATTTTTACCTTGGAACATGTGTACGAACCCTACCTTATGAACCCGGCCACATGATGGCAGCTGATTGGGTAAATGTGTAAAATAGTAACATAGTATGGCCAATCCGGGGCCCCTGCACACCTGGGGCCCCTTAGGCTGCATCCTAGGCCAGCCTTTACATTAATCCGCCTCTGGTTACTGTATTGCATACAGTAAGTGTTTCAGAGACAAATCTTAGAGTGCGGTTTAGCTATAAAATGAGAATGTTTGCTATAGCTCGTCTGTCTCATTGTGCTGTCAGGATATAGTAAAGAAAAAAAAACATACACACTTTTTCATAGAAAGTTACCAACTTCAGCTTTAATATCCTAAAATGTCTCTTTAAGGAGCCATAACATCACCATCCCTTGTCTTTTCTACTCTATATCACTTGTGATAGGAGGAAATAAAATGACGCAGTGCAAACTGCATTACTTCATAGAAAAATAATGGAATGTGTGTCCCACTTTATTTATTGCACCAGTGATCAACCCTTCTGTACTGTATTGAAATGACAAACAAAATATTGTTAGGAGAAACTGATAACAAAATAGCTCTCACATTTATCTCTTATGGAAGTTGCAGTAGCATATGTTTCTCAGTAGTGGGAGCTGTCTTCCTAACATAGAGCTGCAGTCTTCTGATACTTCTGAATGGGACTGAATGCCGTTGACTGTGGCTGCTGAAGAGCTCAATGATGATTATGAATCTGTGCAAATCTTGTGCAACCAGAAACATTAAAAATCACAATAATCTGTTGTGCAGTTATCTTCATATAAATGAATTGTTGCAGTCTTAAAGATCAGAACAAACTAATCATCCAGGGTTAGGGTCACCCACCTTTGATATGATGGAGACTAGTGTGAAAAAAGACTCACTTGTGATAATAATATTTGATTTTTCATTCAAGACTGTAGTGGATCGAAATGAATGAAGGGGTGGTACAGATAAGTGAGGTCAAATTTTACTGGCGAGGCTGTAAAAACTACAGACATGACAGATCGACAAAGACATTTGACATTCACAACTAACAACAATTAGTGCTCAAAGGACTTAATACCTCAGTACCAGTAAAAGGCTGTCTGACTGCAATCTGTCAAAGTGTCTTTGAGCAACATGCTTCGAAAATCCTTCATATATTTATTAATGGAGGGAAGAAATCATCTGCGCCCTTTCTGGGACTGTGTGTGTGTGTGTGTGTGGGGGGGGGTATACCTACGTAAGCTCCGTCACAAGTCTCCCAGTTCCCCTCTTTCCTTACAGGCAGATCTATTTATAGCTTCTGACGTCACCGGTTTCCTCTGATGGAGCCTCGTCACGGCCGACTACACTGAGCCAGGTGGGGTGGAGGTGGGGGTGTAAAATAGGGTTGGGTGAGGTGCGGTGGGGTGGGGGTGTTATCATTGAGGTAAGCCCCGCTGCAGCCCGGCCCCTCCTCTCTGCCGTGCAACACCAATCAGGAGTGCGATGCTGAGCCACATCACGGTGCTGGATACAGCCTTCCTGATCATCTCCTCCTCCTCCTCCACCCCAGATCTGTGTCTGTCTCTCTCTCTCTCTCTGCTTCTGTGAATTGGGTCTTTCATTCAGCAACGATTGCATAATAGCCATCTTTGATTTATCAGGCAGTGCTATTGCTGGAGGGCTGGAGGCAGGCTGAGCTAAAAATAGAAACAGAAGCAACCTTCCAGTGCTCTGTTGGTGCTCTGTTTTCAATTGTTATAACCAAGGATGGGGGGGGGGGGGGGTTGTTATGACAGATAATAATGGATCTAACTGATACATTAGAAAATACTTTAAAATTACCACACAAGTATCAATTTAATGGTGCTTTAAAATGTATTTCAGCCATGGAGGATTTTTATAATCTAATGTAAACGATGTTTCTTGTACTAGAATTCGGGTCAGAGAAGACATAAATACAGGGTTGTTGAACGGGAGTGCGGTAGTTGAGTCATAGTATCCAAGAGCAAGGCCCAGCACCACTGAGGGAACGTGCACCATGGTGAGGCTTAAAAACGGCAAAGGAGAAATAATTTAAATGTTGATAAGCTTTAACCTTCTAATGCCGTATCACCCTCTGTGTGCTCAGACAAAAAAAACTCCAATTAAGCTCTCCTCTGTCCCTCTTCATTCATCTCTTTGTTTTTCCACCCTGTTGTGGTTACACTGTGTATGACTAGTTGGGTGTAAAGGAAATTTTTGGGTGGAAGGGAATTTATTGAGAAAATGTTTGCAATACCAAACCCTCTAATCCAGACCCTGCAGACTGACCTCATCTTCATAGGAAGGATTTCAAAGTGATTGAATTTGGTCCGAGTTGAGCTGTTTGGTTACAGGAGCTGGACTTAATCCAGCTGGCAAAAAAATGGAAGATTTTATAATGGCAATAAAATCCAGTTTTGAAAGTGATACTCGTAGATGTTAAGTACATAAAGTACTTTGTTCAGTAACAGGGGTGCCTTTCAGCGTGGTAGCTTCCATGGGATGATAGTGGGAGTGGCGGGGGGTTGTGTGGGCAAGTAGCTATACTGACGTACCATGCATGAAGTCAGTGTTGACGTCATACGGAGATAGCAGAGGGAAAGATGTGTGAGTGTGTGTTTGATTACAAAAAGAGAGTAATCACAAGGTCACATGTTTAAAAAAGCGCTTACCTTAGGGGAAGACAATTTGAATCTGACCTTTTCATCATTTTTGTACCAAGTAGACGTTGCATTTTGTGCCTATTATGATTTTTCATGTTGTGTGATTATTTATATGCACCTGCCCTTGTGTTCCTTCATTTTGGCTGTCTTGTGTCTTCTTTGGGACACTTTTCTGCTGTGTTTGAAAAATATTTCATATTTGGACACAGTTTCCTGCATGCTGTACTTCCAGCTCCAGTCACTGCAGAGGCTCTATCATACGTAGCCTATGTCTTATCCTTATCTTAGCTTTCTCTTTTCTGTCTCCATATGTCGTCAGCAGCTACGGGGGCTGTGTTATATTGGTATCAGATTATTTGGGTGTCACAGGGTTTGGATGTAATGCTTAATGTCAATGTTGCATTTGTGGTTTCTTATAATATTCTTGCTTAAATTCTTTCCTTCTTTTTTTAACTTATCTTAAATTAGCAGTAGTAGTAATAGAAGCATTAGTAGTGGTACTGTTAAAAATCAGGAGTGGCATTAGCAGGTGGCCTGATCCCAGACCATCCAAAATAATGAAATCAAAGCCGTAATCAAGTGAAACATAATAGCAGTCTGGCTAATTAGCAGGAGGAAACAACAGAAACTGTAACAGTGCTATTTATGTTTCTTCTCTCTCTCTCTCTCTCTCTTTCTGTAGTTTTGATGTGGAGAATGGCCTGTCGGTGGGTCGCAGTCCACTGGACTCCCAGACTAGCCCGGGTTCTGGTCTGGTGCTTCAGGGCAACTTCCCCCATAGTCAGCGTCGTGAGTCCTTCCTCTACCGCTCCGACTCAGACTTCGACCTCTCTCCCAAAACCATGTCCCGCAACTCCTCCACTGCCAGCGACCTGTGAGTATTTTAAACATGATCTATGTGTCATTTTAACACCAATAAAACCTTTATGTTGCATTTTACTTTGCTGATTTGGAGAGAAATCTGTCAGTTTGCTTCAAAGCGCAAAAAATGAAGCAACCATTGTTCTTTCAGAAGAACCAGCTACAAACTTTATGATAACAGTAGATGATGGCATATCAATGTTTAAAGATGTGTGTGTTTATTATTTATTATTCATCTGGGTCCAGACCAGGTACTGGATACCAACACATAACTTTGTCTCAGTGTTTGCCAAGTCACTCATAAGTAGTGTACCTCCACAGTGAAAAATTATTGTTAATGATAAATTATGAAATCACTGTTGTCACAGTGCTTTGTTACCAAAATCCAATGCATTTATTTAGAACATAATTTGAAAATTGAAACTGAAAACTGAAGCTCTAGATTGGGACTTTTTCATTTTGGAAATTCACTATATACAGTATATATCTTCAGATCACATTGATTGAATCACTACAGTTACAGTAGAGTCACTAGGGAAACACTGGAGTATTTTGTCAATATTTATTTATGTCCTGTTTACGCTCTAAAAAGTACATTTTTGGCATCTGGCTTTAAAGAGGCTTTTGGTAGCAGAGCTCATGTTTGTTAGTGTAAACAGCACTCAGGTTTAGGTTGAATGTGCAACCAAGGTCAAAACTATAATCTCGGCTCAAAACTAATCTTTCATCTAGTTTCTGCCTGTTTATACAGCTAAAGATTTCTCTGTGCAGCTAGCAGTCTCTTTGAAGCCAGAGTGTAAATGGGGCCTCGACCACCAATAGCTGTCGCTCCTTTGTTTTGAAGGGAGGAGGGATTGAAGCATTGGGAAGTCAATTGGCTACCTCGGTGAGATAAAGTGTGCAGACTGCTTTGATTCTTTTCTGTCCATCCCTTTGGGCTGTGCCATGTTGTCATGACTCAAACCTAACCCCCGCCCTCAAAACTTACACGCCACCTTTCCCAAACCACGACCTGGTGAACAAATCTTGGATGCTCAACCCCAAAATTACCACCCTGCAGAGTTTTTTACAACCCAGCAAGCATCTGACAGAAAATGATGTGGAATCACACACATTTGAAAAGAACCCAAGAGAATACAAACATTTGGCATTTTGATAATAAGGCTTTTTGATATCTGATACAACAGAACAGCGAACGAGAATACACACAGGCTGCCATATCTGTAGTTATCCAATGTCCAAATGTCTGCTGGACAGTGTGACTCTGATGCTGCACTTTCACCCTGAAGACTGAATAATTATGAGGTGCATGTTGAGACTGTATAGCTTCCAGAAAGCTCTGCCTCTCTAAAAGCTGTCTTTCCCACCACCCAACGCACTAACACGACTCCTCACCTGCACAATGTTGCAATTGTACAAATATAATTCTTGGAGGCAAACCTGTGAGGGCAGAATTTAACCTGCAGTAAGTTGTTTGTTTGACCCTCAGAGTAACACAGACCTGACATGGGGGCAGCTGTGGCTTAGAGGTAGAGCGGGTAATTCGAGAGATCAGTGGTTCGATCCCTGGCTCCTCCTGTCCTCATGTCGAAGTGTCCTTGAACAAGACACTGAACCCCAAGTTGTATGAATGCGGTGTGAATGCTTACATTAGATTAAATGGTATGTAGATGTCCACTGCCATCAGTGTGAATGTCTGTGTGAATGGGTGAATGTGACAAGTAGTGTGAAAGCGCCATAAGTAGTCAAAATACTAGAAAGGCGCTATATATGTAAAAATCCATTTACCATTTACATTTGGTTATTAAGATGTTGACGCTAACTTATGAGCAAATATTTCCATACTTGGACATCAAGTGGACACATTAGCATCCCTTTGGAGACCAGTTTCTAGACACCCAATGAGGGCAATTTCAATATTAACTTGAGCGCCACCAGCTCTTGACACAAACATATTTGTCAAGAAAGGTAATGTTTGTCAATTCCTTGCCTCTTCATGTTGAACAGGCAAATTATATTTAGCTTGTTTGAACTTGTTAGCTAAAAACAACTGTCAGTGGTTTTACACGGCAACTTAATATGGACCACAAGGCCAGAGAGCCAAAGCATTGAGCTATGAGTTTGTCATTTTAGTGACTGAGTCCTTAAAACATCACTTAATGCAGGTTTATAGTGGTTGGTTATGTGAAACCTCAGATGGAGTACTGATACATTTTCCCTTGGCAGTAACCAGTGTTAGACTTTGTCTAATACTGTATTTTCTTCCTCTTTTCTTACGTTTTCCACTGGGCTTCAGTCTTATTTAAACTTGAGGGTTCACTTTAATCTGCATCTTTGCCTCTAAGAACTATTTGTATGACTAAAACAATCTACCCTCCTTATGTCCAGTGTGATGTTTGACACCCACCTGGGTTGTTGCCATCTGTACTCTTCCCTCTTGCTTTACTGTCCTCACATCAAGATGATGACAACAAAACACACCTATTTGTTGTCATTGTTCATGTGTTTTCTTCGTATGACCCGACTTTTTCAATGGATGTCTGTTTATGTTTGTCTATGGTTTTTGCAGGCATGGAGAAGACATGATAGTGACTCCATTCGCACAGGTTAGTAGTGGTGTTTGTTGCTGGTTTTGTAAGACCAGGAATTTACGAAATGTACCGGCCACTTTCATTAGTCATTAGTCAAAAGTCAAAATGCAGAATTCAGGGGGAAACTGGCAATAGTGCTCAAAAGTTTAGTTTAGCATTCAGGATTTTTTCAGTAGTTTGTACCAATACTCAACTCATTCATGAATGAAATAGATTTATACAGCAGTTTAAAAGTTTTGTCTAAACTCTTCTCCAGTCTTTGCCGGGAATGTAGCTTGTTGTAGAACAAGCTGCTCCAATGTGCAGTATCAACATTTGCCTAATACTGATAACATTTTATAGCTATTAATTTCAGATACAATAAGTCAGCAGCACCTCCCGACTAAAGACATCTCTCAAAACCATGCACATTCACTGGGGGGATAATAAAATCATTATTTCAGCACCAGGTACTGTCCACAGTGACTGTGTTAGATTGCCTGGGATGTGGCGCGAAACACACAGAGGATGTTGATTATTACATGGTCATATTTGGCAATTTTTACAACGATTTACACTGTATAGACTTTGTTTATATTGTAGGCCCTGATCTGACAAACTCAGGGGGCCACCTTGCAATTTTTTTTAAGGCACTGGTTATGTCCACTGAAGATTAATGAAAGATGCAGTCAGAAAAACAGTGGAGAGCCAGATTTGTGTCATGTAATGTTCCTTTCTGTTCTGTAGTGTATTGTATTTGCCTTTCAGCATTGAATACTACTAATATACAGTGTCTCTGTTCACACTAATACGGTCTAATTCTGTGTGGGTCTGTCCGGACAATCCAAACTTAGGTGCATTTGTGTGTCACATGTGTAATTGTTGAAACAAGCTGACAAGGACATCCAAAACCAGAACATGCCCAAAACACACCCAGGATTAATGAAAATACTAAATCCAACCCCTTTGCCCCTTTCCTAATACTTTGCACCAAATAACTAGCAAAAGTGTTGTCGGACATGAGAATGTTTCTCTGTAAGAAGATTAGATTTGAAGCAACATTTTCCCATTTATCATATTTTAATACATTTTCCGGGCAATTACAACTGGATATAAACAGGTTAGGCTGCTGGTTTCCGTCTTTTTTTGTTTTGGTACAAGAATGTCTAGAAAAACATACCTAACAGTTAACAGTACCTCCAGAGCGTAACTCTTTACTGATCAGTCACTTATGCTCCTTCATAGCTGTATAGTTTATCCAGTGTTTGTAGGATTCAGCTAGTTATCCTTGTTCCAAGCTTAAGATGTATGTACTGTTCTTCCGATAATCTCCATTTATACACCTCAGATACTCACTCTTTTTTCCCCCTCCTAAGGTTCTTGCCAGTCTACGAACAGTGAGAAGTAACTTTGCTGTTCTGACACATCTGCAAGATCGTGTGGCAAACAAGTAAGGACAAGAAAAACAGACTGAATGACTGACTGCTTTTTTTTATCTTATTCTGCTAACACCTCCTCTGTTCCTTGTTACAGACGGCCAACAAGCAGCAATCAACCCTCCATGTGTAAGCCATGCCTTACAGGTCAGTGCTGATATCCCCGTGTTGTGGGACACTGAGCTTTATCACATAAATACTGCTAAAATGCCTTTATGTTATTATCTTTTTTTGAAAAAAATGTATTACTAAACATGAAAGACGTGACACGTTAAAGAGTGTGATCTTTTAATTTGTGTTTGCTGTTGTTGATTAAATGCACCTTGGCTAAGAAGATGATTTATTAGAAAAAGAAAATGTTTTTTTTTTTTTTTTTTTAACCCATTTATATCTAGCACTCTATAGATCGACTTCTTTGAAGCTACCTTACTTAATAACTTGCTCTTTTGGTTTGTACCCTAATCGTTGAATGTACTTATTGAAAGTCGCTTTGGACAAAAGCGTCAGCTTAATGTAATGTAATGTAATGTAAAGCATGACAATTCAATCATGTTGTTAAAAACATAACATCCCGTGGTTCCTTTTTAAACCAGGACAAATGCAACGCAACACAACAAAGAAACAGTTAGTCAGATGAGCAATCCCACACCTCTGGATTGCTTAACAAGATTCAACATGGGGATGATTTGAAAGCAGTCCCACAACTGACCTGTAACGTGTGTATGTGTGACCTTTCAGAGGAGCCCTACCAGAAGCTGGCGGTGGAGACACTGGAAGAGCTGGACTGGTGTCTGGACCAGCTTGAGACGCTGCAGACGAGACACTCAGTCGGGGAGATGGCATCCAATAAGGTGAGAGGACATTTGACTCACTTAGAGACTCTTTAAGAATGGGCCAGAATCGTATGCCTCTGAGCTTATCGATTCCTTTTATCAAAGCAATGACATCATATGCTGCTGGAAACTTGAAACAAGAAGGAGTCATGGTGGTGAGGAAGAACTGGTCCAAAGCGTGACTTCACCTCACACAGAAAGGTGACAACAGTGATGCTTGTAATGTCTGTAAAGTTATACATTTCATGTAAGGTTGGAAACACCAGCAATATGTTGAAACATCTTCCTCCTCCTTTTTCCACACAAAATTGATCAATCAATAAGGGAGTTGATAAAGAATTGGACTGATCAGAATCGCTAATGGCATTGAATGGCATAAAATCTCATCAATGCCCATCTCTGGTCACGTGCGACCAGATCAGATATTGTAGCTGTGTGTGCAGAGCAACAATAGCAATGTACAAATAGCTTTTTCCTTTTTATTCTTGTTAGAAAACAGATCTGAGTCACATTTGAGGGGAGAAAATGTGATGTTATGACACATGCAGCTGCAGTGTGAACACAGAAACACTCGGGTTCATGAATGGCGTCCCCCCTCCATTGAAAGAGTTAATCAGCATCTCCTCACTTCCCTTCTTCGTGCTTCTCTCCACTGTCTGACTGCTACACTCAATCCCCCTCCATCTCCCAGTCAGCCAATCAAATCCCTCTCCTCCACCCAGCCCCTGAAGCCAGATGAATCTGATTGGACAGAGAGGGGGGGCAACATGCAGGGCGGGGGGAGGGGGGTTCCTCACAGCATCCCTGTCTCCCTCTTCATGTTTCTCATTGACAGTGTGTGACAGACGTTGGATGAGCGACTGCAGTCCACACCCTTTCTGCCCCGATGTTAGACCACATCCCCAACCTTCCCAACCTCTCCTACCTCACCCCACCCTTCCTTTCCGATCCCCCCACCCCCACCCCCCGCCCTCACCTACAGGACAGCACATGGGACTGTGGGAACTTTTATTTACAAACGGATTTCTTCTCGTGTTTGAACCGTCCCTGCCAATTGGGAGCAGAACTGAGTGGGCAGCCCGCAAGAAAACTTGTCTGCTTGACGTTTTGGATTTTTAGCGACCTCTAACATCAACATGCGTGGGTTGACATGCCTGCGTCGGCTCTCTGCGTTTGTCTGTGCTGGAGACTCAGACAGGTGAGCGACGGGGAGCGTTGCCGCCTTGCCTTGTTTACATTTGGACCCATTGATCGTCAGTGCAGGCTTTGCAGGGGGGGCTGGGGGCTGAATGCTGAATGAGTGTGCCTGTCAGATCTGACACAGGAGCGGATCTACAAACGGGATGGATGTTGAAATTGTGTGTATGTTTATGCATGTGTGTGAGTGTGTATGAGAAACAGAAATAGAGGGGAAAAGGCAAAGAGGGGGGAAAGGTGTCATGAATTTGTAATGTAAAGTAATTAAGAGCTGTGGTTTGGTTTACTGAAGCAGGAATATGTTGCATGTTTGTGAAAATGTGTGTGCAGGAAAGCATGATAGAGGGAGCAGTTGTGTTAAAAAGCTACAGGAGAATTCAAACAGATGATAAACAGAAAGGTTTTGGTTAAAGCCACATGATTATGCTTCATGTAAGTATGTTTGTTTGTGCCCATAATGTGTGTCACATAGTAGCCACTGCAGCATCACTCTCTCTCTCATCCAGATACCATCCCTCCTTCCTCAGCCACCACGTGCCAAAGCTGTTACATAATCAGTGTGGGAGCTACCGCTGCGATGAAACTGAAAACTTGTTTTAAAAAAACTTTCTCTGGCGATTTTTTACAACCACAGTGCAGATCTCTCCTTCGTGTCTGCAAACAGACAACCTACTCAGAGATATTACAGTGTGTTTTCTTTTATATATCTAAAAAAAAGACATAGAAATAATGTTCTGTGAGCATCAGTCTACTGTACATGTGCTGCAGTGCTGGAGTCCCGCGTCATGTTGTTGTTTGACAAACAAACCACTGCAAAGGTAATGGAGGAGCATCTTGAGGTTATTATAAAGCTTTGTAAATTAAGTCAACCAACCAAGTGACATGCATGTACTGTAAATAAATGACTTTATGTTTTATTTTAAGGTAGTTGCAACCATAGTAATTTAGGGTTCTATGGTTTCAACCGTTGTCCGTATTTCCATCCATTTCATTGGAGATAACTATCTGTTATTGCACCTAGTTCTGCACCTTTCTTACATAGTCTTATGCCTGCCGTGAATCCGTTTCAGTTATTGTGTGGTCACCACAAACTACAGAAACAAAGCTGTTAAATGTATCATTACATGTCATTATGTATGGAGTCTTTCACATTTCACATCAACATCTGTTAAGATTTGATAAATCCTTTAGTATGGCCCAGGTATAAATACATGTATTTATGTATTACTATTAAGAAGCACCTTTTCATTTGAATGAAAAACTCTAAACAAAAGCCATCAAAGCAACACCAGAAGTATTCAGTAAAAGCAAACAAATGACATATTATCAATAATAACATGCACTGTACATGCTTTGTCTGTAGAGGTGAGCTTTCATAGCTGATTTTTGAAATCCCTTTCAACAAGATTACCCTCTTCGTATAGGGCAAAGAAGGAAGTGAAACAGTGGTTTTAGTTTGAAACACAATACCTCCACTATGGTCTCATATGTAGTTATATTAATGTATCACAATTAAGGTAACTGCTGTATCAGTGTTTAAACATGCAACACGTGCACCTTGTCTGTGTACTTTAAACATGTTTATCTGCATTCTTACCTGGACAAACCACAGTTTTTGTTAATGCCTTTGATGTGTCTACACAGTTTAAGAGGATGCTGAACCGCGAGCTGACGCAGCTATCAGAGACCAGCCGCTCAGGGAATCAGGTCTCAGAGTTCATCGCCAACACCTTCCTTGGTGAGTTTGTACATGAATGAAAGGAACACTTGGCTTGTGGAAAAGGAAGCTGCTGTACCCCCTTCTTATGGAAACATGCCCTCTGTTGCCAGTTGATTTGGTTCAGTTAACTAAAACTGATGCAGGCTAATACAGCGCCCCTGCAAAGAACTTTACTTTCAGGAAATTATTATTTTTACAGAGATGTTGATTCAACTGGTCATTTTAGAGGCTGCAGTCTGTGGTGCTGTTGAAGTGCCTCTAATATTTAGTCAGTTGATTGATAACCAGTGATAATAAAATAAAATACAATAAATGATATTTGGTATTATCCTGAACACGTCGTGTCTGTAGTGGTCTTCTAACATGAAGAAATGCATTTGCAGAATTCCATCACTTGCTTTATTGACTGTTCTGCTGTTAGTTGTATTACACGAGCTTTATACCAAACTGCTGTTTAAAATATGTGAATGTTGGCATGGCGTGGTGTATACTGTATGAGGTGTGGTAAGAAAATTAGATCTGTAAAGGATGAGGAATAGTTTTCATGTGTTTTAGTAAAGCAAAGAAGAAGAAATGGTATAAAAAGAAAGGAAAGGGAAGCACAGAAAGTGGAAAAGAAGGGTTTTAGTACATTTAAAGATGGAAGAGTACATCGAAAAGAAGTTAAGAAAGTTGACAAGTGGATATTGAATAAATGAGAAATCAAAGATTTTTTAAAAAGGGAGAGGGAGGCGATTGCTTTTGAAGGAAAGGAAGTGAAACCGGAGGATATATAAAGAAACATTATAAAAAATGTTGAAGGAAAGGAAAAAGAGAAGGAGGGACGAACTGTGAATATAAGAAAGATTTAAAACTGAAAATATGAAGAGAGCACGTTTCTCAAGGAGAGGGAGTAGGAATGGAGAAGGTGAGGATTTTTCCTTTCCTAAAAGAGAAGGAGGCGCGGCAACAGACAGCATTCCCGAACACATTGTGTGGCGTTGTCGTAGCAACAGGGTGCAATATTATTAGACGGCGTGTTGCATCAATAGGAGGCTCAGTCTTCAACAGCCCTGCCGGCAGGATGGAGGTCCGGCCGAACGAGAATGGAGCTGTCAATCGGTTGCCAATTTGACATGAGTGCCTCGGCGTCAAGCCCGGCTGCGATTGGAAATGAACACCATGGTTTTGAATGTGAGGAAGAGGAGGCACTGTGAGAGAGGTGAGAGAGGCCAGACAGCGTCTCATGTGACGCTGCCACTCAGGTCGCTCTGCATCCTTATGATGGCGTGTGCTTTTATCTGGGCTCAGATCTGGATATTGTTCAGGCAATCATTCCTGCCGTGCTTTAAAAAAAAACGTGGATGTGAAGAATGAAATGTGGACGTGAGGTAAAGCAGGCTATCTGATGGAGAAATGGGATCATTATTTCCTTGGTTTGTACAAATACGGATGAGTCATTTTCAGCACTATCGTGTCTGCTGGGACAGCACCTTTGTGTCAACAAGTCATACAGAGATTATGTTGATACTGTCGGTAGATTCTTTGTTTAGATGATTTCCGTGTTTTTACTTAAAGGATTACGAGCTTCACTGTGGGTTAGAAAATAAATCTCAAACCTGTAATACGTGATCAAGCCCTTTTCAAACCCACAATTGGGAAGACAAATAAAGCAGTTCGTCATCAAGCTCAAGACAATGCTGAGCTCCTGAGAAACTGACATCATCCATAGCTTTCTACTAGTAGTGGCACTGCCATGTAGTCCCTTCATATACGTTCATATAGCCTACTGCAGGTGTGCTTCATTATACGTACATGTATACATTTGTGTTTGTCAGTGACTTTCCAACCGTGGTTCACACAAATAACATATTGCTTAAATTTGAATCTATTTCTAATTCAACTTTTATCCTGAAACTGAATTTTACCTCCAAAACGAGCATTCTCTCTTATTTAATTTTCTTTTATATATATATTGAGTACATAGTCCAGTTTTAACACATATCCTGACTGTGAAACAGGGTTTTACATGTAAACTTTGTTTTATTGGTTGCCACCAAAGTTAGGCAAAATGATTCTGTAATTCTGTTTTTGTTCTTTTTTTACATTTAACATGAAGCACGGAGCTCCTCACGTCATGTTTATTGATTCCATTCAAGTTTTTACAGCCTTTGCCACCTTTGTCTTAAAAAACTATACTGAACAAAAGCACAGATGCTCCCTTGAACAAGTTAGACACATTGTTGTGCTGATGTAGTGAAGATGACTCATTTATATACACGTGTATTTGTGTGATATTTAGGTGAAGATCTGTATTTGACAATATCTTCATTCGTGAACAGATCTTCTTTTATCCTGACCGTCTCACCTCAGCTGAAAGGATGTACAAATATACAGGTTTCAGTGCTTTTTCAAAGACTGGTTTGCTTTTGCTAGGTGTTGTCGTACCATGTTAGTAGCAGTTGTAGTGACAGCTGTGGTAACTGTTTAGGTACAGTCTTAGCTCAGCAGTGGTGGTAGTAATCGCTGTAACAACACTTAAAATCGTACAGCTCATATTTATAGTTCATGTGGTCGTACTGTTTGTCGCAGCAGAATTAGCAGCTGCAGTATTTTTAATTGAATTTGTGTTAGCAGTACTCACACCAGAAGTAGTAATTGTACATGATTAATGCTGACAGAATAAAAGCTGTAAAGTTGCATCAGCAGTATTGATATTGGTGGTAATTGCTGAGTAGTTGGTTGTAGAGGATTGTAGCAGCAGCAGCAGTAGAGGTGGCAGCCATAGTTTGTAGAAGCTCTAATAGTAATAGTAGTAATTTTACTGTTAATGGAAAAAAATTGATAAAACTCAATTGATCGTAAAAAGTTTTATATTCACTTGGGACGGTTTTTACCTTTGTCGAAAAAACAGTTGATGCGCTAAATGGAAAAGGGATGCGTTTGTCGAGTTCTGACGTAGCGAACATTTAACTTGCAGAGTGATCAGCTGTTTCCGCTGTCGGCATCTTCCCTGATATTCCCATGGGGCTGTGAAGTCTGACTTAACACCCTTTCATAATACTATTTCCAGGTCCGAATGCTATTGTCTAAACGCAATTGAACCATCGACCTCTTTCGATTTTTCTCTCGTAGAAAGGTTAGATGGCCAAGGCGACTTGAACATGTAGTTCTTCTGTTCTGTGTACTGTTAAATTATAGCCATTTGTGGCCTATAGCTTCAACTTCTGATGATGCTGGAAACTATGCTGTAACCCAGTTTACTTGCTCTAAACCAGTTGATGGAAACACACCCAAATCACATTGACAAGAAACTCAACAGATTGTTTACGTTGCAGAGAAACAACATGACGTGGAGATCCTGTCTCCGCCTTCTAAGGAGAAGGAGAAAAAGAAGAGGCCGATGTCACAGATCAGTGGTGTGAAAAAAGTCACACAGAGCCCCAGTTTGGCACCCACCTGCATCCCCCGCTTTGGAGTCAGCACACCACACGAGAGCCTGCTGGCCAAGGTGGGCCCACACACACACACACACACACACACACACATACACAGAAACACACAGTGTCTTATAGATGTCCGGTTTTACTTCTCCAGGAGGTCGAGGAAATTAATCGTTGGGGTCTGGATGTATTTAAGATAGCAGAATTTTCTGGAAACCGTCCTCTGACGGTGATCATGTACTCCATCTTCCAGGTAGGAGGATCCCTCAACGCAAGTCTGCTGAAAAGGGATGAAAGCATAAAAAGTTAGCAAAGCAAAAGAATCTGCTGGTCGCTGGCAAATTTAAGGCGACTTTCCCAGTCGTTTGAAAAACTGTAGCTAATGTGACTCTCTCCTCTTCCTCTTCGCCCGTGCAGGAGCGAGACCTTCTGAAAACCTTTAAGATCCCAAATGACACCTTCATAACGTTAATGATGACCTTGGAGGACCACTACCATGCAGACGTAGCTTATCACAATAACATTCATGCAGCGGATGTTGTGCAGTCCACCCACGTCCTCCTGTCCACCCCTGCTTTAGAGGTGAGCTGAGGAATATTTTTTTTTACATAACTATTATTTATAAGTGAATGAAGACAATCTCTCCTTTATTTTCATTTTTTTGTGTGTGTGTGTTATTTTAATGTGAGACAATATAAGGAACCACAGAGTGATACGAGACATACTCGTGACCACAAGACAGTCACATAAAAAAAATATATATATAAAAAACTAGCAGTAGCAGTGCAAAATTCAATATTTCCTGTGCTCAGAGTTGAACTGAGGAAGCTTTTCTTGTTGTAGTTTATGGTTAAGTCATAGCGACAATATAATATTAGTTTATTGTTGACTGATATGAGATCTGTGAGGCCAATACCGTTCATAAAGGGAAAATATATAGTGATTTTTTTGGTGGATTTTGCGCCGATATGTCTACGTGAAGCTACTCAAAAGACTGCTCTCCTAAACAAGTAACTTTATGAAAGAATAGTTTACATTATTATACATACAATATATTACATTTACACAATAAGAAAATAATGAATATATTAAAAAAGATTGCTCAATAAACATCGTGTTCAGTATCAGTCAGTTGCTGACCATTTAGATAAAGAATAGCCTAATTAAAGATAAAATGAATAACTATGTGACACCATTTCTAAATCCCATTGAGCATCATCAGCGCATGTCGAAAAACAAACATGGTGATACCAATAGGTACCGATATTTAGAGGCCAATATTGCTCTAGTGTATTGTTTTGAATTAATGTGTTTTCTGTTCTCCGTTCATCCCAGGCGGTGTTCACTGACCTGGAGATCATGGCTGTTCTGTTTGCTAGTGCCATCCATGATGTCGACCATCCAGGAGTCACCAACCAGTTCCTAATAAACACCAGTAGGTTCCTTTCTGGCTCTGCTCAAAACTACCACAACATCCTTCAAAACAAAGACATGAACATGTTATACGTCTGAGGAAAACTCACTCCGGCTGCAACTGAACTGGGTGTGGTACACTTTGACAGTATGGCACAGGATCATATTCAGACAGAGCTATTATTAGCACTGATTTAAATGAGCTAAAATTAGTTAGAGGTATCGTGTTCTACGGTTTTCAGAATTTCAACCCACATCTCTACAGGTTCAGAGCTAGCGCTGATGTACAACGATGCCTCGGTGCTGGAGAATCACCACCTCGCTGTGGGCTTCAAACTTCTGCAAGAAGACAACTGTGACATCTTCCAAAATCTCAGCAAGAAACAGAAAGACTCACTCCGCAAGATGGTGATCGACATGGTGAGACTGCTGCCCTTGTTACTTGACAAATTAATATATGTCCTTTTCAGCCCGGCTGTACCTGAACTGTCCCTTTAGTGTGTTTTTTATGTTCATGGTTTGTACAGTTTGTGTGCGGTAAAACTCTGCTGATACAGCAGCGTTATGTTATGCAGTGACAGGCTACTTTGAAAAAGCTGCTTGCAAAATATCATCATGTAGTTGATGTTGTATGAGAAAGCTGTTTCAGTTGATGATCAATCAAAGCTTCTGTTTTTCGTCAAATTCCTAAAAAACAAAAAAACACAAGTATTTATTTTGTCAATAGTTGCTCTTGTAGCTTATGTTTAGTATTTTTAAATTGTATATGACTTAAAAAGAAACATACTGAATCACCTCAGACCAATAAGACTCAACTCTTCCTACAGCAGTTTATCAGATTTGGTGACTCTTTGCTATTGTGGATACACTTAAAGAGGTACCCGACACTTAAACATGTTCTTTGAGCTGTAAACTAAATGATATGACTGAACCGTGATGACACACATCAGTGCTAGTGTTAATATATTTCTCACCAAATTTATAAAAAATCATGGGTTTTAAATGGTTCAAAACGCCCCCTGCTGTTTTCAGCCCTTATGTTGCAGGTCCCATGCTGAGCTAGAGTCGACCGGTTGGGACGTCTCTATGTCATCAAATTCAAAAAATGTTAATAAAACACAAATTTAAAATGTTAATAAATGTGAAACAAGAGCGTCACATTCCCCAGACGGCACGTACAGGCCATAAAGACTCATAAACATGCGTCATTTGGCAGACTGAAGATGTGCTGTATCTCTTCGTTAGGTGCTTGCCACAGATATGTCCAAACACATGAACTTCTTGGCGGACATGAAGACGATGGTGGAGACCAAGAAGGTGACAAGTCTGGGAGTCCTGCTGCTAGACAACTACTCTGACCGCATCCAGGTAAGAACAAGCCTACACTGAACATACTAGACCGACCGCCCCCACCTGTGTACACCGGTGATTCTCAGACTTTGGCAGGAGCTTGTTTTCACGCTAACTTCCATACAACTGAACAGCTGTTTGTATGTTCAACCAGGGAGTTAATGTGAAAGTGCTGCCGCCTGCTGGACACACAGTAGTCATTGCATCTGTGTATTGTTGTGGTCAGAATGAAAGCTAGTTACTGTTTCTCAAGTTATCGCTGCTGCTTTTGCCGAGTAATTGTTGATGAGGTTTTGCGTCTGACTGAATGTCTTCCCTTCAGGTTCTGCAGAACATGGTCCACTGTGCCGACCTCAGCAACCCAACCAAACCACTGGAGATTTACCGCCAGTGGACCGACCGTATCATGGTGGAGTTCTTCACCCAGGGAGACCGAGAGCGGGACAAAGGCATGGAGATTAGTCCCATGTGTGACAAACACAACGCCTCAATAGAGAAGAGCCAGGTAACACCCACTGACACGCAGGGATGGAGACAAATAGTGGAGATGTTATAAAGTTTAAGGATTTTAAGGTAATTTTTCAACAGGTTAACAACGGAGAGCATGGAAGCAAAGTAGTTTAATGAATTTCTCTGTCCACACAATATTTTCCCTTCCTTTGCTAATGTCTTACAATTCATTTACACACTGAACAGCTAGAAGTTAGCACACATAAGTGTTATTCTAAATGTATGGATTTCAATTCACTATTTATTATTTTAATATAAAATGTGCTTAAATTCTGTATTATCTAACTAGCATGCTGTTGCATCATTAACAGTTTATTTGAT
This sequence comes from Echiichthys vipera, assembly GCF_963691815.1. NCBI lineage: Eukaryota > Metazoa > Chordata > Actinopteri > Perciformes > Trachinidae > Echiichthys > Echiichthys vipera. The sequence goes on along the minus strand of NC_139828.1, from coordinate 19,750,846 downwards.
TTGTATGTGGTGGTCATCTGTGGACAGTTAGTTGTTAGAAGTCTAAACACTGTTTCTGTTTAATTCCCAACACAGAATGGTAATAAAATTATATTCAGATTACACCCGTTAGCAGACTTCGTCGTTATTGGACAAACTTCATATTAGTCATATTAGTCTTTTTGATCATTGTTATTAACAATCATTTCTGTAACTAGGTGGGCTTTATCGACTACATTGTCCACCCTCTGTGGGAGACATGGGCGGACTTGGTGCACCCTGATGCCCAGGACATCCTGGACACGCTGGAGGACAACAGGGAGTGGTACCAGAGCATGATCCCCCGCAGCCCGTCGCCCTCCAGCCCAGAGGAGCACCACGTGGAGGTGATGCCAGGAGGAGGAGCTTTGGGAGCAGCAGGGGCCGTTCCTTCAGGAGGAGGAGGAGGAGGGGACAAGTTCCAGTTTGAACTTACTCTGGAGGAAGAAGAGGAGGATGAGGAGGAGGTGGAGTCTGACCTGGAGAGTCCCTTAGAGGAGGAGTCCCAGTCGGGTGGGGAGCGGCACAGAGACTCCTCCTCCCCCTCTTTGTCCCCGGACCCCCGCAGCAGCAGGTACCGCCCCCCCTCGCCCCACCCATCTCGGACCCTGAATCTGGCTGCCATGTCGGTGCGGAGCCCCCACAGGACGCTGGCCTCCCCAGGACACGAGGGCAGCGACAGGGACAGAGAACTGAGCCAGGAGGGCGACGGGGTGACGTGTCTACGTATGGGCACATAACAACCAGCACAACCTGTCCCGCCTAAAAGACACGACTGCTGGATGTGGAGAGACGGAGGCAGGCCAGGCCTTTACCAATAAAGTCTGTAAAATCACTACAGTCCCTTTACACTGGAGACACCCGCTCTGGAGAACAGAGGGACGTTCCCCCTCTGTCTTATTTTATATTTTAACAAGAAGAATCATTTCAGCCTCTCTTTGGGTGCCTGATCGGCCTTCGTGTCCCGTCCTGCTTTTTCTTAGCTTCAGTTGCGAGTGTCGCAGACAAACACTGCTGCGTTTGAACTGGGAAGAAGAGTGGAGCCTTGGCGAGATACTCTAACAAGAACAAAAGGTAAAGGAAATGTCTTCCTCCAAAATAACTGTTTGTAACATTCAGACGTATGAAAGAGGATGGCGGTGGTCTGACAGGGTCGTGGAAATTATTTTGCACCATAGTTTTAATTTAGGATAACAAATTACTGAGTCCATATGGAATAAGTGAGTGTGATTTCTTTGTTTGAGAATGATGTGAGAGATGAATCATTTTACCAAATATACAGGATGTAGATGAGAAAATGGATGGACCTAAACCTCAGGGTATGAACAGAAACATAATTCTAATGTAGCACGGATGTAGTGGGTACCCCTGACCTGACCCTCGACCCCAAACTGTCTTTCCTGTTTGATTTACCTCCAAACCAGAGAGATTTGAGACTTTGTTTAACCTGCGTGTCTCTACGTTTAATTGAAACCCTTTAATAGAAAATTTGGCAACTGAAGCAATCAAATAATAAATTTATATTATATATTTAAACCAGCTTGTAGCACCACAGAGATTGAACACTGACAAAGACTGTAGCCCAGTCTGTCCTGAGGATACAAAAGACACCACCTGTATAATTAGTTTGGCCTTTATTTTTTTACCTGAGATGATTTTAAACGGTGTCATTGTTTTAGGGTTTTGAACAGTTCTTTGTTGTACATTTGCTGGTCTTGTCTGTGTTTATGTGCTTGAAAAGCATTTTTTTTATCAGGGTGCCTCTAGTCCGCAGTAGCACTTTACCGTTTCTGCCCTTCAGCTCTTCTATTCAGTCACACAAAGGGCTTCGTCCACTGTAGGCCTACTGATCCCACAGACACAGTACGGGACGTCTGACTCGAGGAACCAGAAGGCAGGGCAGGTAACTCACCGCTGGTTGACTCTCACTTGGTCAACAACAAAATTCGCAAACGTCTGGCGGTCAGATAACATTTTAATTATAAGACCTCCTTCTTCTTAGTTATTCAGATCCATATACACTAAGATTGTAGCATTTGCACTTCAGTTTTGTGAGAAGAAAAATAGTTTGTGGAACAAATAGGATGTGGAAAAGAGCTCTGTGCAAACAGAATACAGGTGTAACCAACGAATCCACCTGAGCTGCATTTTCCTCTTTAAGGCAAATATGTGACTGCAGTGTTCTCTGAAATTAACTGTGTTCCTCCTGACAAAAAGTGCTGCATCCAGCAATAACCGCAGCCTTTCTGACTCTACAAAGTCTTTTTCAGAGTCTTGATGCGCCTGTTTTAAACACATCTGCCGTTTAATGTTTGGGAACTGATTCTATGAATTGATAAAGTGGTCCCAGCTGTGATCTGTGTACGGCCTCACCTCCAAACAAATATGATGTGGGCGGGATATGTGAGCGTAACATTCACTTGTTTTTATGGCTTGCAGGAAGCAACACAGAAGCTTTGAGCTGTTAAGCAGATGGGAGTTCATGGTGTTATGTTGCGTTAAACGTATAAGGATATTGCTGGTGAAATTATACATTTTCCTTGTCGACAAAATCCCATGAAAAGACGACAACGTTTTAGTTCGTCTCTAAATACTCTCCGCCTTCCTTACTCTGTCTGCGGCTCTCACACTCAAGACCATTTGTTCCTACAGAGGACGTAAATCCTTTAAAATGTGTTATTTATATTTTAAAAAGGGAATTGTATTTTTTTCTTAGTAAACATGACTCCAACAGAAGTAATAGAGCTTCAGCTGTGGATGAATACACATTTGTTGAGTTATTTATTTACAGCAGCAGGACGGTGTATGTAGGATCGATCCAAATTAAACTACAGTGCACATCTTCATAATGAAGGAATATGTCTTTCAGTGCAACACTGATTTTATTAGTTCTTGTACAACAATGGAGGTCTATGAAAACACTGCTACACAGACAGTACTTGTTAGTTTGATCAGGTCTTTGTGGGGTTTTTGTCTTTTCATGGGCTTTGATGACAGTCAGGAAAATATGAAACATCACATTTATCCTTTAATTGGGACGTGTCAAATATGTCGAGTGGAAAATCTCCTCCTTGCTCAAACCTCACGTTAATCTGATCGTCCCATTTAAACAACTAATAGAACAGTTTCAATTAACATTTTTACACAAAGGTTAAGCCACACGTAAAGGTCTGTTTGTTCTTTTGAGTTTCCTATTGTCTGTAAGGATCTTATGATTCTAAATAAGTCGCCATGTTGTTTCTTCCTGCCCTGCCGACAGGATCTGATGTCGAGATCAGAAGTTTCCGACTGAAATGAATCAAACGAAAAAGATTGTGTTCCATCAAGTTATCAGTCTTATTTGATAGTGCTCGACTGTGATAACTGTGTGCCATAAGTGTTGAAAACACACCTGCCAGCCTACAATGCTGTACATTTTTACACTAGATTTTAACCTGATGATTGTATCAAAGTCTTTGACTTTATAGTGTTAGTTTTTACGAATGATACGTGTTACCAGTATTAAAAGCAGACAGTTTATTAGATTTAGTGCAGCTTGATCAGCATCTAAAGCCCTTTCCTTATCAGATAGCTGAGACTTGAGAATGTCTAGTTTCAAGAGTCCGTGTTCAGTCTAGAGCAGTGTTTGTTGCCGTCACTGAGGTAGAAAGACCAGGAAGACAACAAGAAGTGCACAATGATACGATGCACTTCCTGGTCAGGCAGTCGTAGAAAACACTAGTCTAACAGTATTTCATTAACTCAGCTAGTAAGCTTTACAGATAACTCTCACGTGTGACAGGAGTGGAGCCTAGTGTTAAAGGACCATCATGCTGTTTTTAACATGCCAAGCCTCAGAGTGTCGTTTTCTAGAAAAGCAAGAAAAACTGCTCATTTACCGGCTTTAAAAACACAATAAGAATCAGTTGCTGTGAAAACAATTAAAGGACAAATTAAGCTGCATGTAAACACTGTTTATTTTGCTTCCAGTGTTGAAATCCCTCAAAGCTCCACGATGAAAATGCCATGTAAACCTCATCAGCAGAGCATTTGGATCAAATGTTCTGGTTTTTCAGACCTTACCTCTAGCGCCATCATCAGGCCAAAGTTTATATTTGCACACAAGAAATGACAGATGTCAAATGTCGAACCCAGTGGACAGCTTGCAATGAAAACAGATGAACCTTTTCTTTTCTTTCTTTTAAACACTTACTTGTTTTGTGTAGTAATGAATGAAGATTACATCCTAGCGCTTAACCTTTTAGTCCGTCTGAAAACTTTGTAATCAGCCATTAAGCTTCCTCTTCCCTTCAAAGCTTTGGGTCTTTGTACCAAAATGTCTCTACATAGTTAATTGTGTATGTGAAATATAAACGTCTAGTTCACCCAAATCACTGGCGCACTGCTGGTATACAGTTAAAGAAACTGCCTAACGCTGGTTAAGAAGCACATTTCCTCAAGCTAGTCACGTGTTTGACTGCTCAGACATCAGCACTTTTTATACTGTTTAAATGTTAAGCCTTTGTCAATCAAAAATGATTAAGGACAGAGAAAATTATTCTTCCTCTTTTACAATCTCTGTTTTTGTTTGAGACATCTGTTTTCAGAAAGTATGTTCTTAATAAAATTTTAATATTTTTAAAAAATGACAGTATTGACAAAGGTCCAGCAGTTATATTGCGTCATATCATTGGTGTACAGCATGCTCAGATAAAATTTGTTCTGTACTTGCTGGAAGGCTCAATAGATGGCACATGATCATAGAACAAGGGGGTGATTGATTTGTTTCACTGCAGGCATCTGCAGTCTGCCTTGGGTTGGAATATATTTTATATGAAAAATACATATATCAGTTGCCATCCAATCAGATGACCCTAAAAATTTTTGTTAGGAAACCATCCCTTTATTTCTGCAGGAACCGTCCAACACCAAAGCTCCAGTTGCATTGCCCATGTGTCAACCCAGCCTTCGTTTTATAGCTTTGCTACGTGCTGCAGCACAGGAAGTGCTTTTACAGTTCCTGTTAATAAGAAATACACTGAAGCTCTGGGTAGTTCACACAAGCAGCGACAGCCACCATGGCTGAAGAGAAAAGTACAACAGAGAGCCAGATTACGAATTAATCCTTTTAAGCTCTCTTTATAAAATTCCTCATTTTTTTCTAGAAAACATCAGCATGGCATTTTCATCTTGTTGGATTTTACTGTGGATTTGAAACATTTAACAACAATTAATTTCCGTTTTCATTCAGCTGAATGTAGTGTGTAGCTCAGGGATCGGAGGACTTGCGTCGGCATGTTAAAACACAGCAGTGTTGGCTCTTGACAGGAGGACGTCAGTGCCATACAGTGTTAAATGTGTTGATGAGCAGGAGAGTCGCTGCTCTCGCTCTGTTATTGTGTCGCGCTGATACTGCCAACATTAATGTTCATGCTGACTCTGTTTTTTAAGCCTCTGTGTCGTGCAAACTTCTATAAAAAGATATTTATTCTTCAAACATGTTTGTCGACAAAGTACTGTAACATAGGACATTTGATTTTATGTTCTGGAGCCTAAAAATCAAGTATACTTTAAAAGTATACGTCTGCCACTCCAATGTTTTGTCAAAGAAAATAACTATATTTTTGTTCCTCATTCTAAGCCAAAAGACTCTCTGGAGTTCAGGGTGTTTCAAATGGAAAATGCCAATAAATGATATGGAATTTATCGGACTGGTTGTTTTATTATGTCACTAGTTTCAAATGGAAATAATGTTAATGAAGAACTAAATTACATGTAAAACAAGACGGATTTGTTCCACTTTCAAAAGATCCGATCCCAAGAAGCACATAATTATGATGTCACAACATTTTTATCAACTACAAACAAAAGCTAAACATGTTAATAAACCTTTTATAGTGTTATTTGGTACATTATGAATGTTATGATTTTTCTTTTTCACACATGTTAAAGTTGTTTTTGTCGTGTTCAGCAGAAGCTTCTGTTCAGTCTGACCGGAGCTCCAGAGCAGGCTGGAGGCTTCACCCCCTGAAAAAGTGCACAAAACAGTCAAATACGCCCAACAAACAGAATCTGAATCATTTTGGTGTTGAAACAAATTGGCAGTGTGTGCAGATAAACTGTATTTTCATTTGCCCACACTGTCATGACACAAAACTGGATTTAAAAAAATTTTTTTTAAAAAGAAATCAGCTTTAATAGTTTCCTCCGACTTAATTTTTACTTTTACCTTGTGAGAAGGTTCAAAGTTCTTCATGGTTTTCCAACAGAACCGATACCACAAACATAATCACTGTAATGACAAAATAAGAACAAAAAATTAAGTGCTCACCTTGTAGAGTTGGCAAACCAAGCGGAAAAGGGATGACATCGCCCTGTCCTCGTTCTCCTCTGTGTATTCCTGAAACACAGAAACAGTTGATAACTTTTCCAGGATGAATCTGAGACTTAGATAATTATCTAACTTTCCAATCTCACGAAGGACATGTGGTTGAATAGTTGCCCTATGACTTTTCCTAACCACTTTTCCTTGGCCTTGATTTAAAAAAAGAAAATCATGAGGTCAAGGAAGATGTGAAGAAGAATTCATGGAATAGAAACAGGAGTGATAATCGACAACTCACTTAAATTAGATTATAACTGGGTTGGTCCAGGGAAGCAATATTCAATCTGCAGTTTATAGTGCTGTACAAAGCTTTGGACATCCAAAGCTTTTGCACAATATGTGCCACAAAATTATCTTTTCAAAAATTCAGTGGAATGAATTTTATTCATTTTAAAATTGTGACCCCGTAAATAAAAAATGACAGCTCTACTTTCATGGGGTCCGTAGCATTTGAACAATTTCAAAACAGGGCGTACGGGGGCAAAAATTGTGTCAAACAGAAACATTGGGTTCAGCTCAAAACTCCATATTCAGGAAATAACAAATTCATTCAAACATGCACTGTAATTCTGTCTTTTTACTCAAGAAAAGCAGAACTTTATTACTGTATGTCTTTCGTAACATGAGGATATCATTCAATCCTAATCAGTGCAGAGTGTTTTACCCCGTTGAAGGTGACCCAGGGGACGTGTGTGTGTGCGGGGTTCAGCGCTCTGGTCATGGCAGCGTTGGCGTGCATCAGCTGGTGTCCTAGAGCGCCCTTCACGCAGGAGTCGACACTGGACCAGGAGACGGAGGGAGCGTACAGCTGCAGACACTGAGACAACAGAGCATCAGCAACAGCACACATCCATTAGATTAAGGCAACTGTCTACTGTACACACAGCAGGCCTCTCTACTGTAGACTAAGTTTTACTCTCTGGTCTTGGAGAAACATTTAACTAAGTGTTTATTTTTTTACAGTTCTTATTTTCTCAATTTGCTCCTTCACGAAGTAGAGCGGGTTGTCAACTGATTGCATGGTTGGAGGTTCGATCCTCCTCCTGTCCACGTGTGGAAGTGTCCTTGGGCAAGACACTGAAACCAAATGCACCTTGCATGGTTGCCCGCTGCCATCGGTATGTGTGAGGGTGAATGAGAGGCTAATTGTGAAGCTCTTTGGATAAAAGCGCTACATAAATGCACTCCAATCGGTTTTATGTCTCAGTCAATAGTTGTTTTTTTTTCTTTGTGTTCTTATCAAAGCATGCCTGTGCACCGCTCACCCAAAGATGTTGTTTGTTTTGTCATTCGTTTTTAACATTACCTTACAATAAACACTGATAATAAGATTGAAAGTTAAGTTTTCAGGTTCTTCAACTTGATTTCTGGGGTGTCGGGTGCTTCCTAAAGCAAAAATCTATGAGGATTTTAAGAAATGTGACTCAGGATCTGACGGTGATTGGAGACATTAGGGTGATGTCTGCACTGCCTGGAACCCCTGAAGACGTCTGATGGGAAATCCTGGCATGAGGCAGAGGAGCCACATGGAAACATTTTGCTGCAATGCTTTCAGCTCCCGTTTTATTTATCAAGACAAGTATGTATTGAGAATGTCCCTTTAACACTAACAATGTAGATTAATTGTCAATTTAGATTTTACAGAGCTACCTTCTGATTCAACAAAACACCAGTGCAGTAAATATTATACAGCAGGTCAGTTTTACTGTGTGGATGGACACTTTTCACTTACAAATAGATGTGAAGGAAGTCTTTTTAAAACTGACAGCCTTGTGAGGGAGAAGCTTCAGCTGATTCTGTAGATACTCACAGGCTCGGCAGCTTTGAGAACATTCGCAGCCGACTCCATGCAGTAGATAATCTGAAATGCTGAGTGTCCCGCTAAATGGAGGATACAGGCCTGAGGAACAGACGGATCAGTCATCAAATTGGATTCATTAAAAATGTGACAGAGCAGGTGATGAAACGTTCAAACCTCGATCATGTTTCCTCTGCACTCAGGCTCGCCATGCTGACAGGTGAAGGGAGAATTTGCAGATGGGAGCTCCTATAAGAGAAGTATTTTTATTAAGCGTGTGAGGATTATATATGTGAACCAAGGACGAGGATCAGTGTACCTTTGCGTTCCCGTAGGGGACCAGGGTGACTGTCATGATGTCCTGCAGCATCGTCCACGTGGGGAAGAGCTGCTGGGTGATGAAGACTCTGCAGGCCGGACACAAACTCTCATAGAACAGAGTAACGGACACCGGAGGAACAGCCTGGTTTGGTCTGGTAGCGTTCAACTCCATACACTGCTTCTGAACCTACATGGGGAAAAAACATTTTTTATGCATCCACTGATGTAAATAAGACTGTTTTTGTCCAAGGGGGAATTGATGCAACAGTTTATTTAACAAAGTGTAGATTACATAACTCAAAACCATTTGAAGATTGTTTTGTTTGACTGATTACGTCGTCTACTTGCTTTGCTTTGTCTTATTTCATTGTAAATAGAGCTTTGGGGTGTCAAACTAACATTTTTACATCACAGTAGCCCTCTGATGTCTTGCAAACTGGCATTTTATTTTATTCTGACGCTCAGCGGTCAAATAAAAACAAACTTCTGCTTTTTTTTTTCAAATCTAAACTGATTAAGTGTTTGTGTGATCTGACCCAGAGCTGCTCTGCCGGTCATATGAAGAACCACTGGTGTCCAATTTACAAAGCATGACTCTCATTTAAACACAGACAGGGGATTTTCGTGTTTAGCACATCGAGGCTCGATGAAAATATGGTGCTTGTTGTTTTTATTAACTTAAATAATGAGCTTTTCTCCACCTCTTTAAGAGCATATAGAAGTTTTTCTAAGAGAATGAAATCTTTCCTCACACATGACATGCAGAAATAAAAGCTTGGTATTTCAGATATTGACAAGGACATGAGATGAACGTTCAGTATAAGGCGGATTTTGTGGGAAAATACAAACACTTAATATTTCAACTGCATTGGGAATACTAAGAGAAGTAAGATTCCCTTACAGTTACAATAATACAGAAATAAGTTGTTTGTTTTGCTTCCGCATTAATATCTAGTAAATAATGCTACTTTTATTGTTATTTGGCTTTGTTTGTTCACAATGAATGTGAATATTTAAGCCATTATTATGATTATTCTGTTGTGACGCCATAAACTTAAGATTGAAAACAGACTCATGGTGCATTTATTCTACTCACGTTGCATGCTATCGCTATCTCCAGGGACCGGCACCACTGAGACGGCGGGTAACGGCAGGCCGGTTTCGGGTGAGACATCCCGGAGCTTCTCCGGTCAGTGCAGAGGAGTGAAAACACAGCCAACAGTGCTGAAAGCTTCATGTTTGATATCAGGAGTCCGGACAGTCACCGAGCAGAGACAACTGGAGCGGCTCCTCCTCAGGGCCGCACTATCAGCCCCCATCAGCTGATTAACGCCAGGTGTGACTGATGCTGCCTTCAGGGGTCCTCGGGAAATTCTTGCTTCTGGCTCCGTGAACAGGAGAAAAGCAACAATGAATAATACCTGGCTGAATATTAGAGCAGTTTAATCGGGGAGAATTAAGTTTTAGTATTAGCTGATGATGCACAAGATTTTTTTTATGACAAATACCTGTGGTGATAAAGCCTCCAAATGAAATAGCGTAGGGCGTGCTGGGTATTATCATGGTGATGATGAGCCTCAGTGGTCTCACATGAGCAGAGCAGGGTTTACCAGATACAGTCACTTTAAATGAAGTAGACTTTGAAAAGCAATGGACTTCTTGGAGCTGTAGTTAGAGGAAATAGCCATATATATTTTTTGTTCAAATGATTTCATGCTTCAATTCTACAAGCTACTGTACAATAAGACACCCATTAAGCCTACAACATAGGGACAAAACTGAGGTTCATCTTTGGTGGGGAAACGTTGAGCGGCCGTTATTAAACCGTTGAGTGGTGAGGAAGAAGTTGGGCGCCATCTTCGATTAGGTCAGATGTTATTTACCTGTAGTAGGCATGGACATAAAAAAAAAGAAGGTAGTGGGCCTAATTTACTTTGGTTCAGCACATCAGGATTGTGTGATTTTACAAACAATTCATTACGACGTGTTAGCCGTATCCGGATGGATCCTGTATTTTCGTGTTGCTTTTAATGGGTGATCGCCTTCGAAGTGCAAGTAGAATGAATTCACACACTTCTAAGAATCTACAGGAGAAGTTTAATATTTGTTCATGAACATTTACATGTCAAATTAGTATATAAAAGTGACGTTGAGCATATTTTTGATCCAGCACTTTCACAGTCTCTTCGTCAACCCGTGACCCAAACAAACATAAAGATAAAGAAATAAATTAGTAAATTAAATAGATATATGGTTACAAATATAAGAAGTTAGACTTTGGCTTAACACCATTAAATTAACTCAACACATTACACCATCATTTATATTCGTAGGTTAAACAGAAAGTTTGGCCAAAAACTGTCCGACTGTTGACACGGTTCCGCTAACGCAGCAAGGGTCAGTAATGGTGCGTTCAGGTTCTACGGAGCTTTTCCAAAGGTAAGACTCTTTCTGTGACTCTGTGCTTTGTACTGTGTTTATTAATGTGATATGTTACACAGGAAACAGGTTGCTAGTAGAGGAAAGTAACTAAGTTGATTTACTGCAGTAGCACACTGTACATTTTTTTAGTGATTTTCTGCTACTTTTATACTTGATATTTCAGTATATATTCTCCTGAATATATATTTGTACTTTTACTCAAGTAAAAAAATGAATAAAAATAAATAATGCAGGATTTATTTGTAACAGACCTACACCGTGGTAGGCTATGAAAGATCAGTGTACACACATACAATTTCTCTTAAACTTTCATGTCCTTTACACTATATTCATACACTGGTTTACATGTCATATAGCCTATTGTACTCTGGTTCTCAGTGGTTGGTAGCTCATAATTGCTCTTTGACAGTGGTTTAAGATGTGAGTGGTTCTGAAGCCACTATTAAGTGCAGTAAATGTTTAAGCCCATGGTGTATATGTCATTTAGTAGCATACAGTAAGTCTATGGTGTGTATTTTTTATTTTATAGGTCCACTTGAGTTTGGAACATCTTTTTCAGGGGAGTGTGTTACTACGTTAGGCCCTGCATACAGTATATCGATGTGCAGTAATACTGTGGATACACCAACTCTCACAAAAAGTGTTGAAATCCTCAGGTTGTCAAATAAAACTCTCAAGTCATTAAACCATCATCTCAATTTTATTTGGGGATCTGAAAGTGCATACATGCACAATGATGTTCTGGAGTAGGTAAAGTCTTTTATTTTAATTTTTTTTTACAACAACAAAAATGTTTTAAACCATCAAATTTCCTCAGATATGACTCCTAAATTAAACACACACTTACAAAAACTGAATGTAATTGCATAATCAGTACATTAAATAAGCATTTACAATAACAGTATTTTCTCACAGCAATAGACTTTTAACAAAGGGCAGCTAAATGCTTAGATTAAAGCACAAAGACAAGTCCATACAGTCACAACGGAAAAATTTAAGTCAGAGCTACAGAAACATCAAATACTGTTGAATGCGATGCAGAGACAAGTAGAAGTATTTGATCATATGCACGACTCAAAGTGAAACAAAACCCTGTCTAAATATCTCAAGTCCCTGGATTTAAAACTTTAAAAAGTAGAGAGATGGAAAAAGGGTGGTGTGGAAATCAAACCAAATAAATATTCCTCCTCTCCAACGTCATTTCTAAACACTTACCAAAGCAAACATCCCTTAAACAATACCTTCATATCCCGTTCCTTTTCTCAACTCTATCCAACCTTGTAACTTACACCCAACAACCCAACAATTTCTGTATAACAGCCTACTCACCACTAGGGCTGGGCAATATGGAGAAAATCTAATACAACAAAATTTTTGACCAAATACCCCAGTATTGGTAATACAACGATAGTGTAGGGTTGACTATTGGTGCTTTTTACACATTGAAATTTTCGATAAATATTCATCAGTAATAATGTGGATTTAATGACTAATTGGTTAAAGGCAAATAATAAAACCTTGAAGAGTCTGGTAAGTTCAGAACGTCACATCACTTTACTGTAATGCAACCTTTAATACCAGGAAAATCCAAAATCTAAGACTATTTCTTATGTCCTCTATCACAATATTGCTATAACACTGATATATTGCCCAGCCCTGTTCACCACACAGAGCACTGATCTTGACTAATTGTGTCTGCAAAACATTTTTTTTTTAACATCTAGGGAAAACTGTTTTTAATTCCTTATTCCTACAATATCTGTGCAAGGTAATTGCAGTATGGTTAAAAAAAACAAACTTTATTAATCATCATCGAGTCAAGTTGCAAACCCTATTCTCCAGTATCAAATCAAACATGTTACATTGCCATACACAATCCCAGCTTCCACAAACACACACCCTCCGCTTCTCTAGGAACACACTACTTCCTGCATCGTTACTGAACACTGGCATTGACACAAATCCTGTCCTACAGCATCGTCCAATGTGAACTTCCTAGAGAGGAGGAACTGTGTAAAATACATTTCCCTCCTAGGAATTAAAATGAAACCTAGCCTTATTAAATCACCATTTCATTGCACCACAGAACACAACCAGTGATTCCATCTTACAATATCAACCTTTCCAAACATTCTCATCAACCCAAGTACTTTGTAAATGGGTCCAGTAAAACTTAATTAACCAGTCAGTCAGTCAGACAGACAGTCAGTTAAAATCTTCTCCCTAAATGTATCCGACTGGGCCAAACAAAGCTTTTATTACTACATTTTACACCAGATAGGCCCATTTAATCTTCCTTGCCAAAAATCTATTGTAGGTTGTGCAGAATTTCAAGAAACTTTTGAGGGTTGCACAGGAAGAAGATCAAATGTCTTTAACTTTAAATCTCGCTGGTGGGAGGTTTTATGGAGCTGGTGTTACTTAACTGTCAAATAAAAAAGACAGAAGTCTAACAATAAACATCTAAATGGTAATCTCCTCATTTTCTTTTCATTCAGATAAATATTTGTAGAACTTTGATCTGCTTCTAAGATTTTTTTCTTTCAACATAGTAGCCTTTTTTTGTAGCTGTGTTTAATTCTATTAATATACACCAGCAAATATATGATGGCTGTTAAAACATTAGGTAACAGTAGGTTAGGAAGAGTTAGTTGGACAGAACTACTTAACAAGATTGTCGCCAAAAGTACATTGGGACACCAGTTGTCCTTCTACGAAACATGAATCATTTAAAACGTTTTTTGTTATCTCACTATGGTGTTTTTGTTTGCACAATGATAAGTTAAGTTAACACTGAAAACAGAAAAAGACCAAATTGTGGACATACAATTACAAAAGTAATGTCTGACTTTACAGAACTAAATACTACCAAGTTGTCAGCCCATTAAAAAGACAAAAAAAAGTTTTAAACTCATATCAGTGCTTTTATCAGTGCTACGACATATCAATCTCATCAGCAACTTGTCGATATTTAGCACCACCACCCCCTGCTTCAGTAACAGGGTGGATGTACATGAAGACAGTCCTAGTATCTCCACCTCACATGAGATACTTGTGTGCAAATACTATGCTTTAAATCTAAACCCCACAGAGCAGTGAGTGGTGTAGTCTATGTTGTGTGTTTGTGCATGTTTGAGCTGTGCACCTTTGCATTCCTGCTGTACAATTTACCAGAATAAGTAAAGTTTCTTTTCTTAGAATTCACAATATTAAATACATTTATATTTCAATTTATGGATGTAAATTAACTCTTAATCTATTCAGTGTGCAAGAAGTAAAAAAGAAAGTAAGAGATATCCCAAGGAATAGATGCCTATGTTTTGGTTTCACATGCCAGACATGCATCCTACATGCCTTACGTAGTAAAAGTCATTTAGGTGCATCCATCCATGTTAACTGTCTAACAAGCCACTGTGACATGACAAAAACTGCGTTCTAATTAACATCTTGTAATGCAGGAAATGCATGCTAAAAAAGATGAAAGTCTGATTACTGCAGGTGTGAGTAACATGTCCCTTAACTTCACAGTATTTCCTTTTAGACTACACCACTATTACATAGTCTTAAGTTCTGCTCAGGAGTGTAGTACTGCTTGTCCATAAGCACTGGTTATTACAAAACAGCACAAACGGCTGACCAAAACTTGCTTCTTTGCTTTCAAGAGTAACAACAAACAGGTTAAAAGTCCTGTTTACACCACCATCTAGTGATTGTGGCATACTCTGTCCACAACCTGTGCAATGTAGCACATGACATTTTACTTCTGTGCAACACTATATCGCAGATTCATGTGGTCACAAGCACGGCAACCCACACCCAACTTCAAAGCTTTTGCATTTGCTTTGATAAATTAGACATCACAGTATCATAATCATCTTGTATGACTGAAAGGTGATCTTGGAGAGGTGCATTTACGGAAAACTACAGCAATGAGTGCTTAGCACCAATAATGGAGACAAAGCAAAACAAAACGTAGAATATAGCTAACCCATCCAAAAAAAGTAACATGTATTTTATAGCTGGTGGTGAAATAATAGAACCAGAAGCAGTACCAAAACAGTATCCAGCCATAAAGTCCATATTATAATTTGTAATACATATAATACTTACTGTAACTTATCTGTTACACATGGCATGCAAAATCAAACATTACGCCTTTTAACTGCCACAAAGAAGGGATTGGACACAATTTATCTAACTCCCTTCATGGCAATAAACAGTCCAACAAAACTGATAACTTCAAGTGTGCAACAAGCATCAAGCACATGTTAAACTAATGACTGCTAAGAGAGAAGTGCATTCAACAGGACCCATTAAACAGGAAAAATACAATAATGGGCACCCTGAACTAACAATGCCATATTTAATGACAACTGTTTATTGCCCCCTATAAAAATAGTTTGAAGGATTGACTGTAACTCACTGTAAGCACCACTCAGAGTGCACCATCAGTGCCTGGACAGGCAGAAGAAGGAGAAAGAAAATATCATCCCAGGTATGTCCTGCTGCTGTGTACCATATATTTCCATATCAGAATGTTGTCACATTTTATGATAATATGCTATTTGGTCCGCCATAGCTGGAATCATACCTCGTTAGCTAGTCACTAATTAGCCAGAAAAGCTAGCTAGCCTGTAAAGAGGTTATCCCTATGTTCCCCGGTCACATAAGCCTACGCCTAAGCAGATTTTATTTAGCATTTTGGTAAAGCTAGAGGTAACGGTTAGGGTAAGGGTCAGGGTTAGGGGGTAGTGTTAGGGTCTACATAGGCTTATTTGCCGGGGAATTCGGCACTGATTGTGGAAAAAATAACAGACCGTGGAACATAGGACCCTATCTCTGAACAGCGGGGAACATCAGACAATTTTCTAAAAAAAAAAGGTCCAATGTCCCCGGTCACATACAAAGCGGGGAGCATAGGTGCGCTCCCCTTGTAAAAACAAAGCAGTCATTTATTTAATAAATTAAACATTTTCTTTCAATAAAGTAAATTTAAGTCTTGCCTTGAAGTAAAACTAGTTTAAATTTTTTAATACTATGTATCATTTTGATATACATCTTCTGTGTCTATAGTTTCACTTCAGGTCATGGCTAAAATTTAGCAATCATAAGTTCAATATCATTAGGATTATGAGCCTTTTGTTTTTCTTATTTTGTTTTAATGCATGCATTACATGAATAGAATAAGGTCTATGAGACACCCACATTTACAAAACAGTCAAATATAATGATTTAAATATGATACTATAACAGGTATCATACATACTGTCATTAAGGGTACTCCACGCTATTTGTGCTGTTGTAGTCCTGCATCCAGTAAAACACGACCTCCAGTTAATCAGTTAATCAGAACATTTGTGTACACCCTACTTCGTACTCATGTAGGGGACAAGACACCTCTCATGAGAGTAACACAAAGGACATTATGACGACTGGAGCAGGAACACTTAAGGGCACTTTTCAACCTGATCCCAAAATCTAAAAGACCTATATATTATCCCTCCTCATCAGGCTTCATAGACTTATCAAGGCTCCTGGATTACCAACTCCACTCACAAAAATATAGACCGTATGAAACAGCTGTCTGCGTCATCAAAAATAATCTGAACCTGATTATCTCATACACCTCAGTAACTGCTTATTTTGGGTTGAATGTACACAACACAGAAATGCATGAAGCATTTGCCTGTGCTCCATGTCAGCTGCTTCACAGTTAATACCCACTCATATATTATTACTAACACTTTAAAGTGTTAACGAGTGAGCTTAAAGTAAAACTCTAACGTGATTGTCCCATTTGTCTATGAACGAAAATCATCACCTGCCAATAGTTTGAAAGCTGCAATAACGACAAAAATATTCTACTCACAGGAGCTTCAAAGCATAAATACACCCCAGAGGTAGAAACTATGAATCCTTTTTTGTCTCATGTCCTGAAGATATTATGGAACTGTGCAGAATGAAGATGACAGTAAGAAAATAACTTTTATATTCATAATCACTGAAATAAAATCTTATTTCCAACAAGCAACATCAATATGTGTAAAATCTCACAAATCTCCAGCGTTCATCTGTGTGCTTGTGTGTTTTGGATAAAGTGCTTGTGTGTCTCTTCAGTTTCTATGCGTCCCATCCTGAGCTCAGTTTCCCAGAAGCATCTTAAACACTGCAAGTGCACTGATTATATGGATTTACGATATGTACTGTACTGTGGATGGATGGAGGCTGATGCAGAGTATACTTTGGATTGTTTGAGAAATATTTCACAAATATTCAAAGCAAAAGTGGCCAAATCATGACCATGATTTCAATACTGTCTGAAATGTCATATTTGCTCCTTAAATATTTATGAATTATTGTGCTTTATTTCAGGGGCAAAAAATGAAATATTTATTGTCTGGATCAGTGGATAATGTCAATGTGTTTCTCTCCACCAGGTAAATATACCATCTTTTTTTATACCTGAAAACAAGCAAGCCAAATCCTATGTCTCTGCTTTGATTGTTCTATGTATAAAAATCAGTTCAGTGTCAGTAATTTGAACGCTAGATGCTAGTATCCTGTGTTGTACTAAGTTTTTCAATTTTAATCCCAGCACCAATGTGGGAAATGCTGACACCAGTGTTGTCATGATGAGGCAGTATGTCAGTACTACCTCCGTACTGCTGCAAAAGATTTATTTCAATGTTGAATTCAGCTAAGTACTTAATCCCAATTGTGTTTTGCAAGCTGTATGTGCAGATGGCGAGTAAATGGGATTTTTTAATATTAGGAATAATAGCTTTAAAAAAGAAATGAGATTAGAACAGCGCAGCAGTGAATATGTGACCATTAACACAGCTGACAATAAACTAACCAAACATACATCTACTGTGGAAAAGCTGTTCAAATATGTTCCAAGTAACAAAGCAGCAAAGCATTTGTGTGAGTGCTGTTCAGTAACGTTTGTTGTTTGCTGCAACATCTTACCAGTGTAGGAATCTTAGATCCGAGCACTGAAACTGTTTCTGGAAATTCTCGTATGGTGACGACGCAGTACTCGGTTATAGAGCCTTGCAACAGTGTCCTTGTTTCTGCGTCCGTGGTGCAAATACAGTGAAGCTTTGGGAAAGTGCCATCAGGGTGGCGTGCTGGTGTGTCTCAGCTGGGCTGCTGGCTGAGAGCGGGCCAGGCCAGGGTTACATTCAACTGCTGGTTGTGCTGGATCAGGGATGTGTGTCGATAGTGGAGGACCAGCTCTCTCAGCGATGGGTACAGGTTGTAGGGCTCAGCGAAGCCGTACCCCGTGGATGTTCTGTAGATCACACAGTGCTTCACATCCCCATCCACACTGCATGAGACGAAGCAAATAATAAAAAGTTTTTAACTAAGGTCGTTTGGATCCCGAAGTCCAATGCAGGAAAGGTTAGGAGTTTAATCTGCACTTCACCCACTTTTGGTAAAAATCTATGATCCATTAGGATTAGAGAGGGGCAAAATGTTGTGATTTTGAAATGCCTAAAAGATGCAAATCTGATGGTACTCACACAACAGAGCAGGCAAAGGAGCCTCTCTGACTCTGGCTGTCTCTGATTAGGAAAGTCCCGTCACTTCTCCCCCTCAGCAGCTCTTCTGCCTCCTTTCTTCTCATCCCACCAACGTACCAGCTCCTCTCCTCCTGGTCGCTATCATCTGCCAGAGTGTACGGGCTAAAGGATGAATGTGAGGTGGAAGTGTTAGATTAGTTAAGAAATATATTTTAAAGCCTACAAACCCACACAAAAGCAACAGTTAGTTGCCCTCATCCGATGCCTTGGCAGGTTAATGTCATAACCTTCGAACAAACATGGCAACTTAACCTGGATTCTTTTCCCTGTGCTAATTCATCATAACAAAAGCAGAAATCGTTATAAAACTGTTACAGTGGGTCGCATATAAGCACTGTTGGCTAATGAAAATGGTTACATAGCTTGTGTTTTTTAATGCATTTATGCTCCTTCATTTTCACATAATAGAACATAAGGCTGTTGGTATACTGTGTTTTTCCTTCGCTGCCATACTTGACTCTATCTATCGCACATACGTGTGTATGCGTCTGTGCATGTTTCAGGACTTGCACACATAGAAGCAGCTTTCAGATTCTTGTGAGAGGCAGATTGTATGAAGTAACTAAAAACCACTAAAACTAGCAAATATCTATTCTTGTTTATTTTGTAGTTTTCTGTTTTAATTAAAAACTATAAGCTCAGCTGACCAGGAAAAATGAGGATACTCACTCTTCTTCTTCATGCGTAATACCCAGCCAATCATTGATCTGGCTCTGTCTAGTGCCTTGCTGGGTGAGCCAGCTGAAACACAGACAAAACATAGTAAAAAAAAATAGGTTGCAATAAGTTGATATTTAGAAAAAAAACATGCTGTAAGTCATATTAGATGACAAAATGCCAGATGACACAAAGGCTTTTCTAGCTAGATTTTAAAAAAGCTTTGCCAAAACAATATCCATTACCATTATACTGTTTTGCATATGCAACAGTCACATTATACATGTCTAATGTAGGGGCACGCAATTGTTCTACCTTGTTAATGCATAGTAATAATGTCAGCAGACCTTGAGTTTTGCTTTTTGTTGTAAAATAGCAGCAACAGTCTGTGTAAAAAAAACAAGGCTTAGTGTGGAAAATGGGACACAAATGCTTATTTGAATTTACTGAAGTCAGAAAGAGTCAGTTAGAAAGTCATAGTCTTCATATCTGGCTCATGATAGGGCCTTGTGCTGAGCATACTGGGGATTCACAGCTGTGGCAACATGAATGAGAACAGCTGATTGGTTTTTCTATGTTTACAACTCAGCTGTGTCAGTGGTATGTGATGGACTGTTTTCAACTAAACATTTTATCAGTCATGTATATCAGATCCGGAGGCATTATGTTTTCGGGCTGTCTGTCCATATGTACGCCCCGATCTTGTGAACGTGATACCTCAAGAATCCCTGGAGGGATTTTCTTCAAAGTTAGCACAAATGTCCACTTGGACATGAATGAATTGATTCGATTCATGGAGGTCAAAGGTCAAGGTCTCTGTGTCCTCACATAACACATTTTTGTTTATAACTCAGGTATTCCTGTGCTGATTATGACAACATTTTGCACAAATGTTGAATAGGATAAAACTCAGTTACAACCTCAGTTAATTCCCCTCTTGATCTGCAGTACATTCTGTGTACAAAGCTTTCTCCTGGTTTGTCTTTCTTGTCCCTTTCATGTACTTGATGTACTGTATATTTGAATAAAAAATAAGTAGTTTTAAGATATCAAATCTATATGAATGTATCTATAATATGTACAGGGCAGACCTGCCTCCACATTTTTGAAAACAGACTAAAATGTAGAACATGAGGCGCTGAAGGGTTGGACTTACAGCAGGTATTGATCCCTGATCTTTCTGAGCTGCACAAGGTCGGGCTTCAGGCTGTTCATTTTCTTGTCAACCTCCATGTGAGCCAGCGCCTTTTTACTCAGCTCCTCCTCCAACGTCTTCTTGCTGTTGTGGATCTCCTCCACCCTCGACTGCAGCTCCTCTGAATTGCTTTGAATCCTGGGAGGAGGAGGGACAGAAGGAACAACTTCACCGGTTTGCTGTGAGCATGCTGAATGAGCATGACCAGCAGCGACTCAGTGATTTTTATTTCTTAAAGAGATATTTTGCTGATTTTAATCCAGGTCTGTGTCATGGCAATGTGGACATTTTGTTCAGATGGGGTTTGGCGTGTCACCATGGCGAACGTCCCTGCGCAACTGAGCATCAGAGATCTGCCAAAATCCACAATGCCCACATTGTCATGACACAGACCTGGATTCAAATGGGTAAATTATCTCTTTAACACGGAGGACATACAGTTAGAAGAATACATAAAGTGACAAAATTGCAAAGAAGCATTTTGAAGCATACTTGTCTGTCTCAGTACTGCTGTCTAATGAGAGGAACATGTCGATGTATTCTTTGCTGTAGCGTTCTTGAGTTTCACACTCCTCCTCAAAGATCCGAATGATTTCGCTGAAAGCCTCTATGGCTGTCCGCTTGCTCTGCAGCTCCTGGTGAGGAAAAGCAACAAAGCTTTACTCTTACATTCATTTTAAATATATTTCTTTAAATCAATAGATACGCATTTATTCAGTAAAATGAAGTTTTGTGTATTAGGATGCTGTTGTACCTGGGAAGTTTCGTTAAACTTCTCGAACAGACGGTCATACTCTTTGCTCTTCTCTTTGTATTGATCCTGAAACATCCTCAGCTGTTCTCCAACTGCATCAATGTCAACTTCCATCACAACCTGCTGCTACAGACAAGAATGTAAAAGAGATTTAGGGCCAAGTCCATTTTTTAAATCTCCTATGATAAATTTAGTCTGATCTAACCTGACATTAGAGAAGGTTTGGGGCTGTGACATTAAGCATGTTATTTACACTATTACCAAACATGTAGACAATTAAATACACTTATTAGTCAATGTCCCTGTAACTAGCTCTGATGCAACCAAAATCCCATATAGGCCATGATAAGAAATGATAAATGAATAAATAACAATAAACCTCTACAATAAAAAAACAGAATAGGATTATATTTATGTATTTTGTAATGAAACAGTTTTAATACAAGACAGCACGTTCAGAGCTCAAGGCCTCATTAACGCACCTGCTGGTATCTGGTTATGGGGTAGAGTAGCCGTGTGTCCAGTTTAGAGTTGTACAGGGCCAGAGACCTTTTCTGGTAATACCGGATCAGGTCCACCACAGAGTGAAAGGCCAGTGGCTCAGAAAAGCCATATTTCCCGCCTTGATAGTAGATCTTGATCAGTCTGTTGGAGCCATCTTTCCTGCAAAAAGTCAAAGCAAAACTGTTGCACAAAGCTGCCGTGTGATGGTGCAGCAAACCTACAGGTTTCATTTCTAAACAGTTTGGCAAGTGGAACTCTCACATGGATTTCTTTGGTGTGTGATCCAAAAATTTCACAGGCCCTGCAGAACTCAGCACAAATGTTGCTGGTGCAAGATATATTTACTCTACTGCAGACAGGAGCAGCCGTTCAGCATCGTACTTGTGGGATCAGCATAGAATGAATTTCAGATATGGAAATATGAGAGCTGTTTCTTATTAGGCTTAACCACTGATGTAAGTGCCTTATCTTCAACACCCAACCCCCATCCTGAACAGTAGGGATGGGTCAAGATTTTCCAATATTTGAATAGTCATTAACTTGTGAAACGAAATTATGCAACTCAAAAAGTTTTAACTTTTCCCTTGTGTTATTGCCACCTAGTAGTAAGAGGTTACCAAACTGTGTGTAGCATTTTTTAGTCAGCTTTCAACTGAGTATGCGGAATGAGAGCGAGCAGGGATCTTCAAAGATTGGTCAAATAGTTCCCATATCGAATAGTACTTTTGCTTGAAATGCACATCCCTCCTATACAGACCTCCAATGCTTTTTTCCAGCTCAGACACAGCGCTGTGGATATATATGTTTGGCAATGGGAGACTAATATAAATATAAAGCATGAACAAAGATTGTACTTAAGATTGATTAAAGTTGTAGCATATATGTGTTCTCTGAGACAGATGTGAGTCTCTTGACTGGAAAAACACACACGAAAAGCATCCAGGGTAGAAGGTTATGTTGCTGACCGTTGTCTGCACTTTTTGTTGCATCAACCATGCTCTCAGCACACAAGTTAAAAAGTAGTTACCTGAGCGTGAGAGTGTATTCCCCCTTAACCTTACTGGAAGCATCTCGGACCAGGAACGAGCCATCAGGAGTGTTTCGCATCATATCATTTACTTCCTCTCTGGACAACCACAAAGGACATGAAGGTTTCATATTGTTCATGTAGGAGTTTAGTAAAACTTGCAAGAAAAAGAGTTTCAGAAGCATATGTTATATGAGCTGGTGATGCATCAAATCATCAACACACCATATTAAAATGTACCTTGAGGTATTTTCCCAGTACCACTCTGCGTGAAACAGATCGTTGTCTTCAGAGCTGGATTCACATGCTGCCATCACTTTGGTTATGTTGTTCTTGGATTGAAGGTCTGACCACAAAGGCAATAAAACATTTGCTTACAAATATAGAATTGCAAAGACAAAAAATAATGTCATATTTTTAAATCAAAAGCGGGTTACCAAGTTTTCAAGTATTTCTTTTAAACTGTTTTATATAAATAATCTAAAATAATAATTATCTAGAGACCATTTTTTTCGAAAAGGATCAAACCAGCCGCAACGCTAAATCAGCCCAGGGAAGTAAAGTGGTTGGGCAATGACCCCCTTCCCTTCCCTTCTGGCGCCCTTGCTGGGACCACACCCATCTTTCATTTTGATCTCAACAACAAAGGTTTCGTGACTGCATCTGTCTGTTTTGTATGAACATTGCATTAACAAAATCTGTCCGAAGACAGACAAAATACTCAAAACCTCTTCTGTATGAGTCCCCGCTACAGTAGATGTCTCCAGGACCACATTTGGCCATGAAGACAAAGACACACAGACTTAAAAGGTGAACAAAGTGGAGCGACGCTGTCGTGGCTTGTAATAATAGCGGCGATAGTGCATGTTGTGCAAAGTCTGGATTGTTGAAGACACTCATTTTTGTTTTAAAGGCAAAGTGAAAAAAACTACATAACTACATAAGATATAATCCATCTAGTCCATCCTTTTATCCCCACCATATAACCATCTTCTTATCCATCAACAGCAGGTCATTTTTGTTTTGATTTGAAAAATGACTAAACAGTAAATGTGCTAGAAATATGAAGGACTACTGCATTTGGAATAAAAACTACAGAAGTTTCTGCTAACACATATGATGATTATTTTCTCTTTTGTTTGGAACAAAAGTGATTAGATAAGCTACAAACGATCTGTTACACTTCTAATAAGCAGAACAAAAAGATGCTGGAGATTACCTCCTTCCTTAATGTTGGTTCTTAGAGCAGGAAACACATCATCGTGATGAACAGGGGAGGAAGGGTCCTGCAGGTACGCCGTCAGGGTGCAAGACTGAGCCTCGCTGTCGTTTTGGCCCATCTCAGGCTCCAAGAGCTCTGCAATATCAACCGCACAACAAGCCAGTGTTACTCCTGATGTCAGTTGAGGCCAGTCTGTGCTATCTGCACTTTGTAGCTGTTCAGCACACACTGCTGGCCCACTGACAAGGACTCCAGAGGGAGATATCGTTCTGTTGCTTAGTCTTGCACCATGTGGAAGAGTCTGTCCAGACTAGTCTGCTGACAGGTGACACTGTCTGACTGCCTAAAATACCAGAACAGGCACTCCTAAACACCCAGGCACACTCAGCCAGACTCAGTGTGGCTTAGCTCGACCTCGCCTTGCTTTGCCTCGCCTAACAAACAACAGCTGTCTGCAGCGAGATGCCATGTGCGGACTGGAGCTGTTGATGTGCCACTGTGTCTGTTTACAAACATACAAACAAGTCTTTATTGTCCCTGTGTGTTAACTTGCCATTAGGAAAGCAGGGATAGGTGAAAACTTGTCTTTCAGGCATTTCCTGAATGCATCACATTTATATGAGAATTGTTTGTTTACTAGTATGTGGCTATGCGACACTTAATACATGTGTGTAGTGAGAGGAGTGCTTCTAGTACTTGATGTAACATATCATCCCTTCAGCACTTGTGATGGCATGTCTGGAGATGCATTGAATACGGCTGCTGAAGACAGCCTGTATTTCTCAGGAATCATATGTATGCTGTTGTAAAATTAGAAAGGACATAAACTCAGGGCATACAAACAGTGAAGCTCTGTCAAAACTTGCCTGGTATAAAAACCTAAGAAAAGCTCTGCATCTGATAAATCTTTCCACTCACTAAGCCTTTGAAACTATAGCTCCTTTCACACAGTCTGTTCGTTGCGGGGGCGACATCTGTGTGAAAGGAAAAGCAATGACCTAACCTTACTCTGCCAGATAGATTAATTCGCAGGATTCGCATTTGCTTTGCCTATCCCTGCATAAACTATCGGCAACATACAGGCCGAATCAACCAATCAGATCAATGAAGCGTATCATGTGCTAACATCGTCAAGGCAAAGCTCAGAAAGTAAACAACACGTCGGTAAAGGATATTTGCAAATTTACGGCTAAAAGGCACAATTTCAGGTGCCCGGTCCATATTCCAACAGAAGGATCCAAGAGAAAAAAGTGTAACCGAACAGCTTGTTCGATTGCTGCGCTCATCTCATCTGCGGAAGCCTCCATGTTTTTTACACTGAACAGTCGCTTTTTGTTGCGTCACACGACTCAAAACCAACACTGATTGGCACGGTCACTTGGCAAACTTCTCCAGATTTTCTCCACCGCACGTTACCAGACTGATCTGCGAGTAAAATACAGTGGAGCTTACAAGATCAGGGTGGTCTCACAAGGCTAGGAATGACCCAAAGTGGACCCACAGGCAGGTGAAAAAGTGACAAAACAGCAAGGACTTCATGTTTGCGTCAACAGCTGTTTCTGCCCCAACCATTGGCCGTACCCAGAGTCGTAGAGAACGCTGAACATCTTGTTTGCCCTCTGTAATTAGGTGCAATGAAACCGTCCAGAGTAAAGCCAACAGCCTGCTTTATCAATACCGGTTCAACTAGCATTTGTAGAAAACAATATTTCCCTCTGCTCTGTCCGCAGTCTCTTATCAACCGCTGCTGTGTTTTACACAACCTCAGTGCACTACTCTGCAAACAGCACAAGCTGAAACTAAAACTGTCGGTATGGAACCGTTTTGCTTATTTACGATTCAATGACATCATCGTACGGGATTCACGTCAGAGGGTGGTCAGACACTGACTGATGTCTGTGTTCTCAGAATCAAAAATACTTTAATAATCCCAGGGAGAAATTAAATTAAAACTTCAGATACACAAACAACTAATATTATACAAACAACATATATTGGTAAACTTTTAAGAAATATATACAAGATCAAAAATACCAGACTAATGTGCAAAAGAACAGATTGTCTGTGGTTGAGTCTGAATTACAGGGATGAGGTGAGAGGCTCTCCAAGGGATGCATTATATAATTTAATGACCACAGACAGAAAGATTTTCTGTGGCGCTCTGTGGTGCATCTGGGTGCGAGGAGTCTTCTGCTGAAGGTGCTCCTCTGCTGGGCCAGTGTGTCCTAGATAGGATGGGAGACATTGTCCAGGATAGACCGGAGCCTGGACAGCATCCTCCTCTCTGCCACAGTTGTCAGGGTGTCCAGCATCTCCCCCACGACATCACTGGCCCTCCTGATCAGTTTATTCAGGCTGTTGGTGCCTGCGACCTTCCGCCCACTGCCCCAACATGTGACAGCCAAGTTCGCATTCGCCACAACAGACTCAGAAAACATCCTCAGCATCGTCCGGCAGATGTCAAAGGACCTCAGCCTCCTCAGGAAGAAGAGTCGACTTGGGCACTTTTTTGTAGACAGCTTCTGTGTTTCTAGTCCAGCTCAACTTATTATTGAAGTACACCCCAGGTACTTATACTCCTCTACAGTGTCCACAGGGACCCCCTTGATGGAGACAGGGGTCCCAGGTGTTTTCACCCTCCTCAGATCCACTATGAGCTCCTTTGTTTTAGTCACGTTGAGCTGCAGATGATTCAGCTCACTCCAAGTGACAAAGTTGCCCACAACAGTCCTGTATTCACTTTCATCCCCCTTTCCAATGCAGCCAACTATTGCTGAGTCATCAGAAAACTTCTGAAGGTGGCAGGACTCAAGTGCAATAGTTGAAGTCTGAGGTGAAGAGGGTGAAGAGAAAGGGAGAGAGGACAGTCCCCCAGTGTTGCTGTCGACCCTGTCAGACACAGTTCTGTAGGCGTCCACACATCTGGGGGGCACAGGCTTTAAGCACCCTGGGAAATACGCCATCGGGGCCTGCAGCTTTGCCAGGGTGGAGTCTCGTCAGCTGTCTTCTCACCAGGTCAGGCGTGAAGGACACTGTAGAGGTGTCCAATGGAGGAGGGCTGAGCTCATCAGGTTGTGGAGGACATGATGTAGAGCAGGAGAGAGGGGGGTATAGGAAGGTGTGAAGTGAGATGGTGAAGGGCAGACAAAGGGTCTGTAGGAGAAGGAGTAGGGGGAGGTAAAGTGGCATTGGGATATGGGCTGGCAGCAGCAGAGTCATGTGGGGGATGGGCCGCCGTATCAAACCTATTGAAAAATAGGTTCAATTCATTGGCCTGGTCCACACAGTCCTTCAACCCTATGCTACCAGTCTTCTGGAACCTGATGATGGTTCTCATGCCACTCCACACATCCCTCATGTTGTTTCCCTGGAGTTTGTTCTCCAGCTTTCTCCTATTATTGTCTTTAGCCTCCCTGATTTTCCTCCTCACAGTCCTTGTGGTCATGGGCTTCCTCTTCACCAGAGGCACATAGCAGGGTTTGGAAGCGGCATTGATAAAATCAGCACAAAAAGAAACACTAAAACTAGCGAAAGTAACCTCATTGTAGAGGGCAAAACTTCACAGAAGTTAGGGTGAAGAAACAAAACGAACAAAAGAGAATACAAGTTAAACTCAAAGGCTGGAGTAGCAACAGGCAGTATTCAACTTTTCGCGCATGCACACTATATTCTACATTCTTTGTAATCTTCACTCAGTATTGTGATGTCATGTCAGGAATATAATTTATTTCACTGATATTTGAGCTCAGTTTAAAATATTGAATTCTAATCATGTTCTGAAGATCGATTTTTTAAAATAATGTATTTTTAAAAAAGAAAATTATGAAGTCATGAAAATGAACTGATACGCGTATTGATTTGCAACAATAGCCCATCAGTAAAACCCTAAATAAACCAATCCCTAATTATGATTATGAATTTCGTGGCACACCGTGTCAGGTGTAATGACAAAAATAGCTCAAGGAAAATTAAAATGTGGCCCCCTAAACAATATAAAAACCGACAAACGAAACATGATGGTCTGAAAAAAATGGCCTATTGGACCAAAAGCCCGGCAGTCCTAAGGGCCGTCCAAAACAAGAGCTCAAACCTCTGAAAGTACATACTAGAGGGGAGTAACTGCCAGAGGGTTTTTCCTGTCCTTTTGTATGTTAGCCACCAAGAACTGTCAGCTACCTGCTCTCTATTATCGGCTGCAAGAACCAAATGAGACATATAATGTGTGCTTTGAAGATCAAAGCATGTAAACCTATTATAGCTGCCCAGAAAAATACAAATATGACCCTGAAAAGAAGCATAATAGGGCCTCTTTAACATATGGCTGTTACACAGTTAATTAATCATGTATAACTTTGTATGACGCAGCAAGAAGAAACACTTAATTCCGTCTGATATTTAACAAGATTTAACATCATTCAGTTTTAATTTTATTTCCATGACCATGTGAATAAATGTAATGTTTCATGTGCTTGTCTACCTTATAACTCTGTTTACACATTTTTATAACTGCTGATTTGGTATTCCTCTGCCCAGATAGTGAGCAGAGCACCAATATCCTCGTTTGACCAGTACTTTTGGTTACTGTCATTTCTTGTTGTTTTTTCTGGGTTCTTAAGTGATTATGAGAAATGCCCAGAGACTCTAACTCAGGCCACAGTAGCCCTGTTGGCCCATGGGTAAACAGTGGACCATATTTGCCAAAGAACTGGCCTCAACACAGCCTCATCATGGTGTGATTTTAGACCGAGTAGCCTTGGCTCGAGCTTACTCGCTTTTGGCGCGGTAGTGGAAAGACAGCTGATGTGACTTTTACTTCCTTAGCCCTGTGTAACTGAAACAACTTCACTTTGCTACTCAGTGGAGCTATGATAACCATTTATCGTTAATGTTAAGATAGCAGTATAATTACCGTAGATGTCACCCAGCAGAGTAACAGTTACGCAAATCAACACGGATCACAACAAACTCTTATCAGAACAGTTTACATACTTTACAGACAGGAATGTCTTAAGACTTTCTGATGGCTAATTAAATGTTGCAGAGGTTTGGATATTTGGATATCTACTGCATTGGGTTATATGTCCAAAATCGTCTATCCCAATATAAGTAATTTCATATCTGGAGCGATTTATATGACGATACATCTGTTTTCTGGTAATTCAATGAATAAATAGTGTATATTAAATAACTACATGGTAAAGACTATTTTTGTATACTTCAGTGCAAATTAAATACGTGACAAGTGAAAACTGAGAATTTTATCATTTTATTAAGAACTTTAGTTGAAAAAGAACATTTTAAGGACAAGTGCGTGAAGTGTCCAAATTACATAAATATTGCCGCAAAGCAGTTTGGCTGCTGATTTTTCCAACGTCACGGTATAAACTATATAGAAAAATATATACATAAACATTTTTCTATAGTTTTAACAATATATATCATCATATCACCCAGTCGTACTTTGTTGTACAGAAAAGGATGAGAAGACACTTTAGCTAAGCCAACTCCTTTGTTACAAGATTGTGTCTGCATCATTTTCTCATCTGTTTACAATAATCTGTATTGATGCTCAAAAACCTTACATCACCAAATCTTACCTTGAACCACTGGTGAAGTCTCAGGTCTAGTAGCCATATCTGTTTGCTGTCGTGATTGGTTAAGTGGCGATGGCATCATCACAGAAAATACAGAATGAGGCTCAGGATTACCTCCCATATGGTTGGCGCTCTCGTTGACGACTGCAGCCTCATCTCTGAGATGGAGGGATGCTAGTGATGACATTGGGAAGTCAGCTGGCTGGAGCTTGTTGTCCTTGGCGCAGTTGAGAGCTGTGAGCTGGAAACCCTCTTCTGCCATTTTTACACACTGAATAGTCCAGCTAGGTTTTATTGAGGTGATGAAGCAGCAGGATGTTAGGTGCCAGGGTGCTGTTGATCACATACTATCAGCTCATAGTTGCACTCATGGCTGAGGGTAGAGAGGGTGACAGTGCAGAGTTCAAGGCTGCCCCGTGTTGTGGAGGTAGAGCATGTTTCTCAGCCTAAACCCCCGGTTTAACCTCATCACAGAGCAGAGCGATGACATTGCCTGTAGATCTATGTTTTCACTTTAATGCCCTCAGTGGGAGTTTTTCCTGTTCTGCTTCACACTCATTGGCTTTAAGGTATCCATACTGGGAGCTCCCCAGAACAACCACAGTTTGTAACTGAACAGCCGACTGCCTGCTTCATAGACACCTTGACACTAGTTATTGAGCTGTAAACCCACTGGAGAGTGAAAGACCGAAGTACGACTTCCTTATGGATTCACACACAGTCTCATGTCAGAAAACCTAAAACAAAAAAGGCACAAATAAAGTTTGAGAGTCATTACTACAAATTGTGAAAATTTGTCTTTTTGCATGCAAACATTTAGCTAATTAATGGTGTAATATCTGCACCATCTGTTTCACAACTCTATCCCTTATTTTATATTTTGGCCAGTCAAACCGTTATGTATTTTAGTTTCATGTTCCAGACTTGCTGCCCAGTGTGTTGATGCTAAGTTTGAAATTTAACCTCTGACATTATCAGTCTGAGCACTTACAGGGGCTTCCTACAGGTTGAGATAAACTTAATTATTGCTGTTACTGACATATTTATGCACTGAACTGTTGCACCATAGCTGTTTTATAAGAGATATTGTAACCATCATTGTGAGGCATAAATCTTCAACTGTCCACAACGTCTATACTCTTGCATATCCAATTACACATCTGGTTATGTCCGACCAGGGCTGCTTAGGGTAATATTGGGTTATTGTGTTATGAAGTACCTTGAATTGCCAGGTATTTAACTCACTTCATTAATAAACAACACGTTTGTATCTGACCTTTCTGGTTAATTCTGCTTTCTCAAGTGATTTGCTAGGAAATGCACCATAACACAAATCCATCTAAAATGATGACACTGCACCATATTTGAAGACAATATCCACATCACCAACTGTTAGTGTTAACAGAGTTAACACGGTGATAAAGATATGCAGGTCAACTGCAGCCCAAGCTTTATGCAGATGCTGGAAATATATAAAGCATATTCCAGACTCTCTGTATAATGAATGCCTTTTTGATGGAGGTACAACTTTTTTTGGTACATTCTCTAAATAAAAACAGAAATCTAAAAGTCATCTGTTACACCAAAAAAGCAGTTAATTTGATAATTGAATATCAACACAGCAAACCATATCCGTTCTCACAGAATTACCAGGAACATATTTAGGCTTCAGCAATGGACCTTGTTTGTCCCAGGATCAAACATATACAAACATATACATTTTTACTCCTGGAGAAAAGTGTGTGCACATAATTTCCCAGAGAGTATTGTATATCCTTTTGGGATTTCATGAGAAGTCAACATTTTTATAGTGTTATATCACGAAAACCATAACATGGTAAAGAATCCAGAGGTATTGTGGCTAAATCCTCTCCCTCTTATATGCATCTGGGATTAGTCAGCGGTTTATTATCCTCGTATACCCTTTACAATGTGACATCCTATTGAAGAGATGTGATGTGAGATGGGGGTATCATCTGAGCTTCAACAGGAAAATGAACAGTACTTAATTTTTAGCTAAATTTATTTTAATAAAATATCAGACTTTTTTTGTAAACATGACTGATCTGTTGAAAAACAGTAACCTCATTTAATTTCTTTACTAAATATTTTTTCCATTTATGAAATCTGGACAACTAATACTTCTCAGCATCTATTGTAGTTATCAAAGGTTTTGAAAAGGCTTTAAAATGACGTCACGATGTGACATTTCATATCGCCATCTGTATTGTTGCTGTTAAGGGGCAGATGATTTAAAATGTTGTCTGTTTCCATAAAAGAAGGATAAGGTAGTGTATAAATTTACTGAGTGATGCAACATTGCAGATCAAAAGTCAAGGCGTTTGAAATGGCGTCGACATCAATTTACTTAGAATGGTACACAGCCAAGTCTTCGCAGCTCGATGTTACTGGGACATTGTGTCCAGTTCTTGTTGGGACGTGCACGATACTTAATATGATTTGGACAAAGTCCTGCGATCTTTATCACATAAGCCAATTTTCTTATTTTAGCTTTAATACTTTGCTAAAAAAAACAAAAAAACAACGTCCACCTGAGACTACACCTAACTGGGTTATTTCAATAATCACCTTTTTTGGTATTAATATCCACATTTCTATTTATGTTTGTAAATCAGAAAAATTAGCTGTCCCAAACATGGTTGTGACCTAATCAAAACAAATGGTGTTTATCTGGCTAATGCATTATTATTGGCTTGGTGGATCCATAAGGGAAGTTAAAAATCTGCGCCCTGCTGAAAAGTGTCGGGCAATACAAATTTTCAATCCACTATCCAACAGAAAATGACGAAGGTATTTATTTTGTTGATGACTATCCTCTTAATGCATTTTTTTTATTTTTTATTAAATAGTTGGTCGTAGTCTGTTATCAATCAGTGTTGTATCCCAAAAACGGGACGGCTGATGTGCGCCATATTTCCCCCAACGCCTTCAAGCTTTCCATCGTCCCGTACCTAAGCTTGGAATGACGAAGAGATACGACAACTGAACATGCAAGAAACTTTCAAAATGGCAACTTCTGGTGTAGATAACATCTGAACAGCCTGAAAATATGAAAAATCATCAGGAAACTCGGAAGGATGGGACATTACGCACCTACCTGGGCCAAGAGAAGGGACCGAGCGGCAGAGGAAGCCAATGTTTCATCGACACCCATGAAGCGGCAAAGAGAGGTGGCTGGACGCACACGTGTCTCAGATCAAACCAACCACCGGCCTCGGTCCTCACGCCATCCAATGTCCCTCCACCCCCCACTCCTCCCATCCCGTAAAGCCTCTGCGCCCTCCATCTTTTAAAGATCCTCTCGACTTGGTTGTTGTCCGTCCCCTCTGAGTGCTACATTTTCCCACGCTGCCATTCCTCTGGGTATTTCCTCTCCTCTGCAACGATACACGTCATGTCTTCATGAAAATCAAGCCTTTGCCAAGACATTTCCCACCTTGTTTTTACTTTTGGATGCAATGCTCAGGAAAAAGCTCCACTGATCTCTGGAGTGCAGTGTAAAAATAAATCTATAAAAATATATGTAATAATAAATATAAGCATTTAAAAAAAACTATAAGAACAACTTGATGTCTTGAAAAATGTTCTAAAGCTTGTGCATCTAAAGGAAAGGCAAAAGTAAAAGCAGCTCAACTCTTCCTACCGTAACTCTTTTTACAGTTTGAGACCACAGTGTGGATGCACGGTGGGGGGACAGAAGCATGAGAATGAGTCGGTGGGAAAAAAAAAAACCTCCTATATAAATAAATAAGGGAAGGAGGCCACTGTTGCTATACAGAGCAAGGGGCTTAGTAGTCTCCTGAAATCCTATTGGCCGGCCTGTTGCCATGTGCTCAGGAGTCAGCAGAGATGCTGCTAACAAATCAAGGAAATGTTCTAATATTAGACTGTATGTATCTAGGCAGCGGGAGCCCCTGACCTCTCAACTCAGCCAGCGTTACGTTCCACTTCACAGATCAGCATAATGAAAGAAGTGACGTGGAAGTAACTGGTTAAAAAAATGTTACGGTACTGTAGACAAAACCGCAGACACAGCCCCCCTCCATGATAGTACAGTTACGGACAGACACAGAGGGAGAAAACGTATTCATCCTCTGTTGATTTCTGTTTATTATGAAATACAGATACAGGATGTGATTGGACTGTATTTGGAATTATTTTATGACAGCATTGGGGAATTAGGACATTTTACTTTTAAAACATAAAAATAAAGACAGGCGTTGATTAAAAAAGGAATAGAATAATGTTTGTTTTAAATATAAATTTGCATTGTAAAGCCATTACATAATGTACATTGCTATTTAGCTTAAATTCAGCTCTGTCTCTAGCAATCTCATACTTGCAGGTTCTGCAGTAATAAACTAGGTCCATGCATTAAAAATGAAGCAAAGTGTAACTAGTGAGCAAAGAAAAAAGACATTTATTTTTAAAGCATGCTGCCTTTTTCTTTTCTGGTGTATTCCCTTTCCCCCTATACCCTGCGCTTATTTTCTATATTTTATAAATAATATTCTGTCGTGCAATGTCATCTCTATTGTTATTAAGCTGTTTTATACTGTCCGTAATACTAATTCTTCTGATAAACTGATTACATGTATTACTACCTCTTTATTTAGAGGCCTTCATCATCATATATCTGATAATGTCTGTACATTGTTTCAACACATGTTGGCAAATTTGAATTTCTTATGCAAATAGTTTTCACGTAATCCCTGAAAGTAATGTAGCCCAGTAGATATGTGCATTTTTCTTGCCGTAGCAATTTTGCCATTATTTATAGCCAGGTATGTGCTCCTAGATATTTTTATTCTATTCGAATGTCTGGAAAATATTTTGAAATCACAAAAACAATTCAGTCTTAATTTCTAATCTAATTGGGATCCCAACCATTTTTAAATAATATTTGCACCAAAAAAGACCTAATATTTCCACCTCATTAAGGTCAAAAGAGCCTCTCCTCTCTAAGCGGGGGATGGACAGATCTCCCGTTTCTGCATCTATAGGCATACACTATGCTATATCAAATATGAAATATGTTTGACCTGAGATTATACTTCACATCTACAATTAACAGATTATGTCTTTGGTAAACTCATAATTACTGATGTTGTTTACAGATGATTTGGTTACAGCATCTCTCTGCAATGCTGGTCTTCAGAAGCTGTTGAGTAAAGGCTCTCAATATGACGGTGACTAAGGAATCACATGTAATGGCAGGATAATTAAATGCAAAGAGGTTAGGGATGTTGTTTCCCCAAATCTACTCACTGTAGCAAGCACGTAAATACATGTACATTACACATGTCTTTCACTTGCTTGAAATAATACCATGATTTGACTGACCTTGTGTGGACCACAGTTTTAAATTACCAGTCATGCTGTAATTTTGTCAGCACAAATACCACTTCCATGTCAAACAGGGTTGAGAAACATGTACAGCAGATTGAATCATTAGAGAATAGCACAAGTGATGCACTGGCTGATCCTTCCAAAAACCTGCATGTTTATACCTTTGAGATGAGGCGACTGGTGCATTCTGAAAATGTTTATTTCTGCTGGGGTGTTAATGGTTCATGCCTCTGTTTTTTGATTTATGTTGTATTTTTTTAACACTGCAATCATTGTATGACAGCATAAGAGCATGAGGCTGTTTTATTTTTAAAACATAAAAATAAAGACAGGCATAGATGAAAATAAGAATAGGGTAATGTTTATTTTAAATATAAATTTGCATTGTAAAGCGGTTACATAACGTACATATTTATGTCTAAAACATTGGGGGAAAAAACATGGAAAAAGAGAGCACGGCTGATCTTACTGCTGTTGGGCAGTTTCTTAGGTTTCACCTCAAATTACACCGTATTTCTTGCCTACAAAGTACCATGTTACCAAAGAGCTGCCACTGTTTCAGCAGACTATTTCAAAATGATTTACCAGTGATCGTTTCATTTTCCGTGAGTTTCCATTGAAATCACCAACATGGATTTAGATGCAAAGACAAACAGCGTCAGTTCCCTCTGTTAAATTTTGCCTGCTGGCATAAAACTATTCACTCTCTCAATGTGAGGTCAAGGAACTCCTTCCTGGTCATGGGATCATCATGAAATTTTCCCAGCATGACACTTGTAACAGTGCTGGCGTTCATCTTCTGCACACCTCTCATCACCATACACATGTGGCTGCAACAGACAAAAGGAAATTTACCAAAATTAAAACCTTAGTTTCACATTTTTTGTGCTAGTGCATGTACTTAACAATATCAAAGTACCCACGATAAAGTTAAATATACTTAGCTTTTTTCATTAAAAAAAGATTAAGATCTAATTATAATCTAATATGGATGAAGTAAAAGCTGAATACTCACACAGCCTGAATCACCACTGCTACTCCAGCTGGCTCCAATGCCTCAGTGATGGCTGAAGCAATCTGTTTAGTTAGACGCTCTTGAACTGTGGAGGAAGTAACACATCACATCACACACAAACCTTAAAAAGTAAATAAGGTTAATAGTATAAGCCCAGTTCATTTTTACCTTGAAGTCTCCGGCTGTAGATTTCAACAATTCTGGAATTGAAAAGAATAAAACAGATGTTGATCATGAACGTGCGTACGTATGTGCGTGCGTGCGTGCGTGTTACCTACCGAGCAAGCTTGCTGAGTCCAACCACTTTCTTGTTTGGGAGGTATGCTATGTGAACCTGGAATAAACAAATAATTGTTTATGTATCAGGTATGCAGTATATATACAATTTAAAGTTGAAGTTAGAAACGAACCAATGTCAGTGATTCATGCTTATTTTACGTACTTTCTTTACCAGAGATCAATGACAAACTTTTTATGTCCGTACATATGTCCTATCTAACAATATCTCAGAAACCACTGGAGGGATTTTCCTTAAACTTGGCATACATTTCTACTTGGACTCATGGATGAACTGATTAGATATTGGAGATCAAAAGTCACTTAGACCTCACAAACACTTTTCTGGCTAGGCTTGGGTTGGTGTAAACAATTTTAAACCAGTTTGATATACCAGGATCAGATATTGGCTGAATGAGGCCAAACTGGATTGATGCATCTCTAACAGTTTTATTTTTTTATTCTTTTTAATAAATCAGCCGTCCCATTGCAACTCAACAGTAAAGAGTAGTAAGCTAAGCTATCTCTACTTTAAATTAAGCTTTACTATACTGAAGTTACCCCCAAAAGAAATTTAGCAAGCTACAGCACCTTGGGAAATGTAGTTAATTTACTAAAGTCGTGTAGCGCCATACTGCCAAACACTGCTTATTACTAATTCAATACAAGTTTGATTTAGCACTGTGACAACGTCAGCACAGGTTGCTCATGTAGTGTGCTTTTTAATTTGCCAGAACATGGCACAATGACACATGCTAATACAGACGATTTGCGTACCATCAAACCAGTTTAAGCTTGTACACCGTGATAGCAAAAACTGGAAATCAACCCAACTAGAACGAATTTGCCATAACTTAAGAATTCCTGTGCTAATTGACAACATTTCAAATGATGAAAATGAAAATGGGGCGATTGTATAGATCTGAAGCAAAATATGCCTAATACCTTTTATTAAATCCCTTCAAAGTATTTACTACATACATTATGAGTCCGGGCAGTTTTTTGATGTAAACTGCAACTTTACTGTTTAGCAGGTTAACAGTAAGGCGATACTTTTCGTTTAACCATAAAATGTCCTGCTTAGTAAATATCCTGGTCTCAATTCTTTAGCAGACAAATTTATGGGATCTGTATGTGTTTATATTAAGAAATGCATACAAGCCACTAAATCCTTATCAAATATCAATTGTCAGTTCAGATTTTTTTGTCAGTACATAATTTGGGGATGCTGAATATTTACCTTGCCAAAGAAAGGCACCAGGTGATGTTCACAGAGAGAAAACACCTCGATATCCTTGACAATCACTATCTCCTCGTGGTTTTCATCAAAGATGGCATTGTTTAAGATATCTGTGGATGAGAGGTTAGCTTTCAATCCTGTATTCATACTGGAGCAAAGGATGAAATCAAAGTGACAGAGCAACGGACTGATTCAATGGTAAGGATCTAGCATTGAGCAAAATTAAACTGTATGAACTCTTACTGTTTCATAAATCAGAAATGAGAGACAAAGTCAATTAACCTTTAACATGGGTAGGGTCATAGTCATGTCAAAAATATCTGTGTCATTCTTTTCAAAACTAACACTGGAAAGTCTCTGTGAAAGTATTGAGATTTTAATCAAGTTTGCACTCAAGAAAACATTGTTTTCAATGAGATAAGGAAAAGAAATCCATCCTCACCTTGAGTAGTTTCTCTGTAGCCTTTGGTAAAGAACTGCATAGCCTTGGCTGCACGTAGCGGTGTACGTAGAAGTCCCTCCCGATCGACGTCCTCTCCGAGCTCACTTAGTATGGTGGTATATGCCTTCTCAATGTGAGACAGCTTGTTTGCTACTGCAGCATCCTTGGAGTCCTTCTCTTCTGTGCACAAATGGTTATGTTTGCATATGTTTTGGTACTCATCAACTACTACATTCATCTTTGAAGCGCAGTGATACTCCATTCTGGCTCTTAGCTCTACTTTCAGTGAAAGATACTGCAGAATATAATGAAACAGGCCCAGTTGAACGCTGTTGGCTCAGTGGTCTCAGGGAGGAAGTCCCCTGGTTTTTATATCCTGATCTGTGGACCTGCAGGCTACAGCATCACTGAAGCCTCAAGACACCCGTGCAGAAAAGGATTAGATGTGAATAATTTTCAGGTTTTAACTCTTGAGTAGGCTTAAACTCTCTGCATTGACAAGGTATCTAATCCCTGCACAAATTGATTCCTAATTACATTGCATTAAATGCCATGGAACAGCATTTGACTGATCCTGTGATTTGAGTTTAAATACCTAGAGGTCCCATGCTCTGATTTAAGGTCATAGGAGACTCGGCTTGAGAAATCAGAACAACAGCCACTCATGAGCAAGTCTTCACATGCTTTTGAAACCTTTTTGTTCATTGGGCAGGTATTGGATTTTCAACACTGTAACTTAACAGAATCCTTCAAAATGGATACAGGGTTTGACGCTAGTGTTTTTTTTACATGTGCTCCTCAGTTAAAATATGTTTTTCATTAATTAAGGGTTATGAGAAGACTTACAAGCAAACATTTATTTGAATACAAATGCCCTCTTTAGTAGTCAACTTATCTGTCATTTTTGACCGGTGATAGCAGTGCATGTGTCTGTGCACTCCCTGACCTTCGGACCAGTCAAGGGATCATGCAAAAGGGCTTTTGTCAATACATGCTTCAGTTATGACGAAAAGACTAAAACCAAAATGTAGCAAAGTTCATGGGAGCTACTGGCTGCCACATCTGCACACACCTACACATTAAAGTTCAGTGAGAATTTATAATGCTTTGATGTTATTTATGGTTGTGTTTCTCTCCTCTCTCCTCACACACACACACAAACACACACACACACACACACACACACACACATACACACACACACACACACACACACACACACACACACACACACTCCAGATATTGAAATGTGTTTCACTCAAATTTTCAACTAAAAATAGATGTGTGCGAACTGTAAAATTGTTTGGATAGCCTAACGATAGTGTGTGTTTGCTGTTTTTCTACACAAGCAGCAGCCAGTAGCTCCTATAAACTTTGCCACATTTTTGTTTTAATTTGTTATTTTGCCTTTGTTGCTGGAGCACATATGGCCAGTGTGTCCACTGAAGTGGTAGTGTTCTGAAACTGCCACGGCCAAATCTTTGCCCCCACTGCTAAAAACATTAAACAAAAAAACACACACATTTGTACAAAAGCCTACGTGCATTGCCAGCAGCAGCTGTGACAGACAGTTCAGTGAAGCTCAGCAGAGACAATAATCTCTTTAACTTCTCCCTCATGATTTGTGTGCGTGATTGAACTTTGTCTATTTTCCAGTTTGTGTTTGGAAAATCATTTTTTCACACTATTTTAAATAGTGAGTGGATGGTTAGGTTAATAACTGGTTCTCTGAATGAACACCATGTGTAACATTTCTTTCTTTCTTTATTTATTTCTTTGTTTGTAAGATTTTAGATTAATTTGAATGAATTTAAATTAACCTTGGACTTTATACAGTTTAAAGCAGATTCAAGTGTAAATCATTATAAAATTATTAAATACATTTTAGGTTTTTGAAGTTTGAAGCAGAAATAATTAAAAACCTAGTGTAGTTTTTGTATTGGAACAAATTAAATCACCATGCTTTTAAATGTCTCCTTAAAGGCAGATAAACGATGCAGACATCATCTGATTACAGGCAGTTAAAAAGTATTAAGATTTTATTTTGTTGAATGCGTCGCTTGTAAGAAAGTGTTGGCTTCACAGTACACATGCATGTGTGAGCACATGATCCCACCTCCGTCTCATATTGAGCCAGGACTAACTCTATTTGGTACATTGTGTCTTTGCATTGTGACCAAACAGATAATTGATTTTGCATACACGTTTTCCACAGATTACCATTCTTTTGTGTTAAGCACGTTCCCTTACTCTTTTGCTTCCAAGAATTTGAAAACTGATCAGAAACACCGCTGTAAATATATTTACTTGGCTACATTTTGTTATGTTGAAAAAAAACAGACAGAATTATAAACCTGTGTTGTGACAATAACAAATACAGATAAATAGTCCAAGGGATTTACATACACAAATACTTAAACCTGTAAATAATGATATATTTCCTCCTAATCCACACTGGTTTGTTTAACAGAGCTTGTTAATGGCAATAGCAAATTGTTATGAAGAAGTAAGAAACAATACATTTTTAAAGACGTTCTAGTGTTTTTGCGACCCATACTGTACAGTAGTAGTCAAAAAGGAGAACAGGACTTGTATTAATTAGTCATTCCATCATCAATCATCAATCTATATTAAAAAATAAGTTAATTGCAAACAAGTTTACAATAAATGCCAATGAATGGATGGTAAATGCTCTCTAAATATTGATGCATTAGAAAAATAAAGTTGATGAATAATATGTAAATTGGTGCCCTTTTTACATTTTGTATCAGATTTATTAAAAACTAAATACTGAATAATTACAGAAAGTCCATTATTTCACTGAACAGTGCAATCAGAGTATTTCCCTATATAAAACTATAGCCCTAAAATCAATGATCGAAATCAAATGAAAACAAATCTAAAGAAAATATATATTAGAGCATTTAGGCCAAAGAACCTTTCTGAACAGATTTGAATCAGTGTGCAAAATACAATGGACATTTAACCAAAGCTACCCAAGCTGCTTGTTCCCTCTGCTGGCTGCGGTGTGGCAGTTTCACTCTCAGCAGACTGTTTAGGATGCTGTCTCTTTAGGTGGTGGAAAAGGTTTGTTGTGTTACTGTTACCATCCGATGTGCAAACTGTGTGTGACTGTGTGTGTGGCAGGTTTGGGCAGAAGGCATCCTCTGTGAAGTGATGATAAACGCATTAGGAGTACGCTGGTGCATGGGACATAGACCTGTTTTTTTAGACTCATATTTTACAGCTTGTTCCACACATTCTGTGCGATAGTCTGACGCTTGCGTGCTGTTGGGACATGATACTTTAGTTTTCTTTTCAGCCATGAATTCCCTCTACTTTCTTTTTATTCTTTTTTTTCTTTTTTAATTCTTTATTGCAGTTTGAACAAATATAATACAAACAGAACAGTGTGGCATCATACTTGACAACAATATATGTGTGTAAAGACAATTAGTTTTCCTTTCAAAAACCAATACACATTAAATTCTAATGACATTACAAATGAATACTTAATAAGATACAAAGGTATAGAGGAAAAAAAGACAATAAATAAAGTAAAAATAGATACATGTAAATAACTTAAATTAAGCTAAACTGTTATAAATCTTTAAAAAAGTCATGTAACTTATCTGTGGTATAATTACATTTCTTATTATTGATAATCTGGATAGACTCAAAATAGTTACGAAATTCTAATTTGAAGGGATTGAAGTTTGATCGAGAATTTATCTTTATGGATATGATGCTTCCCTTGAAGAACTAATCAACTGACAATCCACTGTATTGTTTTGTCTTGGTTTTCATAACAGGTAATGGCGTCTTTTGCTTCCAATTCAATTAAGTGTTTGTACTGAATACTAAGTAAACTTTCAACTTTTTTCCAGAACTCCAAAGTTACACTGACACTCCCAGAATAAGTGCATAATAGTTTCTTCTTCAATCTTACAAAATTCACAATTGTTGTCCACATCTGCAAACCTTGAAACAAATGTATTGGTGGGGTAAATATTGGGCAAGGTTTTATAATGTAATTCTTTCAATTTATTCCTGCCACTTTCTGAATCAAACATGGTGAGAAATCCTTGTCGCTGCCTGTTGCTCGCTATGATTGGTAGATCACCGTGTCTTTAGGGCGGTGCATGCAAAACTTGCTGCGTCTGTGCAGAGCAGAGAATGTGACCTACAGACGATACTACGATCTCTCTGCTTTGGCAGATCGTCAACACTTTCTAATCCTTCCCGATCTAATATCGTCATATCGCCCACCCCTAGCTTAAGCTATTAATGCTATGGTGTCTTTCATTGGTTCTTACTGCATAACTGTTCCTATACAAATAAACATTAAATAAATAAACATACAGATAATCAATTATCGTCCCTAGAATTCAATATTGGTGCATCCCTACAATTTTACAGTGTTTGAGTCCTGGGTTCACCCATGTCACACTTAAGCATTTTAATCATCACAAGGCAAACCTTCACCCTGCTGACTGTCATGTGTTTCAGAAAACGCTGATATCCGCCCACATCTTTTAATACATCAAGATAAACCCAGCACAACAGACAGGGCCAAAACCAAATGT
Source organism: Echiichthys vipera (assembly GCF_963691815.1). NCBI lineage: Eukaryota > Metazoa > Chordata > Actinopteri > Perciformes > Trachinidae > Echiichthys > Echiichthys vipera. Next base: position 19,708,435 of record NC_139828.1, on the reverse strand, counting down.
ATTAATATATCATGAACTGAGTGGTTATTTTGGTTTTTACGGTTTCTACTTGTCCTCTTAAATACTTTATACCAGTGTTTCACTATTGAAAAAAAGAAAAAGTTCGCAGGCAGCCTTGGTAGTGTGGCTGCCGTAGAACGAACGCCCCCTCTTATATAATTTTCGCCATTCTACGGGCAGACGTCAGCATCGCCTAAAACCAGCTAAAGCAGATTGCAGGGCTTGAAAAATGACTGTACGGGCGTCCCCAGCCCCCACTCCATTTAACATTTATCAGATTTGTCATTTGTAAAATAGTTATGGGAACATTTTTTTACCACTATATAGTTATGTTGTGATATACTATACTATGACTTTTTATGACGTACTATACTATGACTTTTTATAACATACTATACTATGACTTTTTATGACGTACTATACTATGACTTTTTATAACATACTATACTATGACTTTTTATAACATACTATACTATGACTTTTTATAACATACTATACTATGACTTTTTATAACATACTATACTATGACTTTTTATAACATACTATACTATGACTTTTTATGACGTACTATACTATGACTTTTTATAACATACTATACCATGACTTTTTATGACGTACTTTACTATGACTTTTTATAACATACTATACTATGACTTTTTATAATATGCTATACTATGACTTTGTAATTATTTTATAACTTTGACGTACGTTTTGACATACTACACTATTACTTTTTAAATTATATTTTATGACAATTTTTGACATGTTTAGCTATACTATGATTTTTTATCACATTTATACTATGAATTAAGTTACCTTTTATGACATACGACTTTGAATTTAATGACTTTTTATGACACACTATACTTTGAATTTAATGACTTTTGCTATGCTATACTTTTGACATACTATATTATGGCTTTTTTATAACTTCGACATAATTTACTATTTTAGGACTTTTTAATAACATTTTATGACAAACTATATTATGAGTAATTATTTTTTATGCCATACTATACTATGAACTTTTACAATTAAAAAAACAACTATTTTATGACTTTTTTTTATAATTTTGATATACTATACTATTTTTATGACTTTTTCTGACATAGTACTGACCTTTAATTACATTTGACATACTAAACTATGACTTTAATGACTTTTTTCCATGACATACGCTATTTTTAGAATATTTTCAATATATTCAATCCTGATGGGACGGGAAACTTCATCTTTGCTCTCTTCAAAGCCACCAGACTCCTTTGACAAAGGCAGTAATTTTACCTCACAGAACACAGGATTTTCTGGTTTACCGCTGCCTCGTTCGGTTATTTTTGTGTTACCGTGTGAATCTGGTGAATCCAAAGTAACAATTTACAAAACAAGTCGCCCAATAACACAAACACACCAATTGATCGAGGCGGCGGTAGAACAGCAACTCCCGTGTTCAGTGAAGGATACTGCAGATCCATGAAACATAAGAACATTTGGAGGAGAAAGTTTTCAGAATACTGTTTGTTGTCTTTAAGAAGTCCACCTCCAGTTAGTGTAAAACAGTCATTTCTGCAAGCATTACAAACATTAAAAAAAAAAATAGACGACTTTCTTTCAACTTTTATGTAAATATGTTTATTTTAGACATGAATATATTTATATGAACATACAATGCACAGACAGTTAGTGCAGACTATAAAGACGAAGAGGTTCACAGATCAGTTAACCAAGGTAGGACAGGGAGAGAAGACCAGATGGCAACACACCGCTGTGTCATGAGTAATGTCTGAAGTACACACCAGACACGCAGACAAAAGTAGTCAGGATAGAGTGGTCAGGATGTACCAAACCCATATGATACATATTCTGAGCATCAGCACTTTACTATAAGACAGTGACATACTGTATATTGGCGCATATTGTGACGTCAGTGTGCGTTCTTACATGAAAAAATAATGGGTGCATGTTTTTTTGGGGTGCATCATATCCCAGCGGTGTGTGTTGTCCTTATCAGTAAAGTATTAGAGGAGTGCAAATTATAAATGTAAAGGTCACATCTTGTCACAGAAACAAATAAGCTGGCGACCTCATGCATGGAAATCATATTAGTCAAGTATATTATATAACCCTTTACGACTCTTATGGAAAAATATTCTCATATTAACAATACTTATAAATGCAGGACATATGGCAATATATAAATACATATATATATATTTAAGTAAATTCCAGTGGAGCTTTTCACAGCTCAGATCCAGTTATGTTTGCTGGTCTGTACGTCTACAGGAGGGGCCATAATCCTTTCAGTCTGAAGGCCAGGACTTGTTGGGGCTGGTGGGGCTCCTTGGCTGGGCCTTCGGACTCCCCTGAAAGACATTCAACATAAAATAATTAATTCAATTCAATTCGATTAAAAAAACTTTATTTGTCTCCGGGGGGCAATTCAGGGCACACAGAGCAGCAAATAACGACAGTGCAACTATACAAAACATTTTAACCAACACAAGAATAAAGAAGAAGAATAAAAGAAGAGTAAGTGTCAGGATGTTAGTGTGTTAGTACAGGTAGAATAAGTGTCAGGATGTTAGTGTGTTAGTACAGGTTAGATACAGAGAACATCGTCGGCGTGAGATGTAGAAAGACATGTGTGTATCAGATGTAAGCAGACATGTGAACGGGTGTATATGATGTAAACAATGTAAACATGCAGTAGACTGTTAAAACAGGTATGAACAGAACTGTAGTGCAGAAAAGATATAAGTGGACAGTGATCAGATTCAGATGAAGTCAGACGTGATACATGTGTGTAATGAGCAGACTTAACAGAACCATAGTGCAGTAATAGAGTATAAATATAATATATAACTATAAGCTAGATAATAAAGTGATAGTGGTGCATGGCAGGAAAACAGCAGTCTAAGTATATGCTGGCTCTGTGTAACAGATGAGTACTGAAAAATAAAGTGACCATAGTGCTGTGATGGATACAATATAAGACCTGATAGACAGAATAAAGTGGAGCAGTGCATTAATACCATAAATTAACATAACTAACAGAATCAAGTGGACCATTAATTATTCTGCAAGGGATAATACATTTGAATGGCTTGAAGGGTTTAGAGCCATTAAATCTTGAAGGAGAGGCTACTTCATTGTAGACTGTTATTGTTAGGTTCATTTCAAATAGTACTTTAATTGCATCTACATTGTGTAAGATTAAATTAATTTAATGGAAATGTTTTAATCATGTAATAATTTAAATATTCAGTTTTCTGTCTCAACAGAATAACACCTATAGGGGGCAGCAGTGCACCTTCAGTCAATGCTGCCCACACCCAAACTAAAGTTTGGAGAGCTGCCGAGGAACTGAGCCGACCCACTTTAAATCAACAGACATTGCTCACTGTACAGTTATGTTGTGAGAGGGACCTGCACAGCCTTCAGCTTGCTTATGTGCTGTTTTCCAGCTGATTGAAACCCGAGAGCTCCCAAACCTTTCAGCATGTGAAACCAAAAACTATACTAAAACTTTATAACTTTTTTTAACAAACTATACTATGATTTTATTCATGCCTTTTTTAAACATAGTATGCATGTAGGTTTTATGAGGTCCTAAAATCTATGGAAAGGGCTTTTGAAAAGTTATTCAATTTAACTTCAGGATTCCTGCCAAGACATATGCAAGAGGTTAAATTCAGTATCTTTTTAAGACCTTTAACTTTTTTTCTGACACGTTATACTCACTTACTCATATAACTTATGTAATAGTATGTCACAAAAATGTCCTTTAAATTCATCGTATAGTATATAATTGTCTGTCTTTGTGTGGACATATGAACGTATACATCCCATAACGCCATTGTGGCTAGTTGGACCGGATAGTATTGATGCCCATCAAGGCTACAGTACAAATATACATATTGAAAACAAGCTAAAAAATGAATGCCCCTGGAATGGCGTTAAATACTTTTTAATACATTTTATTCTTTGTTGTTAAATGATTTATGAACTTCTAATAATTTAATTTAATAACACCCTGCAGACTCCATGCCTGCATATATTCACAGAGGAGGTGGGTGGGAAGGTGAACTCACCACAGCAGGCTGGGTCTTCGCATAGTTCATATGGGCGTAGAGCAGCACAGCCGTGTCGTTGTGAGACGCCTCAAGTGCGATGGAAAGGGCATTGCTGCCATCCTACAGACATAAGAGAGAGGGAGATATACGGTAGGAGGGAAGAGAGAGTAAAAGTGAGTTTATTGACCCTTAAAACTCAAGAGAACAGAGAGCTTTACAGTGAGTGGGAGATCGACCATGTGATCCACATTATATACACGCACGCATGCACGCACGCACGCACGCACGCACGCACGCACGCACGCACGCACGCACGCACACAAACACACACATCCTTGATGGGCCAGTAAACAACCAGGACATTCATCCGTCCTGCTTCCTCTGCCTTTGTTTTTGTAACGGTACTTAACTGCTCCGGTTAACTTGAATGGGGATTAAATGATACAATTATGATTTATTTGATCAAATTCTGATATTAATAAAGATGTCTATTAATCTTATTCAACAGAAGACTGAAACAAAAGTTGTATACCCGTACACAAACTTGATAAAGGAATGCAATAAATGAAAATCTAACCTACTAAAGTTTAGTGATGGCCCTATTTTGGACATACACTGACTTAGAGTCATGGTTTGTCATGCTGTTTTGTGTTTTCAGAGGACGGTGGAGGTGGGGGCTTTTCCAAATGCCTCCCTCTGGGTCCAGCTGTGCAGCACTGAAACACAATCCAGAAGCTGCCTGCACTGAACGGCCAACTCATTCATGGCCCAGATGTGAATGCTCTAATATCTGTCTGCTGGCCTTGCTTCAAGCATCCAAACCAATCCCCTGTAAAATCACTTTAAAACACCCGACTGTGCAGATTAATAACAAAGGAAGAAAGAAATGTCACAAGCAGCCATGGGAAGAGTTTTGTTCCAGGGAAAGATTTCTACTGGTTGAGAAAAGCAATGTTCCCCCCGACAAACCGATGCACCAAATCTACAACAACTTGGTAAATAATTTAAAGTGGTACATAAAATACATAAGTCAGCAGTTTGACAAAATCATCAGTCTTGTATCATCTGGCTTCTTAAGTGTTTAAAAGTAACCACTGATGGGATTTTTTCACCTCTTTTTGTTTTTAGAAATAAAACGAACAGAATGGGTCAGGAGTGAAGTATGCAGAGTCCATGAGCCTGCAGGACATTGTGTCTGAAATCTGCAAGTCTGCGGTTGTGAATGGAGGTGTTGTGGCTTTTTAACTCATCCCCCGGGGGCTTGTGAGTAGCCCAGTGATTGTGTTTCCTGTAAACGGCACCGATTTCAGTAGAAGGCAGATGAAACTAATCTGATTGTGGCTCTTGAGCACTGTCTTTCTTGCTAACAAAGAAAAACAAGAAAGAAAAGAGGTGACAAGGAGAGAAAACTGCAAAGACCGATTTCCCATGAGGGGCTGTTTCCTGAGCTCAGATTAAGCTGAATCCCAGACGAGAAAGCGCTGAGATATTTTCAGATGTCAGAGATCCAACTTCATCTGTAAGCTCAGGGTAAGTTACTGAAAGTATCCCTGAGATACATGTTAATGCCTTACATTATCAACAATGGAAATGTCACAACCAGGCTGTTCCAGGAGCAGTTTGACAATCTCAGCACGGCCGTGTTCGCTGGCACACATCAGAGCTGTGGATCCCTCGTCGTCCTGCACATTAACGTCAGCGCCACACCCCAGCAGCGCCCGTACCATCTCCTGCCGACCATGGCTAACAGCTAGCATCAACGCTGTCTGGCCCGCCTGCAAAGGGGAATAGTTGTAAATGTAATTACTTCCCAGGAGAAAACAAAAGTGTTTCGAATTCACACCATTTACAGCCTGAGAAATATTGCAAAACAAACAAAAGTCCTAACACAGCTGACATACTGAAACCAATTATTTTGTTCCACTGTCTGAAGATTAATTCAAAAAAGTATTATTTATATATCTGTCTCTAGAAAGTGAAAGGCTTGGCTTGGTTATTTTTCCTTTACCAATCACAATTGGTAGAAGGGGAGGAGAATAGTCTACATCCAATGAGTCAGACTATAGCTCAAGTGCCGTAAGGGGATTTGAGTTACTATGCAGCAATAGTTTTAGCACAGTGCCAGGTGTAAATGTTGTTTTAAATACAACATGGAGATTAAGAAAAGCACAGGTAAAGAAGATGATGCATTGTTCCAAAAACCAGACTTAAAGCCATAAAAAGGTTAATTCTCTAGAGTTATAATCCTAAAATGAGTGTTTACTTTAGTGTCATGACATAGTTTCTTAAAATTTCACTAATTCAAAGGAAAACTCATACGTGCTTGTGTAAATGACATTAAGCACATAGACGCCAAGGTCCAAAAGCTAAGCAGAAAATAGCACAACTTAAATTCCTGATTCTAAAATTGCATTGCGTGCCTTTTGTTTTGTTCCCCACAGCAACAATAACAAGTGTAGTAATTGACTTTATAGCATCACTGGCTTTAAATCCAGAGTCCTATGACTTGGCATCGTGAGAGCCTGTCACAAGCTGTGTCCAAACACATGCACCACACAACGTGATGAGATAAAGCAAAGAGATAAAACCACTTACACGTCCAACAGATTCTCACAAATGTGTCACGTTACACATTTCTCTAACTCAATCCAACCTATAACTCATCTGGCTCTGAATGTAGTCTTTCATTACCACAGGAAATACCCTTTAAACACTTTCCCCTCATCGAAGTAAACGGGGAACAGACACTGCTTTTATTCCCAGAACACGTTTTTTCTCTTTACCTTCAAGTAGGAATCAAGAATTTATTTGAAACTAAACTCTGTTTTGACTAAGATAAAAAAGTAACTGAGTCATATTGAACTTCTTTGACGGTTTGTGTGATGTTACCAGCCGTGACAGCAACGCAGGTATTTTTTTTTTTTCACACACACAGACTCACAAGGTCACAAGACCGACACACACACACACTTTACACCCCTGGCCTGATTTGGCGTTTCAGCTGGTGTGATTCAATGGCAAGATGGTTGTAAATGTTTTTGTTTGGATGTCACACTATAAACCAGCAGGAGAAAACCCGAGTTTAGATCCAGCACAGGAATGCTGTAAAAACTTAGTGACTCATCACCTCACTTAAACTCTCTTATTTGGCTGCAATATGAAAAAAATAATCATGTTTACTTTTATTTTGAATATTTTCACACTGACAATTTAAAACAGATTAAATGCATTTATCTAAGCCAGCTGAGGCAGGAGTCACTATTTTAAGTGAGAAACTGCTGTTGGAGCTGACTACATACTTTTTGAATAGAGAACTGTATCTTTGAAAAAATTTGTGTCACAAGTGAACTTAATTCATGACACGCACATGAGAAGAATGACTGCGGTGAAATGACTGTGGGAACAGAAAGTGGCTACAAGCGGTCATCGCAGTACCAGACAACACTGGTGTGTGTGTGTGTCGTTTACTCCTGAATCACGATGAACCAATGATGACTTGCCTGGCTGGCCTTGGCGTTGACATTACCCTGACTGAAGAGCCTCTTGACCACAGCCATGTCGTTGTCCTCCTTCACAGTAGAGAGAGCAGCCAGCATGATGGCTGTGTAGCCCGCCTTGTTCTGTTGATCAACGCTGCACACGCCTGCAGGGAGAACATGCTTTTGAATTACCGTGTGTTTAAGCATATTCAAAACTGCTCAGACGATATACAAAACGCAGCGCTACTTACATATAAATGCACACACATTTACACTCAGTTGCCAGTTTATTAGACACCTAAAACTAATGCAGTGTAACAAAAGTTTTACTCCATATATATATTAATATATCTATTATAAATCCGGTTCACATGGTTTTATAGGGCTAACATAAATATTAACTTCTTCATCAGGCTAACATCACCAACGTGAACCAGGTTGTTATTTTGAGTATTTCTTTCACACCTATATTAACATATTTAGCCATTTTTTCTTTAAATCTGAAAATAAACATGTTGTTGAATCTGGTAAAATATTTTTTTGTACCTTATTTTGTTACCATTGAGATTTAAAATCTCTTTTCCATAGGAGTCCTGGCCAATACAGCAGCATAAAACGTACAAGTTTCACATTTAAAAACCAAGACAACACACAACTAAACATGATAAAACAACATTAAAAATAAAAAAGCAGATCAGTACTCAGAGACAGTACATGTGCAAACTGTATTCAAAAAGTCCTTAATCCTGCTTTTGAAATGCTCCGTGCTGATGAGGGATTCCAGTTTGAAATTATCCTGAAGTTTATTCCAAGACAGGGGGGCTTAATATTTAAAAGCACTTTCACCAAACACAGTGTTGAACATAATAAAATAAAAAAGACTAGAAGTGGCGGAGCTCACATATGGCGACCCTAATTTTTCCCCATTGACTCGCAGACCAAGACGTCATGTCCACAGTTGGACGCTTCTCGAATACTTTGTAGGTTTATAACTAAATTAGACATTTTATAGTGTAGTGTGGATAATTCTTGTGTTGTCACCGACCTGTGTCCAGCAGCAGCCCCACCACAGTGAAGTTGGAGTGGGAGACACTATAGTGGAGAGCTGTGTTGCCGTTGCCGTCAGTCATGTTGACTACGTGGTCCAGCAGCACTGACGACACCTCGGAGAACGCCATCAGGTAGTCCGAGACCCGTGAAGGCTGAGCCATCTTGGCGCTGGAAATACGGAACCACTCAAGCTGGACTGTGTGTGTGCTGGAGAGCTGAAGGTGTAATCAAATATAATATAATTTAATATTTTACTATTATTTTACTTCTATAATATTATAAAAGATACATAAAATATTGTACTTTTTTTCTAACTTTAGTTACTTTGCAGATTAAGATTAATAATACAAAATATAAATCAACTGACAAATTCTCATGTATTTTAATCGGTTGAGATAAGACTCAGATGTAACCCCAGCAGTAAATAAAACAATTAAAATTAGCTTCATCTTTATCAGGTGCAACATGAAAGTGATGTACAATAATTATAATAAATAAAACTTTTACTTTTGGTACTTCAAGTACATTTATCAAAGTATAGAAGTATCAAGTTTCAAAATTATATGATGTCTCCATTTAATGGGATCAAAAATTATCAACACTATTTTAAAAAACAGATAAAACGAAGGGAAAGAAAATCCACTATTGTGAGAACCATAGCCTTCAATGTTACTGTTACATGAAGCTCTTATTGTTCAGAATTAATGTTTTCTGTTGCAAAAATATCCCTAAAAAATGAATTACAGCAAGTAATCAACTTCAAGTAATTGTGATTTTGCATTATTCCATGAAGACATGGTGAAGTTAAATGTGTAACTCATTGATAAAATGGTTTGAAGAAGCATGCAGGGACGCACCACTTCCTTACTCTTCAGTGTTTTCACGTCGTCGTTCAGGTGGTTCTTCAGAATGAGGCACGCCTCACGCATTTTGGAGCTCAGCTCAAACCTGTCACAAACACAGACGTGTGAAGTTGAAACACAAAACAGAGTCTACAGTATGTGGATTATTCTTTACATGTGTCTATATTTAAATGAGAATCCAACACGATATGGTATGAGTTGCATAGCAAGTTTCAGTTTGTATTCTTTTGTCCTAAGTAACGTACTTCTCTTTCACAGCATCAGATGAATAATTTGTGGCTGTCAGTGTTTCCTCATCAGTGTCACTCTCGTCCACGTTGACATTTCTTTCCTCCTCTGATGTTTCGTCCTCTAGAGCCGCCTCATCCTCTGTGCTGTCCAGGCACTCGCCTTCACCGCTTTCTCCAGAAGAACTCCCATCATCCTCCTCTTCTTCCTCCTCCCCCTCTTCTTCTTCTTCTTCTTCACTGGATGTAGATTCATACCTGGGAGACACAAATTTGCTTTAACTTGCGCTCTTATTTTGGAAAGCAACACTGCGATCAGTGAGGAAAGATAGTTTGTTTATGTTAAACCTGTGACCTAGTCACCATGTTATTTCCAACCTCTACACCAACTGCTGCCCTTATTTTATTTTTACTGTGGTAAATTTTTATTTTTAAAATAAGGTTTCATGTTACCCACCCTCCATTTAGAATGCCAACAAACTGCAGGCTCTTCTTGCCAGCGGTGCGATTCTCGCCTGAGCTGCTCCCATCCTTCCTCTTCATGATTGATTTCAGCATACCTAACATAAAGGAAGAAGATCGACCAAACAACAGTTCAATGAAAATGAAACTCATAACTCACACATGATGTATACAAACTATGTTATTAATCTATCGAAGGAGGATTCAAAAAGGTTGTGTGCATTTCTCAGTAAATATATTTCATTTGTATTCATATTTCATTGTTAACAAGTGTAACAAGTGCAACAGAGATCAGCTTGTTGTGCAAAAAATGTCAAATTACATAAAGGTAAACACTTACTGTCCACTAAAAAAAACTGAATAACGACTTAATATTTACGAGGTGTTGAATAAGACATTTCTTCCCAGCACATTCCTATTTTCCCTTTAAATTAGGACCAGATTAAATAGTCTAGTTATATTAAGTCAGACTTTCCAGGAAAGTTATTTGAAATTATTAAGACATTATGAACTACAGTAGTGTATTGTCTCTCTATTAGGCTCCACTAGTTAATGAAAAGTAAATATTTAATAATGATGTGTTATATTTTTGCACCAGTGTTAAAGACAAAAATCTTTGAAAAGAACCACATGATGCCCTGAACCAAAGCGTGTTTGACTCTAAAATAAGGGCAAGTTCTCACCGGTGTTGCTGGCTGCAGTCTTCTCTCTTTGCTCTTCCTCTTTCTTCTCGGCCGTACTGACCATCTCTTCATCAGGTGACACTTTGTATTCAGCGATAGTCAACTGTCTCTTCTTCAGGACTGTAACTTTTTGCTCCTCCATCTTTTCCTCAAACAAATTCTCCCACTGGCTTCCAGTGCTGACCACTGCAGCAGGAGCTGGCTCTGCTGTTTCCACTACGGCATCAGTCTGTGTGAACTGTTCGACCTGATCCGCCGTTAAGTTGTCACCCACGCATGAGTCGCTCACTTCAGGACGGCACAAAACTGCAGTGTGTTTTAATACAGCAGTGAATGTCTCTACCTGGGCATTCGCCATGTCTGGTTTCACAAGAACTCCCTTCTCACACGTGACTTTGGCGGTTTTCTCCTCCATCTGGGCTTTGAGGATCCCCATGTCTTTGTCGGCCGCACTCAACCGGTCCTCTAGAGCCACAATGGACTCCTGTTGGAATTTAATGGTGTCCTGTAAGGTGTCGATCTCCCGCTGTGTTTCGCTGGTCAGCCCAAGTAGTGACTCCATAACCCAAACCTCAGCCTCTTCCGTCTCCACACGGGCCTGTACTCCCTCCTCATGAACCAGAGGGGCCTCTGTTCCTGTGCCTTTATCACAAACATTTACCTGGGTGCCCTCAGAAGCATCTTTCACACCCTGGCTGTAGTAGAAAACAACCGAGTCCATTGACACGTTGCCCCCAACAGCCACCGATTTCTTCTCAACAGCAGACACTTTTTCTGGAGCTTTTCCTAAAACTTTTGATGAAGCTTCTGTAGCTTTCTCTTCTTTCCGCTCAAATCTATCAGTCAGCTTTTTCAGCTCACTGGATTTTCCGAGGCCTTTCTGTCCGGGTGAGGTCGGTGCAGACAATCGACTGTGGACACCACGGTCAGTTTGGAGAACCTCTGTGGTTTGGGTAGAAGACTCTGTGGATTGGTGCTTCTGCTGCGCCACCTCTATGGCTTCCTTCTTCTCCTGTAGGGCTAACTCGAGCATGTCTTTCTCTGCACGGAGCTTGGCCACCTCTTTTTCAAGTGCAGGAACACCCTTCACCCTCTCTTCCATCTCCTTCAGCTGTTTCAGGGCTGTAGCCATCTGCTCCCTGACTGTCTGCAGCTGGCTGGGTGGGATTGGAGTCATTGTGGCACCAGCAGCTGGAGTGTTGCGCCCAGAGGTCTGAGGACTGGGTTTAATCCAGTTACTCTGCAGAAGCTGAGTGGATGGAGAGGGCAAGAGCTTTTTGGGAGGATCTGCGAGCTGGAAGCGCCCACCGTTCTGGTGCTGGTGGGTTTGTTCCTGTTGTAGCCTCCGGCTGGTTTCCAGAAGAGTCCGCTCCACTCTGTGGTTGCGCTGTGGTGGAGGAGGTGGCACTTTTGCTCCAGCAGACAGGGGAGGAACACTGAGGGGGTTCACAGGGGAAAGACAGAGCCCTTCACAAGGTGCTGACCCAATACGGTTGCGTGGTGGTGGCGGCGGAGGAGCTCTGCCATCCTCACTGGCCGGGGATGCCAGAGACTCTGTGGATGTCCAGCCACTGGTACGTCCCCCCACACTCTTCTGGGAATGTTTGACCCCTCGGCCAGAACGGCGGGCGCCGACAGGTGCCCGACGGAGATTATGTCCACTCTCTATCTCTTCCACATATTTGAGGAAATCCAGATCCAGCTGGAAACCATACGGAGTCTGGACGGAGTAGGAGGCGGGCTGGTCAGCCTCCTCCTGACTGGAGTAGATGAATGGAGAGCCCAGGTCTAAAGGGAAGAGGACATGTGACTAGACAATATGGCAACATACATAACATACAAATACCTGTGGAGCTTTATTGTAAACAAAAGAATTATGTTTACATTCAGTGTTTTTCAGCAAACGCACTGTTAGATCTAAATAGATGTTAAATATCTTTCCCTTATCATAAAACACTGTCAATGGTGTGTTTTGATATAAGCCAGTATAAACATGTGCCTTAGTACTGACAGTGCATCTATTATAGATCTGTGGTGATTACAGTACAAACTATTTAAAACATATTTTGTTTCCTGCGGTTTAACAGCCTTGTTATTCCGTCTGAAACATCTCAATGTGGTGAACTCCACAGATCTGCTGCTGGCAGGTTCAAACTAATCATTTGATTTATTACAGTACACTTAAAAACTACACCAAACCGCAACACAGACACAAAGGAAATTGTGATATAAGGTAAAAATACACAAAAACAGTGGCATCTTCATGCAGTTTCTTACCAGGCAGCTTGGGGTTAACTTGCACCGACTGAGTCATTTTTCAGGACTGGGACCTTTCAGCACACAGCTTCAAATCAACACCTGGCTAAAGAAAACACAGTGGCATGAATGCATTTGTCATGAATGTACTTAAGACCAAGAGGAAGGAAAAGGATATCATTTCTAAAAACACTGCACAGTAGTTTGGTGAAGTCCATCATTTGTTACCATGTGCATGTTTTTGTTCACACAACAAACAAGTGGCTTCTTGCTCTCACTTTAATGGCGGATGTAGATGTTCTTTATAGGAGCTGTAAACTCACTACAAAGTGCAGAAAACGCCTAAAGAAGTTTAGGTGTTTTCTTTTGGCTCGTTAACACGCGTGACTGAACTCCAAATAAGGTGAATTCCTTTCTTTCAGAGATAAAGAGGTTTTGTTAAACGGATTGTTTGCTTTTCCCCCTCAGAGGTGTCGAAGGATGTTGAGCCTGACATCATCCGTACCTCAGTGTGTGTGTGTGTTTATTTACTTAAGAGTAAGTATAACTCAATAAGAGTGCACAATACATGCCTAAAATTCAAATGTGCATGTATTTGTGAGTGTATATTAATTGCACAAAGGGAGGAAACAGTCAGGGGAAACAGCTCAGAACAAAGTAAATTAAAAAGAGCTCAACCGTGTCCAAACACCCACAGGACAGCTGCTCCATTAATGAGAGGATCACGCCACGCAACTCTGCTGAGAAGCCACGGGATTCTTCTCACCACAAGACCGCTGAAACCTGACATGCATCCTGCTGCTCTGGGAAATCAAATATTACCACTGGCCGTAACGTCTTTTGATTCAGACACATGAGACAAAGAAACTAAGGGGACTGACTACATTTGAACACATTGCAAAACAACAATGAAAAATATTTTAAAAATATGAGACTACTCACTTTAAAAAGTCAATTTTTAAATGTTTTAAATGTTTTAATTTGAAGTACTTCTGACAGGGACTGAAGCTGTGTGATTCATTAAGAGACAAAATGCCTCAATAGAACAAGGACATGTTTAGGGCTTTTCTTTGTTCAGTTATATTAACATGTTCTTCTTCTGTTTGTTTCAAACACAGAGGGAATGCAAAACACTTCCTGTGATTCAGGAAAAGAGCAGAGACAAAGTGGAAAACTAGACACTAAAACCAGACGGGCACTTTCTGGATACATGTATTCCAGGTACAGAGGAAAGAAGGAAAGCTTTAACTTAAATATGACAGATTGTAACATATCATATAATACTATCTTAATGTTAAATTGACTTATTATATTATATTAATAAAGACAAACACTAAACTTAATCAAATTATATCTCAGTACATTTTGTTTACATTGACCAGTTGTCTCTGCTGCCATTAATCAAACCAGTGTCACCTTATAAGCAACACTCAAACATTAGTAATTTTGACTCCAAATACTCTGTATAGTTCCTGTTTTTACGCTATTCTTATTTTACTTTATGGTAAATAAATAATAATGTATTTATTTATTTTACGCTGTACTGCAACAGCTGAATTTCCCCACTGGGGATCAATAAAGGTGTATGTTATCTTAACTTGAAAACAGTAAAATGATCGCTGTTGTGTTGAGAAGTTTACCTCTCAGTGAGCGATTCATGCAGCTGGAGTTCAGGCTGGTTCTCTCCTTCCTGCTCCTCTCAGCCCTGAGAGAGAAAGAGACATCCACCATCAGATTTCAAACATCAAACAACATATTAACCATTTTATGCAGACTGGTTAATGGACAACCCTGAATAACTGAGTAGACAAAGGTGATGGAGGCAGGCACATACGGACCGTCCAGTCATCAGATCTCAACCCAACTGAACATCGATCTGAGATGCTGACCTGCAAAACTCTCCACCAGTGATGCAAACTACATGGATCATGTGTAAAAATGGGCTGTTATTGTTTCATGTATGCATTAATTTACTTAGTGCCGCAATATTATATACTTCAGTCACTCTGGTGAGTACACTGTGCCCTGCTTTTCAGTATTGTATCACACTGTGATGTTTGTAGTTTTGATACCTGTGTGTAGGTTTGATGTGGTCATAAACTGATCATTAAATATAGAGCTGACATAAACCAAGTAGGCCTACATGCTAGCAGCTGTGAATGTTTCTCTTCAACAAAAGGTGTCTAATCCCTCCATTAGAGCTTCAAGGTGCATGGAGGCTTTCCTGGAGGTTGTCACAATGACCAAATACGGAGTTCTGCCCTTGATTTGAAGTCTTTCAATCAATTGAATTGTAACTGAAATGAAAGGATTTGGGGCTTTTTATGCCTTTATTTGAAAGTATTAATGTTTAATGTTATTTTTCTATCTTTTGCAGAAATCCAAGTATTTTTTCATCTCAGGATTAGACGGAGATAAACATAAATATCTACAAGACCAGAGAAGATGTGCCATCATGTAACAAGACAAGAATAGGCGCTGGGCAACACGGCACTGGTGTTAACTGTAACAAGGTGTTCATCCACCTGCACCGCCACAAACCTCACTATCACAGGTGTGTTTTCACCAAGTGAAACTGATGTCCGCTCGTGTAAAGCTGGTGTGTTCTGCACGTAAAAACGTTAAAAAGGTAAAAGATTTGTGCAGCACAAAAACACACATACACTCAGTACATGTTTTCATATTTCAAAGTCTCAAATACAGTAACAGTAAGTACCCCCCCACACACACACAAACGTACTGTAGTCATTCATTTGGTTTCAAACACACACACAGATGTGTTTTCCAGCAGCTTCAGGCACATTCCTAACACATGCTGTTGCAACACGCCGGTCGTTCTTCTAGCTGACTGACTACTGATAAACACACACACACACACACACACACACACACACACACACACACACACACACACACACACACACACACACACACACACACACACACACACACACACACACACACACACACACACACACACACACACACACACACACACACACACACACACACACACACACACACACACACACACACACACACACACACACACACACACACACACAACCTGTCAGCTCAGACTGCAGCACACAGACCCTTTATTGTCCAAGTAAAAACCACAACATTGAGGCAGACAGGACTAATTATCACAGATTAAATGATCATGTTAGTTATTATGGACAGTGGATGAATTAAAATATGCGGTGGAAATTAAAAATAAGAACCTTATCTAACTGATAACGACATTTCTGCTCAGTAACTTCTTATCAGCTCTGTTTCTCCTCAGTGTTTCTGTCAGCTTCTACTCTCAATAAACACGATGCTGCAGCGTCACACAGTTATACTAAAAGCTTTTCAAGGACCTGACCTCACCTCACTGGTTTACTTTGGTCCGAACCAGAGAGGCAGTTTACTGTACTTTCAGGATCAAATAAAAGCTAACCATTGCGTATAAACAAGTCACATGAGTCAAAAAGGTTTGTTTATTGGGCAGTTTAGCGGCACGTAGTCATGCCTGGTTTGAATTAGGAGTGTTTTAGGGTAATAGGTTGGAATACACTGCTACAAAAGTAAAACGGATACAGTTAGGTATTTTCTTACTAAAAGCTTTTGTATCCAAATGAACTACACTGGAGATTAAAATTAGAGAAAAAAGTAATAATACTTGATTTACTCTAAAATACTGTTATTTTTTATTGTTCGGAATTGGATACCTCATAGAAAATCTCTGAAAAATCCTTGGCATCAAAGTAATGTCTAAGAAACCCACTACAGTTACAGAACTGTGAAAGAGACTGAAGAAGAGTGGACAAGATCAAACCAGAGCAGTGTGAGAAACTGATGTCCTGTGGGCGCAGATGTGCTGCAGTCATTCAAAGCTGTGGCCTCTACACTTCCTATTCCTTTTTGAATCCTATAGTCCTGAGAAAACATTGTTTGAATCTTCCCTTCTGACACAATATTTAGTGTTCTCTAATTTTGCTCACTGCTTTTTTCACAAAATAAAGGTTTTTGTTGAAGTGCCTTTGTTATTTAAAAAAAAAACATGCTAGTACAGCAGTGGTATAGAAAGCAGATATTCTATCAAATTCTGGACAGTAAAAAAATAACATTATTTCAGAATAAATCAAGAAAAATTCTAATTCTAACTTTGATTTCCAGTGTAGTTGTGCCATTAGAGCTGCTATAGGCTTTGTATCAATGACAGCAAAGTGTGTGTCTTCACGGATAAAACCACAAGCATGTGTATGTTTCTGTTAAAGTTTTCATGTGACATCATCATTGGCGCACAGAGACACACACAGCGCCTGTTTCTGTACACATCAATAAATATGACTGCAGGCAACACATCATTCATATTTTGATAGTAACACCAGCCATGCAAACCCCATTTAACATGCCAAAGAACACCATGTACATAAGTTAGTAAGTATGAAAGCAGATCAGAAATGCTGGACAGTCATCCTCTGCTGCATTTCCATGTTTCTTCTCTGCATCATTAATTACTTTTTTAATGCTAAGTTCAGTGGAGTCCAAAGACTGGATAAAATACGGACGTAGTCTCCGTGACGTCACCCATACGTTTCCGAAAAGCCAGAATGAAGCGCAAAGTCAGTGGCCGTCTTGGCTGTGCCTGATGTAACCTACATCAGCTAATCCAAAAGTGGGCAAAGAGGTGGAGCTGAGGGGAGCAGACTGAAGCCTGCTGGAGAGCCTCTCTTTCAGAGCCTCCATCTTCTCACGTTCACTGTGTGTGTGTGTGTGTGTGTGTGTGTGTGTGTGTGTGTGTGTGTGTGTGTGTGTGTGTGTGTGTGTGTGTGTGTGTGTGTGTGTGTGTGTGTGTTGACTTTTATGCCCTTTTGTAAACTTTATTGAAACACATTCACCTCTTTACTTCCAGTCCATCCCCAATATGTTTCTCTCTTGAATCCACACACATGTTCCTATTACACTTCTGCCCTTACTACAAGCCTGACCCTGAAGTTGGAATATCTGATTTCCGATTACAAGTGAACGCAGCATAACCATTAGTGATTGGCGTTAGTTAGTGGCTCATTTACATCTAGCCCGGGAATGTCGACACAGACAAAGATATCGTAATGCTAAAGGCAAGTAGAAGTGCTTTCATTAGTGGGTCATATGATCAATCACCATTGTTTTAACTCACTCTTTGTTAGATATTAACTTAAAAGACAATTAAATAGATGAAACTAAGTACAACTTTAAGCCTTAATTTAATTAACGGGTGAGCTACAAAGAAATAATCCCCCGTACAGTTGTCATGAACAGGGAAATTATCTGTAGAGACCAAACCTTTTTTTCTACCAGGCTGTAAACTGCTGTAAAGTTGCATTTTAACATGGAGGTCTATGGGGATTGACTCACTTTTGAAGCCTAAAGGGGTTGCTTGGTGGCAGTCTTTAAACCAGGATAAACCTCTCATAAGAGAGCTACACACACGCACACACCTCTAGTGTTGCTGCATCTCTCTGATTGGATGACAGACAGCAAATTACAGACTTCAGGAAAAAGCTGCATTCCTTCTTTCTACACCCCCAGAGTCCCGACCAGCTGAGAGCCACGCTGTCGGGTCCCTCACACACACACACACACACACACACACACACACACACACAACTGAGTGCCAAAAACAAAATAACAAAAATGCCCATGAATGCATGTACGTGATTCAGTAGAAGTCTGACTGTGTTTTCATTGTGAACGGACAAGCTACATTGTTCTTCAAAGTTGTGAAATCACTGAACAGCCGGAGACGCCTGTGTTTTTTCCGTGGCTACAAATGACATGAAATTCTTCAGTTGTAATTCAACGCTGCATTCACAGTCAACACTACAGTGACATTTCACACAATAATCTTTGATATCTGCCAGCGTGGGGGAAGAAATGCTCCTGCAGACTGTAACTAAGCAGAAAACATCTTGTAGAAAAGCAACATGTTGTTTAATCATTGTGATGCATCTATTTTCCTCTAGTAAAGTGTTATTTATGCTTTTAAAACGTCCAGGAAGTTTCCTACTAATAACAGAGAAAATACAGACGGTGTTAAATTTGTACAAATCCAATTCATTCGTTCATTTCTAAAGTAACCTCTTGGGTTAGCAGGAAGTCGTTAAATTAAAATGTGTCTTGTATTTCTCTGACTTGTCTTTGGAGGACATTTCTATTTTTCTTCTAAGTTGTAGCAAATAAAAATATTAAGAAATGACAAACCACTAAAGTGAAGAGTCACCTTGTTGTTAGAATTGTGAGCATCTCTTTTATCACATCGTGCTCAAAATAACTGTCGAGATCTGTGAAACACAACGATGTCAGATGGTTTTAAACAAGTCAAAAGTTCAGCAAATTATCCAGAAATGGCTGTATTAGCACTTTATCAGAAGGTTTAACACAAGGTGACACCTGCAAAGTTGGTGCAAGGAAACGATTTGAATCTTTAGTGACGAGGGGATCAGATTCCAAGCACTCAAGATAGTTTTGATTTTGTCAAGAGATTTATTTAAGAATAACTTGGATGAATAAGTTCTTCAGTGAAAGACAATGTTTCCTGTTTTTGAGTTTTCCCCTCGGGTTCAGCAGGAGCACGTTACAGGTCCCGCAGCAGACTTGTGAAGCGTTCAGCGGGAGAGGAAATGTGCTGGTCGGAGGCTCGGGGCCCCGTTTTCAAGCCGTGACCTCGTCCTCACCGCCGCCGCCCTGAAGAGAAGTCAATCTGACGGACGAGGAGGGAGTGAGAGCCGACATCCTTTCACTGTCAGAAACTTTTAATATCCCACTGCTTCACGTGAGAAAAACCCATTCAGAAATCTGCACAGAAACACAGGTCTCCACTCTGTACGACACTAGGATTGACAGACTTGTGAGGACATTCATTCACTCATTTTCAGTTCAACATAAACACAAACTCATCCTGAAACTAGCACTGATAAACATTTAATACAGTAGTTTTCAAGCCCAAATGATTAATAAGTCAGTGGACCCCAGGAAACTTTCTTGCTGATAACCGTCTTTTATAAGACAATAAAAGCAGAAAAGGCCAAATATTTGCTGGTTCCAGCTGCGCAAATTTGAGAATGTGATACTTGTCACTGTTTTGAATCACAGTAAATTGAATATATTCGGGGGTTTGATTCATTGTTCAGTCAAAACTTTTATTTACTGACAAATTAGGCTAAACCAATTGAATAATGGGGATCATTTTTAAATTAATTAATCCATTAAAAATAATTAAACGATCAATCAATGAAATTAATCCTCATAATTTCAACCTTTAAAGTCGACATTCACCAGAAGTGTTCGGAAAAAGGGAAAAATGAACATCTATGATTCCTGCTCGCAAAAATCATGTGATGTGATCAAAAGCTCCACAACAGCTGCTAAATGCACTCAGACTGTTCTGTAGCTGCTGTTTGCAATGTCAGGAATGAACTTTGAACGCCGTCCCGTTTGATGCTTTATGAAACAGGAAACATGTTTCACGCAAATGTCCTTTTTAACAAATTTCAACTCTCGTCCCAGTTTATCTTAAACTAACTCATCCTGGACTTAATCTCCTGTAAAGGCCAGGAGACGGCCTCTCTGCTGCTGGGATAAATCTGCAGTTTCCTGAAGGGAAGCCCACTACTCCCCCAATAAATCCCCCTCATCAGCACCACACACTCGCATGCATACACATACACACACACACACACACACACATAACCCCTCCATGCCCCTGTGGGAGACCTCCCATTGTCTCCCAGTAGGAACTGGGGGGAGAGAGGGGAGAGTGTCCTGCCAGGAAACCCATCAGGCCGCCCTGAAAGCTGCTTCCTGAAGGCAGCAGGAAAACACTGCAGAGAAGAAGCAACAACGAGGTCCTGAACAAATAGAGCCAGTGTGACACAAACACGCACACACACACGCACACGCATACACACACACACACAGCAGAGGCTGTCATCACATGATGCATCGCACAGAGGTTAGATAACACGTTATCACTGTTGGCTGAGTACTCGAGTGTTTAAGTGTCACACAGCAACACGCCGTCACCTCTCTCTCTACACAGTTCTTGAGTTCTGCCACTTCCTGTCTCACATCTCTTCTACATAAATCACACCCCGACGTCACATCTCTAACATCTTGTGTGTCCCTTTCGTTTTCACATTTTTTCCATCCAATTTTTTAAAATCACAATCAGGTTGACTTCAAACATCACATGCGTCCTGCCTCCCCTCCCTCTTCCTTCCAGATTCTCCAACAACCACAATCAGGCACATTCAGCCTCCACAATGAGGCTTTCTGCTCGTCTGGTGGCGACACTGGTTTTCGAGAAGTTTTGTGAGGAGTCGTTGTTTTCTCCACTGCAGACGCCCTCCCTCTACACTCCCCGCCTTTTTTGCAAATGCGCCCAGGTTCAGAATGTCACAAAGTGAATTGAATGAAGTCTCAGGGGAAAGTCCGTCACTTTGGGATTTTTAAAGTTGAAGAGACAGAGTCCCGCTCCAAAGTGGAGACGCTGAGAAGCAGCTGCTCTGATATAAAGTCTCAGCCTAAAGCTTCTCATGAAGGATAAAAGGAGGCAACGGTGAATTGACGCTCACGTCCTGTACCTCCTCCTCCGTCACATCTCACCAGTCAGTGCGTTTAAATACGCATCAGTAACCTGAAAATGGTCTTTCCTCAGTTAAGGGAATATTCAGATTTTTGAAGTTCCCCATTTACATGAGAGGGGAAGAATGGGAAAACGACGGGAGTAACTCGACCTCCGGTACAGTACGTGGCGCTCCAACATGGTCGGACATTTGTCAAAATCCCATGGAAAGCAGGGGAGAAATGGCCAACTTTTGGTTGTGATGTCACTTGCAATTGATTAGTCCTCCCTCGGTATAAAAGGTGAAGTTTGTGTTGTTTTTTTCTCGTTTCAGTGCCGTTGCTTCCTGGTTTATTCTATTTCCGGTTCAGAAACCACTGCTGCACAGTGAGGAGAGGCATAACCCCAGAACGCTGTTTACATGCACGAATAATCGGGATATGGATTATCTCTGTCTGCTAATCGGGGTATGAGAACTCTGATTTTACCCAGGGTACAGTGTTTACATGGCGTATGAGAAACTGGATGTAATCTGGTTTTTAAACTGCATGTAAACGCACTGACTGTCACACCTCACTTTTGAGTTGCCTCAGTGTTTTCTTAAGATGGGTTGACACTACACCACTAGCTGTTCTTGTAACTGGGGGTCTTGAAGTGACTGGCAGGGCGGAAGGAAGGTGTCCTGCGCTCTCATTGGCTGTATCTCCCCGACGGCTCCAGATATTTAGCCTGCTGGATATCTGGAGTGTGTCTACGAGGCACCAGCGGGCCGAAAATAAAAAAACTGCATTGTGGTTCAAATATGGACGACCACAGGACCAAAAAGACTGGACATGAATGAATTCTGTTTCTTTCTGGAAACAATGATGCTAGCATAAGTTTGCAGCAGGATCCAGTCAGCTGAGACTGAGGCGGTCCCATGCCTGACAGCTGGCCGCCTCCGCCCTGTAACAAAGCAGAGCTCACAAATCAAGTTCTGCCCAATTAGCCAGTTTCCAGCTCTGATGTCACGTTGCATTTTAGACTAGAACTGCTCGTTCTCCCTCTGTGGTGAGTCAAACCATGCAGGCCTGTTTCCCCAACACAACAAACCGAACCTTTGTAGGAGCTGCTTCTGTTATATAATGAAAAGCCTTTTTCTCTCTCAGCTGAATTTTCCATCTTCAAATGTGTCTCTTTCTGCACATTTTCCTTTTTCTCTAACCACACCAGATATTTGTATTTTCTAGCCAAGCAATTAACTAAAATAAACCAGATTCAGCATCTTTAAAAGTCTCTCTGAGTTGACCTAGATATCAGGTCGACAGATTTGTGTTTAAGACCGTGACCCATTTGTCTCTTTCACAACAGTAGCAACTGGAGTCTCCAGATGTTTGGATTTCCATAACTACAGTACAGGACCAGATGTCAGCAGCTTTCTGCCCAGCAACAACTGAAATGTGTGTCTGTTATCATGTTATTTCCTTCACTGGTAAAAATGATAACAGTTCAGCGTCTCTTTGACGGAGAACGTAGGGGTAATGACAAGGCGCTGGGTGTCTTTATGTCTTTGAAACATCTCTCAAAGCTCCTGCCAGCACACCTTCATCCCCATCATGGAGCTGCTGCTGTGGAAAAGACCTTCGTAGGCTCTAATTCAGTTTTCCGACAAGCACTGATTGAGTTAGCGTCTCAGATTCGGGCCATTCATTACTCCTGAGAGGAAATCTGATGCCAGCCAGGCATTACCAAACTCAATTGAACATATCGATGCCATGCAGACGAGACAATCTGCAGAGGGATCTTACAACAACTGCAAAAGACTTTTACTGTCTTCTGTTGTTGTTTTTGTACATTTTTTTATGTGTTTTTCAGACTTTTGGGGCCACTTTCTAATAAACAGTTAAAAAAAAAAGATTGATAATTAATTGACTGATACATCATTGATTTGTTATAATCTATAACCAACTTTTGGGTTGTCAAGTTGTGGAAAGTATCTCCGGCTACATCAGGAAACTCAATTTGTCCAAAACCAACTAAGTTACTAACTGATGTATTAAAAACGATGGTAAATGGACTTTTACTTTCTAATCTTCGGACCACTCTTTTTACACTACTTGTCGTATTCAACCTTTCACAGACACATTCATCCACTGATTGCCATGCAAGATGTCACCTTTTCATCAGGTTCTAATTTTGAACCATTCAGACGCACATTCACACACCGATCTGGAGCGATGTGGGGTTCAGTGTCTTGCCCAAAGGCACTGACATAAAGACTGGAGGGGATCGAAACACCGATCTTACCATTAGTGTACGACCGGCTCTACCTCCACAGCCGTCAAGAGAAACGCCTATGAGCATTAATTAATGATGACAAGTACTCTACAGTGCAGAGTTGATGGCTTGTTAGAAAGTAAGGAACTCTTTTTTATGACAATCCAGCCAGAGAGAAGTTATTCTTATTAAAAGGCGTGTAACTTTTTATTTGCCATTAATAAAGCTATTAAAACTTTTAAAGCACCCTATACGAAAGTGGAACGGACCAGTATTTTTTATTTTATTTAGTTTTATATTTAAAAAAGAAGCCTTTAACAGAATACTTGGTACCAAACAACAAAGAAAGACAGGCGGTAATATGAAAAATGAATAAAATTAGGATATAAAAAGATTGTTTTCATGTTGAAGTGGGAAACATAAGTATTAAAATGACTTCATAGGCCAGAGGTTCTTTCCACAGGACACATTTGTTCCAGTATAAGCCGGTGAACAGAGGTGATCTCTGTTCTGCAAGAACAGTTTGAACCTGGACTTCAAGAGCTCTCTCACTTCGCCCTAAGAGACGTTTTCTCATACAGCAGATTCAAAAAGATTTGAGTACAACCATAAAACTGAGCCGCTCACTCTTCGGTAGCACACAATAACTTTCATTGTTTGATCCAAAAGTGAAAAGTGGGACCAAAGGGTCTGTGGCCTCACAGTGACCTGCAGAGAAAAGGGGTCGGTCCAGGAACAGCCACAGTCTGACCTTTATGGTGCTCAGGCCGCAAGAGTCAAACCACTCTGCTACTTTCACCATTTTACCAGCCAAAAGGTCTCTAAGGGTCAAATATCACAACCTCTAAATCTTGATCAGAGTCTGTTAGAGAGAACAAATTCATCAGATGAACCTTAAGGCAGCAGTGATTGGTTATTTTGCAGTTTTCCCACCCTGATGTTAGTGCATGCAGTTTGATGAGTGCCTCTTTCCCAAGCTCTGCCGGAGCACTTGAGCCAACGTGGATATTTTTAGCCCTGTGTTTGTCCTTCAGTGTTTTTCAGGCAGTGGAGATAGCAGAGAGCAAAAAATATATAAATATGTTTCACATTCATAAGAAACCGTGAGCAGCTGTTTGTACGGGACACAACGTGAACGGGATAACCAACAGACCCAACCTTTTTTATCCTGTATTTTTCTTTATGTAAACAAATCCTGTGCTCTTGTTGTCTACAAACTATTGAAAAACATCAATGAGCAATACTGTTGCACTGCTTGACGTGTGGTACTATAGTTTATTTTGAGCCCCCATCGTGATTGCGTTTGGTGCGACACTTGTCAGTCAGAGGGCTGAATATGAAATGGGGTTTATCGAACTTACATTTTCATTTTTGTACTTATTATCCCATAATTATGCTAGGAGTCAATGCCTTTTATAAACTAACATTTTAAAAACATATCACATACCCCTGCAGTACTCCAAAGTACCCCTAGGGGTACGCGTATCCCCATTTGAGAAACACTACTCTGGAGCAAGAAATGTGTTTTAATCCGCCGCTGAAAATAGTCCCCAAGAAATGCACTATTCACACTTGTTTGGATAAAGGTTAAAACTATAGTGCCCAGCTGTTTTAGGAAATGATTTTGCCTTTTTTTTAATTGAACTATATGAACTATCTCCATAAAGGAGGTTAGAACCCATTAGATTTTGATCCGAAACAAACTGCATTCATGTGGTGTTGGAACAGACGGCACAAAAGATTCTGGGAACTGGGACATTTCACACTGCATTAAAATTGTGAGATGCTTTGGTGGAGGTCTGCGGTCTCTGGGTGCTGTTCTAGTTGTGACCTGTGTTTTGAAGATTTCTTGAGTGAGAACCGGTTTTGACAATAACTAAAGAAAATCTGCAGCCTTGTCCTTTAATAACCTTTGAATTCAAAACTATTTGTGACGTTGCACCGCCTGACAGCTTGAGACCAGAAGTCCACGGCCGCAGGCGAGCGCTGACTGTAGATCCATTCAAAGAGACCTTTGGCTGATTCTCGATCGGAAAATGAAACTACAGAACACAAGGGTGGTCCGTTATCTTGAGATCACCACTGAAGTATCTAATTATCCGTTTTCCTCCCGTCATCATATTATCTCCAGATATAATAAAGGGTAAGTCATTATCACAAGTTATCTCAAATGATCCAACACTGTTTTCTCATGATCACAACTGAAATTCTTGCCTTTTTTATGTTTTCCATTTTTTTAAGATAATTGAGTTTTGCTGAGACCCAGTGTGACTCTTATTAAGTCAAAAGGCTGCACAGAATTATATAAATGTCAATAAAAGAGATAACAGCTGATTTCATTTGTTCAGAAGGCAAAGAGGAAGAATGAAAACAACCTGACAAGTAAATTTAACATTATCAGATTGAGTTGTGTTTCTGCAAAACATCGTCTATCATCCTCAGAGGATTTGAAATGTCGACTCATATCTCGACGATTGAATTAAATTCAAACTCAATCTGCCAAATCTTTAAAAAAGTACCTGAATTGTTCTCTTGAGTTACAATCTTGAGACTAATAAAGGCAAATAAAGTCACGAGAAACAGATTCCTGTAAGTATCAAAGTGTCAAAACAACTGCCTTCGTCTCACTGTTAAATGTTTGCGTAATTCCTGTTCATGTCTTGTATTGTAATTGCTTTGCACTTCCTGTGCAGCCTGAAGCGAACTATGGAGCCATTGTTTTAAAATCGTTGTACACATTTTGTTTCTTCTTCATGTAGAAAACCTGCAGCTGCTTCTCTCAAACACTCTGAACTTCTGAAGGGCTTCTCCTCTCCAGGACGATTTGGAAAGCCACGCCAATCAGAGAATCTGCCATGAAGCTGAAAGTGGTGATTTCCACTTTCAAAGCCTGGATGCCTGCTAATTATGCTATCGGCTTCATCACAGCCCGACACTTAAACTAAGTGTTGCTTTAGAAGAAAAAGATAAAAGCTTGAGAGAAAGAAAGAAATATCAGCACATCAGAGGATTCATTTGTTTGAATTCTCCGGTGATGATTGTTGTGATTTGAATCAGCTTAAATAACAAATAAACAACAGTACAAGCTCAAGATTCCTCCTTTAACCAAGAAACAAATTACTCCACCTTTGACAGGAAGTGGGACTTTCACTTTGTAGTCTTAATTCAATTTTAAAAAATGTTATCTTAAGACACTTTACATAAAGAGTAGGTCTAGACTACACACACTATGACTTATTTATGATCTATAGAGCAACAACAATTCCTCCATGAGCAGCCACAAGTGGCCCTATCAAGTCACTCATCGTGACGCTGCGGAGCACCGAGTGACTCGCAGTCTGGAGACGCTAAAATTAAAACAACTCCTAATCGAGCTAGAAATACAACAGCGTGCATCTTATCACGGTCATGAGTGAGAGCACACGGCCTATTTTAATTCAGGTTTAACCTAATAAACTGTCCTGCTCTTAGGTTTAAACAAGGTGAGAACACATGCATTCGGAGCAGAGTGTGTTTAACAGTAGACAGGACAGGAGACGTCAGAGTGCAACACTGACCTGACGGCTCCAACTAAACTTACAGGGAATCTATTTTGGAGGCGACCGCAGTAAGTCAAACCGCAGAGTCCTGTTGCACACAGCGTCAGAAAGCTGTTGACACTAATTTAAAAGGACAAGGTTCTGCTTACTCGTCTCATCCTCGTACGGTACATTGTCTCATGGTTATCGATTTAGGGAAATGTCTTTGCCTTGGTTATATTTCAAAGACACTGAGAAAATGACAGATTACAGCAGCCAATTAAAACTCCTGCCTTGATTTATGTTTCAACCAAAAGCCACCGTATCCTGACATTTGGAACTAAAGTAAATAAATATTTATTGTTCATGTTTAGCCTTTTATCCAGTCAGTTTGTGCCACATGATTATTCCCACACCAGACGTGGTCTCTTAACCTGAGTCTCGCCAGATGAATTTTCTTCTGCCTTGCTTCACTCACATCTGGGATCTCTCCATAGCAAAGTGATTTCAGGAGGCTGGGCCTTATCAAAAATCCTTGCATATGATTGGATAAACCACTTGTCCGTCATCTTTATTGACGTGCTACTTCAACCACTCACATCAAAACCAACCTGTGACGCTGATGAGCAACGCAGGGAAAAGGCAAACAGAACAGCCGACATCGTTTCCACCAACAAAAGCCTTCAGAGCCGTTCTCTGGTTCTTTTAAAAAAGAAATATTCGCTAGATTGGACAACACGGATGAAATAGCAGCATAGATGTTGACGTCTGCTTCCTCGATGCGAGCCGCCACAGTCGTTTCTCTGCTACGTCGCATCTACAAAACCCCGCCCGGCGGTCCTGATTGGCCTGACAATTCGTTGCGGACTCTGAAATCACTTTACCATGGAGCAAATCCAGATGGTTGAGTGGAGCTAGGGGGAGACAAGACGGAAGCAAGGTGGAACGAAAGTCATGTGACAAGAGTCAGGTTAGTGGTCTCTATGGTTACTGTCAAATAATTTAATCTCACTCATAAACGAGAAACATAAACTTCAGATATGAGGCATAAACTGTCTTTTAATGGTCGTGTTCTACAATTTATCTGTGTCACAACTACGGTTAAGGTTAAGAGAAAGACGCAGGTTATGGACTGAATTAAGCACGGTCCGTCTTTTGTCTCCGTTTTAGACTCGTTTAACTCCAGAGGGAAACATCTGTCTCTTTAGCTGCTAAACGCTTCACTTTGTGTCCGTCTGCTGTTTGGTGCGGAGCAGACGCTGCACACTGGGTTTTTAGAGCGTTTCAGTGAAAACAGAAGCGACACCATGAGAGCCGGGAGAGTGAACCAAAACAGTGATGCCAGACAGCTGAACAGAGTCGTTATAAAGGTAAAGCTGAGAGGAGCTTCATGTTCAGGTGATACTTCGATAATGCGACACCTTTCACACTGTTTTCACATTGTCATTTGATGACATGATAAGCTGCACAATGAGGAAAATATGCGATGATAACGTTAAAAATCACAATAACAGATTCCTTGTGATAAATAAACAGATACAGTATAAAATTAAACTCAGTTCTGCTAAAAAAAAAAACTGAAAGGAAATTATTTCCAACATTATTTTACTGAACAAATTTAACATTGAACTGAACACAAAATGCACCATAAAAAGAGTAAATTACATCTTAAAGTTTTCTGCTGATGCTCTCTTTCAACTAACTCAGTGCGTCTTTCATGATGCGTTTACTGGGCAGCTTGGTGTCACGATGACAACTTAAAAAATTATTTATTGTGCAGCCACAATTACAGCCGCTTTAAAGTGTAAATCCAGCGCAAAATCATCCCAGGGTCTTTTTCAGCACTTGCACACATCAAATAAGCTAGACAGTTTTTTTCGTGTAACAACTAAAAAAACTATCAACAGTGTCCTGTAATCCTGTAGAGTTGCTAACAGCTGGACGTGGCTAACACGGATTAGCTCGGTGCAGTACGGTGAAGGCATTCAAACAGCATTTTTAACACTAATATTGATCAAAATAACATCAAAACTCTGCAGTAGCATGACAAGAGTCCCTACACATAAAACAAAGCATCAATGGGCTCCTTTCTTTTGGATTGTCTTTGGTAATTGACTTAAATGGACTTTACTATGAGAGGAGCTGGAACCGGGGCCAGTTGGTAAGTCTTTCAAAACACGCTTATAAACTCTGTATTCACTAACTACGTTGTTGGTGTTTCGTTTTATGTGAAGGGACTCTTATCATGCTACTGCAGAGGTTTGGTGTTATTTTGAGCAGTATTAGTGGTTAAAAAAGACGTTTTAATGCGTTCACCGTAATAGCCACATCCAGCTGTTAGCGACTATGGGATTCCACTTTAAGGTTTAAGGTTCCAAACTCTCGGTAAGTGTCAGGGAAATGTGTTTGTTACAGAACAGATTGTAAAAACTACAGTAAACAACTTCTTCTAACGCTGTTAAAGCTCATCAATGTGTCACGCTGTCGCTACACTGAAGGTTGTGATTTCCTGATTTTCCCCAGGATCCGGTTCCACAAACCCAAGGAAAGGGGAGTGATCGTACGTTACTGCCTCCCCTCTGGTGGATTTCTTCCTGCGTTATTGCTTTTTTTGAAACTCTTAATGAGTGTTTACTGTTCAGGTTTTGAATTCTCACTGTGACTGCCTCAACATCACAGGTTAAAAAACTCTGAGGAGGCTGAGATGATGATGCACCCCTGGTGTAATAACAGAGGAGAGACGGCCGGGGGTGAGGAGGGGGGAGAGGTTCAACACTTCTGACAATAGAGGAGGTGGAGGGGGGATTTCCATCCCGTGTAGCCGCCTCACCCACAACAGAAGAGATATTAATTCTATATCTGCTCTAGCACGCAGACACGCTTTAATAATGAGGAAAACAAAAGCACTTTACAACAGAAAGATAAAAAGGATATAAAATAAAGCGAAAGCCAAGAACACAAAAGGAGTTTAAAATGCTATTTAAAGCTGTGCACTGATTTGTGGAGCAACAACAGCAAATACTGCATCTGAAACTGCTTTAAATGTCAATATCAAAGATTAAAAAAGGCACAAAAGCACTTACTAAATACAATTTAAATATCTGAAATTAACTGATCACAATATATGCATTTCTTCTCAGATTATAACACACCAAAACACAAGTTTGAAGACACCCAAGTTATATTTTGAGAACAGGAAAGGAACTTGTGGTGATTCTTTAAAAAAATAGTGTGGAAAAATATAATAGCTAACTTATAGGGTCAAAAAAATATTTAGAAAATCCCCAACTAATTGAAAAAGAACCTGAATGAATAATAGTATTGATAAAAATAGGCCTACAACCAGGCAAAATAGACTTTAAAGATATAAACTATATGTTTCTATTGAGCTATTAAATGCTTTTAATGGATGGAAGTTTAAAACAGTATGAAGCACAAAAGGAGGATTATGAAACTGACAGGAGCATGAAACACAGATGTCACAGAAAGCTTCTCAAGCAGGCCCGGAGTGGCTAATCGGGAGGACCGGGACAATTCCCGGTGGGCCGGTCTGACTTTTGGGCCGCGAGGGCCGGTGTTCAATTATTATTTTTATTTATTTTGTGCCGGTGTTCAGTCATGGCACTGAGTGGAGTGGGTATCACGTGTATGCTGTTACCGCTGTCGCTGGTCATATCAGGGAGCTGGCGATCTGTTAGATCATGCCAATGAAACTGGGACGCGGACGCACGTTAAGGGCACGGCCACCAACAAGACACAGACGCAGACGCAGCCTGATGTAACGTACGTGTCGTGCACTAGTCCGCACACTTCAGTGGTGTTTGCCTAGCTCCAACCACAGATGTACAAGGAAAATAATAAACCAAAATGGAAAATAAAAAGAGCAAGGGTGGCGCAGAAAAAGCGAGGATTAAAAAGAGAAAAGCTCTGGAGACAGACGCAGCCAACTCTCCTCTCACACTCGGTGACAGCGTCTTATAACGATCATATAATAGTATAATATAATTTTATATATAATATCACGGCCAAAAGCTCTGTGCGCCTCCGGATGGCCGTAGCACGAGGAGCTCTCGTAGGGATTGGGCTTCCCGGGGTTTGTTTACCGGCGTTGCTGTGTGGAACCGGTCTTCCGCGTTCCACACAAGACCGGATTTTTCTTTATTACTGGAAAAAAATAATACAAAATAACTCGGTGTTGGCCTCAACCACTGGTAATACCGCATACCGCGGCAACCCTGAATGTTACTAATAATTGGCATAATAATTTCTTATAGCCTGTCTAACCTAACGTTACATAATTTAAATAATATTATGATGCAACGCCACATAACTGGCCACAAACTTTAGGGGATTTGTAGCCCTTCAGATACAAGATGCATCACCAAGCACCAGCCATCAGCCCACAGGTCCAGAGTGTGCAGGTAGGATTGCTCATTAAGTGAATATTGAGGTGGTTCAGGATCATCTGGTAAGGATGAACCCTGGGCGCCTCCCTAGGGAGGTGTTCCAGGCACGTCCAGCTGGGAGGAGGCCTCTGGGAAGACCCAGGACCAGGTGGAGAGATTAGATCTCCACACTGGCCTGGGAACACCTCAGGATCCCCCAGTTAGAGCTGGTTTATGTGGCCCGGGAAAGGGAAGTTTGGGGTCCCCTGCTAAAGCTGCTGCCCCTGAGACCTGATCCAGGATAAGCGGATGAAGATGAGATGAGGTGAGATGAGATAATGAAGAGCATGGTGTAGACCTAGCCTGGTCCTACCAGACTCGTACTTCATTTCATTTGCACAGAGAGTCTGGACCTAGTCAATTGATAGACTTTAACTAACTTGGCAGGCAGGTGTCTGTTGAAATTTAAAACTATTGGATCTGCCCAGTGCCACTCTGGATCTGCCATAACCAATCGCTAACGTTTGGCCGGGAATCACGTTGCGCGCAGGCTGTAAACAAACACTGCATGAAGATGTAAACGAGAGCTGATTGGACCCAGATTGCAATTGATGATGATAGAGGATTCAGCACTACAATAATGAAACTGACTTGAATTTTTGACTTGAAAAAGGGGAGATTTGTGACGAGATTTATGAACATTTTTATGATTTAGAGTCAGAGGCAGAGCCAGGAGCCAGTGGTGAGGAAGAAACAGGTGAGCTAGTGTGTGAACAAGCAAGCATCAGTTCCAATAAAACCACTTTCTTTGCCCCACTGATAGTAGTGGCCCGTTATACTTTTGATCATTAGTAATAGTAAGAATTACAGTAGGAATTACAAGGCTTTAGAGAACAGTGCGCTATTGTTTGCTTAACATGTAAAGTTATAATTACATTATTTTAATATAATAGGTCGTGATCTAAAGTGGGCCGGTCTGAGGTATGAAACTCCAGGGCTGAAAATGAGTACCACTCCGGCCCTGTTCTCAAGTGACACGGTTAAAGTATTTCTGATAACATGCGTTGCAGAAACGATAACATTGGTTGTGATCAATAAAACACAGCGTGGGTAGTTTTGTTTGGTCGATCAGTGCGTCGATAATCGTCTAATCGATATTTTCTTACCTTCTGGCTTCTCTCCGTGCAGCCGCACTGACACTTGTCATGACTTTCTGCAGAAGGGAGAAAACTTTGGGAGGAGAGTGACCACAAAAAAAAAAAAGCTGCTACCCCTTTCACTGGTGTCAAGTTACGCAACACGTATAAAACGACTTCCGGTTTGGGGTTTCAAAATAAAGCGCCAATGTTGAACTGGATTTATTGTTTTTTGTTTGTTTGGGGTGGAAAGGTTCATATGAACTCTGTTAGTTTGCCTTTCAATCAATCAAAATATAAATCCTGCAGGCTGTAGATACTGTATAAACTATGTATACATGTACTGTTCGTAACCATCCACTTCTATATTCAAGGTTAAAATCTTTATTAAAAGCCTTATTTTAAAACATCATAATTCACCCGCGGGGCGTTTTTAGGGGTACATAAAAAATTTAAAAAAAAATAATAATAATATATATATATATAAATATATATATATATAAATATACAATTTTTTTTGATGGGTTTGACAATGTCTTTTCTGCCGGTATTGCAGGTTGCCAGGGTTATCTGTTGCTAGGCTACAGAAACAAAGACTAATTTTGGATTGAGAGCTAGCTAATCAATTACACACCACAGTTGAAGACAGGCTAACGTTAAATACTGTTGTAAATGTATTGATTAGTCCAAATTAGTCGTTATGATATGTATTATTCATCACTTGACATTGAGCAGGCTGATCGCTGACACACTTGAACGAACCTGGCAACCCGACTGCTGGATTAGCCTCCCATGTGAGGCTAATTTTCAAGTTCATACTTGTATTTTGGGTTCCTACTAAATACGTTTACATGCTTTAATGTTAAAAAAATAAATATCACAATTGCACAGAAATTGTGACGGCTCGTTAAAAGACACAGTGATTGCAGGCTGGGTGCATTTTTCTGTGGAGCGTTTTGATACTTTCGCAGTATTTCAAAAGCACTTAAATCTGCTTTATAATCAAAAAAGACATAGAGAGCTAACTTTTCACAATATGGGACCTTTGAGTGAGACTTTGGGACAAACCAATTTTTTAGTTGCAGGGTGGAGTTCTGCTGGTAACATAGTTGAAAGATCTGTTGTGGACATTAAAACAACTCTGGTATTTATTACTTGATTTTATTTTTCAAGTATTTAGAATTTTAAAGGACAAATTAACTCTACAGGGCTTGTCGAAGATGCACTCAATTGAAAAATGGACATTTCTAAAACTTTCCATTTAAGAACATCATGGAAATGTCCTGCTAAATGATACACTGAGAGCACAAAATGCTTATCTGGTTTTATTATATTATTATATATTATTTATATTTATTAAGAAAAGAGTGAGAAAATGTATTCATACCTCGCAAGGCTGTGTATAAAGTTGCTGTTTTTTAACACCACAACATGCTACATTTAGTAAATATTTCAATTCACTCGTTCTGTGCTTTTACTTTGAAGGCATCATCATGTCTGGTGTGGTCATTTCCTGTCTAACGGTTCATTTTGACGCAGCTTTCTTGAATTCGCCGCTGATCACTGTTCGAAGGACTCAATGACGGACAGCTGAATCGTCCAATGAGGGACGAGATCCAGAGCCTCTGGGCGAGGATAAATGGGCGGGGCTTGTTCGTCCATTTGGTCAAACGGCGCCAAAATGACAACAACAAGAAATGCTTCATTATTGGTACAAATGTAGATCCACCCATGATTACTGCATTCAGAAGTAATGTCAGAAAGAACCCTCAGACTTTATAGCCAATTTATTTTGTTTCAGAAGTCATGTTTTCTGCTGTTTTTCACCACAGTTTAGATTAAATATCTAATATGTGACTAAGTCAACCAGCTCAGAATACACTTTTAGATGTTTTATTTTGTGCTTAGTCACAACTGTAGCTCCATGTGAATATGGAAATAAACAGCTGAGCCTCATAAACTACGGCACTTTCTGCCACCCAGCAGAGGACGCTGCTGTCTTTACCAGGATTTTGTACCTGAAAGCAACAGTCTACAACTAAATACTGCCCAGTGTTGGAAAGTAAGAAGCCTACATTTACATTTACACGAGTAGGAGGTAGTGTAGTTTAGTTTACTAGTAGTTCAATTTTCTACTATTTTACTACATTTCAGAGGGAATTATACTTACTCCAGACATTTATCTGACAGCCAGAGTTACTTTACAGATTAAGTCTGTACAAACAAAACATTTCAGTGCATAAAATATATTACTGATACAGATTAAACCATTCAACAGTATTTAAAGTAGAAGACAGTCTATTAGTTAAAGCTCTAGCAATAATCTAGGCTATATATACCTCTGAAAGGGGTGCCCAACAGGTAGACTTACCTTTAATAGGCTATACAGAGTATTGCTGCTAAGTAAGATATTATTCTTACTGAGTTTTGTTACGTAGTAAATGTCGTCAAAATGTCATTAGAATTATGAATCCAACTGTGATCTACAAATGTATGACTGCTGCTGTAAAGTCAAACTGTTGAGCATCTGGTTTTTATCTGTCTCTCTGGGAAACAAACAACACAAACTATCAGAGGAACAGGGATGTTTTTAATTAAGTTTCCACTGCCTCTAGCTGTTACTTTTTACTTTGCTTTTTACTCTTTACTGCATTTTTCGAGGCTCCTATTCCGTTCACATCTTCCAGCTTATTAAATAGTAAGTAAATGAAGAATCCTTTAGATTTAAAGGATTTATTAAGTCTACATGTGCCCTATTTTTGTTTGGAAAGAGATTAAATATGGGGTTCATGTTCAGTTTTAAAGTTCATTCTTGGGAAAACAAACTCTGAACTCGTGGTCCACTTTCAAGCTTTTTCCTGAGCTGTCAACCAGAGCTCATGTTCTTCCTCACTGTCTTCCTTGGTTGATGAAGTTTGATCAACAAGTTCATTTGGTCTACATCTTTGAGCGAAAAATGGGTTTAATACCACCTGTTATTACATGACGGAGGCAAACTCCATACGCTGAGGAGGTCCGAGAGATGCAGCTGAAGGATCTGAAAAAAGCTTTATTCAAAGTAAGGTCAAAGAAAAGGACAAGTTATCTCATGAACGAAGCAAACTCCACCGGGAAAAAAGTTTTTGTTAATAAAAGTATACATTGATTCTACGATCTCACTGTATTTCTTGGTTATTGCTGTTTTCACTGCCACACAACGGCAGCAGCGATGAGTAGAATAGTATTATCAAGTCAACTGACAGAAAACCTGACAAAAACAAACTCCAGTGTGCAGCGTTGTCAGTCGGTAAAGCTTGTTTCCCCTGAGACCAGAGGGAAGAATGCAGTGACTGGCAGGTCACCACGACCACGACCACGACCACGACCACGACCCAGCAGAAACAACAGTCAACATGACGTTTTGAAAACACAACAAGCAGCAACACAGGGCAGGAGGAGTGATGGTAAAGAGACAGATGTTTCCCTCAGGAGCTGCTGGAGATGTTGGCAGAAACAACTAAGAGAAGAAATAATAAAGAGGCCAGAAACAAAGCTTCACATTTATGATTCTGTTTGTTCTGTAACTGCTGGATGTGTAAATAAGCAACTGTTTGCTATAATGACTTCATTATGTCAGTAGCTGTGGTTACGGCTTGTTCTGCTGCCCCAAGAGGCCAGAGGTCACAAATGCAACTGTAAATGTTTAAGGAGGAGACAAATACATTTAAAGATAATATAAAAACAGTAGCAAAAAACAAAAAATATTTAAATCCCGAGCATTTTTAAATAGATCAAGTCAACATGTTTTTTGCAGCATTTAAATGCAAAAGAGCACATGCATTAATGTTTTAGATTTAGTTTCTCTCATTTATTAGCAGATAATAATAATAATAATAAAGCACTGAAACAGTCCATTATTAGTAGTTTAGACCTACTAAAGTAAATAAACTCCTGAATACTTTTACAGGGGAAAGTTTGATTTTTACTTTGTAGTTTTACATTTCGCCCCCTGGTCTGCTGCTGTTTGAAAGCTAAAAGTTCTCCTACAGTACAGCCTGAGCGAGGAGAGTTTTCTGATGGAGCGTGCAGATGGAGGAAGCTTTGACACATCGAATGGCTTCTCTTTCCTACAGAACAGCCTGACCTCCGCTCCGCCAGAAGCTCACACTCACACCCAACAGGCATGAACACACCCTCAGCCTCCCAAACCTGACTGTACTGCCCTCAGCCAAATGCCACCTTAAACTTGACTTTTAAAATAAAAGAAATAAGTGAAATTGACAGTCATATTATTAAGATTTAATAACTTTAAAAGTGCTGGTTCTACTTTATTGCCTATTTTATTGTTTTGTTCTATTCTAATTTAAAATATCTGAATTTCTGTTCATACATTTTCTGTGTTTTTAGCGCGGAGGAGCCTACAACTGCATCTCATCGTACAAATCCTGTATTGTACACTGACAATAAAACTGAACCTTGAACTGAGATTGTACACTGAAAATAAATAATACTTGCTTAGAGTGAAAATGAGACTTTTTCTTTCTACTTATCGGTCGTTTTAGCGAAGTGACTTCATCTCACTGGAGGCCATTTTAATAAGAAGCCCTTTGAGTACGACGAGGGTGTGAAGTTATTGTTCATCGACATCACAGATCAGATATAAGACTAATATAACACCTACACCCTGAAATGTTCTCCTCTTATCACATTATAAAGTTTTTTTTGGCAATTACCGTCATGAATGTTCCCCCACATGCACCAAAGGGATCTGAACACCCAGGAGTAAAGAGGGCGGCCTCCTTCATGGAGAGCTGGCAGCATCACTCTGAGCGTGAGTCATTACTTCCATGAGTGAGATGGTTTTTATTCAAGAGTGAAACACAGACAAAGCCAGGAAACAATCACTCTGGCCGCTCTATGCTAACTCAACACGGTTTGCATGACCAGTACTTTCTAGTTATAGTAAATATTTTTATATGGATTTTTGGAAATCGCATCCATGGAGGATGGATGTGATTAGGATGCAAAAAAGCAGCAGTAATCAATGTTTTCGGCCACTAGGGGGCAGCAACACAAACTTTAAACACTGACATCACATCATAGAGTGAATGGTAACAAACAGACACTAAATACACATTTAAAGACACAGAGCAACACTAGTTTTCATTCAGAGTTGTGTTTCTGGCCACATAACGCTCCGTTTTAAACCCCTCCAACTCTTGAGGGAACATCTCAGCAGCAGTTGGTTTATTTCATAAACAATGTAATTCACTAACAAGACGAAGTCCAGGCTGGACTTTGTATGTTATCGTGTTTAAGTGTGGCCAAATTGTTACAGGGATCATCAGCATTAAATGTTCATCTGTCGTCTTCAGGATTTATTTTAAAGATGATTTTTCTTTTCCTCATGTGTACACATCTCCGTCACAGTCGGTGTCTCCAGGACCACATATTGCCATGAATACACACACCTGTTTCTTATGGATGAAAAAGATGTCTGACAAAAGAGGTGATCACAATTGTTCACATGTTCGGCCGTTGTGTCCGTTTTATTTTCAATGGAGCGTTTGGACCCGGAAATTGTATTTTGAAAGGGTGTTACGTCAGACTGATCAGCCGGATTGCGTCGATTCGTTTTGAATGAGTAATGGTCAGTGACGAAACTCTCCGTCATCACTTGCTCCAAACAAGGGCGTAACTTCATCGCTCGGGGACTTTGGCGTTTATAAGGTCCAGCCAAAAACAACTGCCAGCCCGATGAGAGCCGTGAGACTGAACCCAAACAGTTGGTGGTAGTAAAAAAAAAACCGAGGTGTTAAAGACAATATTAATCTCTGTAAAGGGAGGGACACAGCCGAGATTACTTATGTGATCTGCCATTAAATATCATTTGTAATAAGTAATTTGATCTGACGTCTATACAGAAAAATTGACTTGTGTAGTTTTAAAAAGAATATTTTATTTAAAACTTGTATGACAGAAACTAGAGGAATTGCTTATTGTCGCTTTAGAGCCACAACTACTGTAGCAACAGCTGATCTTCCTGCTGTCCACCCTGTAAAAAATATGAATTTATATAACACTTCGATGAAAATATTACACACATCTAATAACTCATGTCAAACACTATGATACAAATGAAAGGATAGCACTAAAAAACATTTAGAAAGCTCCAAATAAGATTATCATCTCTTATAAAGCACATTTACATCCTAAAATCATCAATATTTTTTATATTTTAAGCGCGACATTGAGAAAAAAACAGCTACTCTTACATTAACAGATAGAGTCTAAACAGTTAATCAAAATGTGTCTCATTACTTCAATAGTAAATAAAAACCCATGTAATGAAATTCAACCCCCCATTACTGGATCATTTATATATATTTAAAACATCTTTGGACTAAATCAACTTATTCGTGGTTTGTCTTTATAAAGTCGGTGTATAGATGCCCTCTGAATATTTACAGTACTCTCTGCTCACAGGTGACATCTTACACCTTTGTTTGTGAGTCGTTGACCCTTCACTTCTATCATTTGGTCGTGGAAACCTGTAGAAACCTTTGTACACAGTGAGCGACCGACCGGAGAGGAAAAACAGAGTTGCAGGCCAAACACCCGCAGCTCTTTATCAGAACAAAAAGCCATTTCCCCGCTGAGCAACGAGTGGTAATGACAGGATGAATAGGAGGATACCTGTCTGTCACGTTCACCGAGGACGATCAAAGTCCAGAGACGCTGGCAGCAAAACATGTTTTCTTTACTGCGGGCCTCAAGGAGAGTCTGCAAGGCCAAACAGGAAGAGGTCATAAACACTTTTGTGAGTTTGTTTGGCTTCAGAAAAACAAGTGTAAGCACTCAGAACGTATTAACAATTATTTTCATTATCAAGTATTGTTTCTATTATTCTAATAATCATCTACTGCAGCAGGGCTTGACATTAACACCCGCCCACCCGCCAAATGCTGGTGAACTTCAGCTGTGGTGGGTTACACAGTTGCTCCTATGAGCCACTTTGGCCGGTTGGATTTGATTGTAGTCTTCTCAAAGGGCATCTGAGTTAATAAACTGTTGGCGAAGTGATACAATGACAAAGTGGAAGGCAGGTAGAGAGTGTCTAACGTATGAATGTGTAAGGAAAACAAAGTACTGCGCAGATTGTATTTTCTTAGGGCGGGGAAAAAGCAAAAGGGGTTTTGTTTGTGATTTGTAAAACAAACTTCAAATTTGAAACTGTAAAAGAACAAGTTTTAAGTTTCAAGATTCAGTAACTCATCTAATATACGGGGGAAAGGTCACGATGGTCTAATGTTTTGAGATGCACCTGCACGTGATTGCTGCTTCAATATCCTGTATATAGAGTAATTACTAAGGCTTTCAATTTAAAATATTTATGTTCTATGTTTTATGAATTGTTTGTACTTGAAATGCATTATAGTGTGAGTGTTTATTGCTGTTATAGATAAATCATGTTGTTAATAAATGCTGTATTTAAACAGACAGTATTCATCTTGCCATGTTTTAGTCGATCTTTCTAATTAATCTTCTACATCCCTGCACCATTTTTTTTTCGATATGATAAGAAGCTGCCCTTTATATAGGGTATTTTTTTCTTAATATACTGAACTATATATATACAAATGTGTGGCTAGTGAAAATGCTGAGTGGCTAGTAACTTTTGAAAACCACTAGCCACAGTGGCCGGTGAGCATAAAGGTTAGTGTCACGCCCTGCACTGTAGTGTATATGAAGTATTTCCAACATGCTGTCCCAGAGATGACAAACTGTTTGTCTGTCCAACATTCAAAACCCAAACATAAAAGAAAATACTGCACCTCCATCTCATAAACGCTGTCTGGAGGACGTTTAGCTTCATTTCAACTAGATTGTTGTCATAATTCAAAGATTAATCTCAAAACAACATAAAAACTATAAAACAATAATGA
Source organism: Echiichthys vipera (assembly GCF_963691815.1). Taxonomy (NCBI): domain Eukaryota; kingdom Metazoa; phylum Chordata; class Actinopteri; order Perciformes; family Trachinidae; genus Echiichthys; species Echiichthys vipera. The sequence goes on along the minus strand of NC_139828.1, from coordinate 19,667,532 downwards.
AAAGATAATTAACTGAGTGAAAGACCACAATCATCGTTCAGAAATCCATCTGCACCTGTTGTTACAAATAACATACTTTTTCCTCCCTCCTTATTTTCACACGCCTCAGGCTTTGTTCCCAGTTTCTAGGTAAAAGGTGAACTGTGTAAGAAAAGTGATTTGACCCTCTCACAGTGGAGGTCAGGCCCAAGCAGAGCGTAAAGTGATGCTGCGTGCAGTGAACCCGTGAAGCTCCACGTGAGTTAATATCGGGCCTGAAGCAGAGGTTAATACCACAAGAAGAAAAGGTCAACCAGGGTTTTTATTTTCAGAAGAGGAGCAGAGGTTGTAGAGTTATTTATATTTCATGCAATACCTTTACACATGTGTTCAGACAGATTGTCAGGTGCACAACCAGTATGGATTTTTTTAAAATGTGGTAATGTCAGTTTATCAATGCAAACGAAACCGTTATATATTCATGTTGCGGACAAAGGTAAGAGTCAAGAGTTACATAACGTTTAGGTTGAGCTTAGGTGAACTGTAATTACTTCACAACAACGTGAACCTGTAAGCTAGAGGACGTCTAGTGCATTAATCTACACAGGATGTAAGGGAAAGACATCACACAGGGAGACATCATGAAAATATAAACCTCTGGTCTCAAACAGCCTTCAGTTTGTTTGATTGTGGAACAGAAGCTCAAAATCCAGCTGCCTCTTCAGCATCAACAGAGCTGTCCGAGTTGCACGAACTGCTGAAGATAGTCTAAACAAGACTAAACGTGTCAGGATGCCTCAACTGACATGCTGGAAACCCCCCCCCCCCCCCCCCCCTCCTCCACACACACCTTTGCAAACAACAACTTTGTAACTTTTTCCGAAACAACAGTCTAACATTCACACCCACTTTACGTCATTGGTAAAGAGGTCAGAAAACTGGCAGGGTTTTAAATTGGTGTCAGTCTACAAACAACTTGTCATGTTTGTATTGTTAAAGCAATATAATAATGTATATATTTTTTTATGTTGTTAATGTCGTTATGGCAATGTTTAGGCCAACGTTATTTGGATGAAGGTTCATGTTCGATAGTTGCAAGTTATGTTCATTTTGCACTAAGGTTCTTGATTAAGTAAAGTACTTCATGTCCCGTATTTATTTTATACAGAACTAGGACTTATCATTTGGTTATTACGTAGAGACTATTTTATATAGTTACAGGAAAACATGCTATGATATACACTACTGTGCAAAAGTTTAAGGCTACTGAAGTGGGGTTGTGTAAGACAGTTTCACGTCACAGGTCATACATCATGGCACGACTGAGCACAGCAACAAGATACATGGTAGTTATACCCAATCAGCAAAGTCTCTCCAAACACAGATTTCAAAGCAGACTGTGTTTCAGGATGTGCTGTTCAAGCGCTTTCGAAGAAGAACAAAGAAACGGGCATCCTTGAGGATCGTAGTCGCAGTGATCGGCCAAGGAAACTGAGTGCAGAAGATGAAGGGCACATCATGCTTATTCCCATTCAAAATCTAAAGATGTGCAGCGGTGCCATCAGATCAGAACTGTCAGAAACCAGTGAGACCCAGGTTCACCCATCTACTGTCATGAGGAGTCTGGACAGAAGTGGTCTTCATGGAAGAGTTGCAGCCAAAAAAGCCAAACCTCCTATGTTGAAACAAGGCCACGAAAACAACAAAGGAACTGGGGTACAGAAAAATAGCAGCATGGTCTCTGGACTGATCCAAGTTTAAAATATTTGGCTGTAGTAGAAGGCAGTTTTTTGCAGAAGGACTCGAGAGTATGACAATTAGTGTCTGCAGGAAACAGTGAAGCACAGTGGAGGTTCATGCAAGTTTGGGGCTTCATTTCTGCAAATGGAGTTGGAGTTTTGGTCAGGATTAATGGTGTCCTCACTGCTGAGAAATACAAGCAGATCCTTATCCATCATGCAACACCATCAGGGAGGCGTGGGATTGGCCCCGAATGTATTCTGCAGCAGGACAACGAGCCCAAACATACAGCCAAAGTCATTAAGAAACTACCTTCAGCGTAAAGGAGAACAGTCCTGGAAGTGATGGTCTGGCTCCACAGAGCCCTGATTTCCAGTCAGTCTGGGATCACATGAAGAGACAGAAGGACTTTAGGAAGTCTACATCCACAGAAGATCTGTGGTTAGTTCTCCAAGATGTTTGGAACAACCGACGAGCCGAGTTCCTTCAAAAACTGTGTGAGTGAACCTAGAGGAATTGATGCTGTTTTAAAGGCAAAGGGTGGTCACACCAAATATTGATTTGATGTACATTTCTCTTCTGTTCAGTCACTGCATGTTGACTTTTTTCACAGTAGTGTATTTCGTTATCAGGATCTACAGTATATCAGGATTTTGGTCGTATCGCCCAATAAAACTATTAACGCGTTCCCTGTCAACAACACCTTTAGTTTTCTGATGCTTAGCAGATAAAGGTAATTAAATGATAAGAAAGCTGATACAACTATTTCCAATGGTGTTATCACAAACTAAATATTTTTTGTAGAGATAATTTTTTTGTTATCACAAGAAACAAAAAGCTGTTTCCTCTCATCACGCATGACAGCACTTCTGATTAGAGAAGACCCTAAAAACTGTTTTGTTGTGATAACACGTTGGTCATCTCCAGATTATCGTGATCTCAAAATAACAGCATTTGAAAAATGAACAGCCATTATCAGGAGACCATGATTTTACAACATTTTGTTCCAATTAATCTAGCAGATATTAGTAAATTTCACAGGATACCTGAAACTTTGACCTGCTGGTCAGAGGATCACTAAAGTCAGTAGGATTCATCCTCTGGGGATCATGAATGTCTGAGTGAGGTTTCATGCCAATAGTTTGTCTGCATTAAAGTGGGGGACCATCTTGACATCATCGCAGCCAAAAATGTACATAAATTACATGAAAAATGATCCATTTGCTTAAAAATTAAGAAAAGAAAAATGATTCGTATGGTACTTTTTAATTTAACTGACAAATCAACACAATAAAAGACCCAGGATGAACCTCAAGTATTGATTTTCTGCTTCAGGCGCTGATTTAATTAGTATAAAACCATACATTCAGTGTTTCCCAGTAGCCATCAGACGTCATTAACTCTCTGAAAACAGGAAAGGTATTTCCACAGCCCACCTCTGACTAAATGCCTTCGCCTCTGTTACACGCTTTGATCAGGGAGTGGATGCCTCGGGGAAACGGCGTGGCTTTCTGGGTTAAAGTGCACGGTGGAGAGTCAGATTGTAAAAAGCCAGGATACAGATGCTGTGAGAGGGGAATCTGGGTAAAAGGTCGCTGTGATGCAAGTGAATGAACAGGGAATGAACCTTTGAATGTAAATAACAGCTGCTTTTTATAAATCCCCCATGACTTCAGATGAGGCTGGACACGAGCGTTACCTTTCACACACTTTTCTTTTCTGCCAAATGAACTTAACTTACTCCTGTTCTCCGAAACTTATATTTACTGTTTCAAATAAGTTCATGAACAAATGAATTAGTATGACACTGGTATTTTCATAGGATTTCTGTGTGCTTTGGTTGAAAATAGAAATAGAAAATTGACAGCACTGACTGGAATTAGACGTAACAGTTTCCAAATTCAAGTAAATAAAAATGTAAAAGATTCTTTGACTTGTTTATAGCTACATTTGGTTAAAGGGACTAACTTCCCTTTCTGGGTGAAGTTAGATGAGAGTATTGATACCACTCTTGTGTCTGTATGGTAAATACTGTATGAAACCACAGCCAGCAACGGGTTAGCTTTAGATGAGCCCAGAGACTGGAAACACGGAGAAACAGTTAGCCTTGCATGAAACCGGAAGGAAACAAACATCATGAGAGGGGAGAAGAAGTGAAATCTATACAAAGACACCAACGATATTGACTGGAAAGACAACGAGATTCAGGAACTTCTGTGGGAAAGGACTGATGCTGCAATCTTCAGACAGGAAACAGAAAGAGGAACAGAAAGAGACTCGGTTGTTTGTGACAAAACTTACGGACTGGTTACGTCGCTGCAGCCACCCTTCACCTAAACAAAAGTATTTCCAGTAAGTGAGAACGCTTCTGACACGGACATTCTCAGAGGGAAAGGGAAACTCTCCGGACCTGATTCGTCAGATATCGTCTGGAGTTCATATGAGGCTCCACAGATGTGAGAGTGGTGTCGATCTTCTCATATAACTCTCAATATATCAACCAACTCTTTTAATCTGCATTAATAGTGCATGCCAACACTGACATAAACTAATCTGTAAAAGGTAAAAACTAATTCAATCAATAAACACGTTTATGGGAATGCACTCGCAAAGGAATCAACACGATCTCAAACCAAGCTTCGTACACTAGACCAGTGGTTCTCGAACTTTTTTCAATAATGTGCCCCCTTTGAAATATATATTTTTTTTATAAGCCAAGTACCTGATGACAATGAAAAAACTGTTTTGGTAGAAAGAAAGGCTTCAGAAAGCCTTTAAAATGCAAACACTTGCTACGTTTCAACATAAATTGTGATTGCGTTTGTTGCGACGGTTTACGGCAGTTAAAACAGGAATGCTGAATATGAAATGGGGGATTAGAAACAGGCAGGAGTAATATTTTTAAATGAATATATGTTTTTTAATCTCATGTACGCCCTGCAATACTCCAAAGTACCTCCAGGTTTACGTGTACCCCCATTTGAGAAACACTGCTCTAGACTGTATTCTGTTGAGGGTGGAAAACTGGTGGAAAACTATAAATAACTAATAAAATGTGATCAGTGGACAAAGTCACCTTTCCAACAAGCAAAAATTGCTTTTCAGTGAAACTGAAGTTTTACAGATCAAAAAGGCACGTACTGGGGAACAGACAGGATGGTTTTTACCTCTGAAAAAAAAAGATAATTTTATGTTTTCTGTCCATGGTTATTTTTTTCCTCCTCTCGTGTTTCTGTGAACAGGCTGTGTTTGTTTTTTAAAGTTACTGATAAAGATTTCAAACACTGGAGGTTGAAGATCATGACAAAAAGTTAAAAATAAGTTCTGATCCAGCTGCAGCACTTCTGGATGTTTTCGTTGCTCTGGGCTCCCGGCGCATCGGTCTCGCCCCCCAGCTGAGCGTGTCTGATCCTAAACAGTCGGTGGGATATCTTCTGCCTGAGTGGCTGATGCAACACACCAGACACGTGACAACACCCTCACCTTTCACACACTAACCCACTGGTGCCTAAAAACACACTCTACCCCCACCATCCTCTGTGTGGAAGCTCATGTACTGTACATGTGCAGATGTGATGGGACGTGTTGTGTTTGTTGTTAATCAGTAGAAGTGCCCTGGAGGTGAGGAATGTTTCTGGATGTTGGAGGATGAAAACTATTTTGACTTGTCAGAGTGTGATGTGTTGAGGTTTATAAGGTGCAGATAAACGTAGTTAGTCTGACGTTTAGCAACATTGTTATCAGGTAGTTGCCCCTCAGCGTTATCCACCTCGCTCAAGTCACAGATACAGAAATGCATAAGTGAAATGTTTATGTTATTATCTTTTAAAAGTCCAAAACACATCAAGGGAGATCACGGAAATCAACATATTTGAACTTTGACATACTCGCATATTCAATTAAAGGCCAACATGAAGTGGAATGTATTTAATAAGAAATGTTTAGTCTACAGAGGTATTTAATTCTCAAAAGGCAGGTTCTTTGGTGGAGCGTCGGTCGAAAGCTGCAGGAACTGATTTGTTGGCCGCAGCCTTGACATTTCACCTTAGAAAGTTATTTACACATCCAACAGTTACAGAGCCATATGATCATTGATTGAGTCCTGTTGCGTGTGTGTGTCCACCTGATGTATCTTAGTCCACTATTCACTCTCTTTGAGCTGTGTTTGTTTCTTAGGGGGACTCCAGTCGCACATTTGCTTGATTAACACTGATAAAAGAATCGACTCGATTTTGACTTGAGACTTTTGTTTTTGAGGCATGATGGGGTGATTTGGTGCAATGCACGCAAACCTGGCAACCTACTAGGACGTTGTAGACCAGCAGAGGCCTAATGTGAAAGCCCGTTGCAATAATTTCCGTTAAAGCTTTGGTACATAAGATTTTCATCCATTTGTCTTTTAACTTAATAGCTATCAGACGGTGAGTTAAAACAATGGTGATTGACCATACGACCCACTAATGAAAGCACTTCTACATGTCATTTTGCCGGGTATTCAAATATCGGTCTGTGGAGTCATTCCTTCTCTAGATGTAAATTGGTCGCCATTTTACTGACACTGCTGACAGCGGTTGGTCTTCAGGTGGAGCTCGTCACTGCTGGTTATGCTGCATTCACTTGTAATTGGAAATCGGGAACTTGCCACTTCTGAGTCAGGCTTTTAGTAAGTACAGTATAATAGGAATGTGTGTTTGTGGATTTAAGAGGGTAACATATAGGGGACGGACCGGAAGTAGAGAGATAAATGTGTGTCAATAAAGTTTACAAAAGAGAAAAAAAAAGTCAATACACACACACAGTGACCGTGAACGTGACAAGATGGAGGCTCTGAAAGAACAGGCTCGCCTGCAGTTACATCTTATCGCTAAAGGGGACGCCAGAAACAAAATATCTCAATTCGTACATACAACTTTAATGTTAAAAAACAGAATGACCACTGACCACCTGATTTAACTTGAAACTTGAGTAGAGAATCAGAATTTCATGTGACTTGATTTTTCTTGCTTGACTTACAGCAGGGACTCGACTTCCTCGATTCTTACCACAGTCACTTGAGACTTGCTTGTGACTGAAACATGTGAAACTTACTCACCTCTGGTCTGCAGCAGCTGAAGCAAACACGTCTCTTTAGCTGTTAAAGCCTCCACTATGGTCAGCAGCTCGTCTCTGCTGGTGTCTGTCGGCTGTTTGGTGCCAAGCATGTCCCGTACAATGAGCTTTTAGAGATAGAGGCGGCTTCCAGTGCTGGCTCTGTAATGACTTCAAGCTCATTGTTTAGCTGTGGTCCACAACCTTTCCGTTTTGATTCACTGTTTTCAGAAAAAAAAGCTCTAAAACACTCAACTCTACCTGCTCAGCACCCAATACCAGACAGACACATGAGCTGGTGAACATGTGGAGCGTTGAACAGCTACAGGATTCACGTGGGATTCTGATGGGACGGGAGCCAGTTTCAGTATTCATCACACGACTCGGACGTGACAGGAACAAAGTCATTGGGCGCGGTCAGAATAGGAATCAATATAACGATAGGTCAGTTTTTATATATAATTATATGCAGTTAAACATCATTCCCTTTATTTTGAACATTATGCTAGTTGTTCTGTTGTCTCCTTTATTCTTTTTCTCTACTGTGTGCTCAGGTGGCTTGAAAAACAACATGGGAACAAGGTGGTATGGGAGTCATTCTCTCTGGTCAGGGACCTGTAATGGAGTCCTTTAATGAACAAACCGTGAGATGCGATGCCCAAGTTACTGTGTACGCTGGATATGTTAGTAAAGTTAATGTGGAAGAACCGAATACGGTGAAATATTAAGACTTTTAAGACTTGTTTCTAAAAATGTAATATAGAATTGAACAAACCCAGCTTAGCCAGTTTATCAAATAAGCCTTGATGGATTAACAGTAAAAGCCAAAACTATCGATGATCTGAACAAATAGCTTCAGTCTATATTTTGTTCGTTCTTAAACGAATCACATAAATCACCGAAAATTATAATATTGAAGCTTATTTTGAATTTTGGCCAAAAAGGAACAAAGTTACCTCTGAAGAATTGTCAAACTGGTTTCTTAACATCCTGACTGAAGATTAAGTTACAACATTTTGTGATGACTTCCAACACAAATTTAAATGAGGGTGATTTTAGCACAAACACTTCAGTGTCTGAACCTCCTGAACATTTATTCCAACTTACAGGAAACAGCTGTTATTGTAGTGGAGGCCAGAGCGCGGACATGCAAGCTGCCTCGTCCAAACACAACCTCATCTACAAGTCGAACATTGTGTCCGGATACAGCTGAGTAAGAAGGGAAAACTTCCTCATCCAGCTGATTCTGGACAGAGCTGCAGACACAAAGCTCAGTCAGCTGAGAGCAGGAGGTTTGAGGATACGTGCAGGACGGCAGCCTGGAACGAAGAACATGCACGCACCGGATCACAGATCCCTACATGTCAGCGCAAACTGCGGTGATGTAAGCAGACAAGTCTCGGGGCTATATATGAAACACAAACAAATGAAAGCAGGCATACGGGTTCATGTTTGTTTTAGTTTTATCTTACTGTACTTTGTAACTGGACAACACGCTGCGCAAATATAGTTCCTCTTTGGCTGTTTGGTTTCAGTTTGAGTCAGTAAAAATGAAACGAATGTCTCAAGCCAAGCGACCAGCCCATCAAAAACGGTGTGTGAGTCAGAGGTTGAGATTAACTAACAACCGAAGAGTTTGAGGTTTCCATTATTATTGAGTTTGACACCACAACAACATTTTGCTACTCAGTGACTACAGTCAAACATTAACCACACTGCCCTTTAGTTGGTTTTTAAAACAAAAAAAATCTACCACTGTGGTCCACACTGAAATATATCTAAACCTATTGGATGGATTATCATGGAATTTGGTTCAGACATTCATCGTTCACAGATGATGGATCCTACCATCGTTAGTGACTCTGACTCTTCATCTGTCTGCACAATTTTTGGACAAATTTTCATGAAATGTAGTGCATACATTCCTATTACCCTCAGGATGAACTGTAATAACTTTTTTAACTTTACTCCAATACTTTGATTTCTAAAAAAAAAAAACCATGTACTTTCACACTTTTTGCGAAATTGTTCATTTCTATTCCAGCTAAGCAACAAATAAAACAGTTGTCAAAGAAAATTTACGTTGGTCGTGTTCAGTTGGCAAGCAAAGATTTGCGAAGGTCTTGTAAGATGGTTAAGGATAGGCATTTCACCTTAAATGGTTAAGGTTAGTATTGTTAAGCATTGAGGTTAGAATTGGTTATTTGATTGTAGGAAAATGGAACAAAAACATTTTCTCTTCTCAGAGTAAAACATTTCTTTAAAAGTCCTTTACTGATAAATGTCCCAAAGCTATGTTCACCAAAAACGTACTGCATGTGCGTTTCAGGATTTGGCATGCCATCTGTACCTCATCAGTAAGTCACGTGCCTTGTGTCTGGGTGTGTGTGTGTGTGTGTGTGTCACTGTTGGATTTTGTTGTCAGGAGAGGGTGTGTAAAAAAGCCTCAGGGTTGAACTTTCCCCTACTTCTCACACTGACTCCTCCATCTTTGAATGTCCAGCATTCCTGATCCATGCTGAAGACACACAGCGACTCGCCCGCTTTCAGTCAGTGTTTGATTTGTGGAGGACTAAGAAACAAAATCTGGTCTCTATCTCTCTGCATTCCCAAATAAAACATCAGAAAAAACTATGCAGACATTTTGGTACTGGGTTACATTAGGGTTAGGGATGAAAATATGTTGAATTTATACTTCATTAAATGTATTAATGCAAAAAAATATCAATGGAGACTGAAATGAAGGATTATTATGCAACACAGAATTGCAATAATATATCGTTTGATTAGTCAATAGAAAAACTGACCTGCAACTTTTTTTTGAATCATCCATCTATTGTTTTAGTTCTTTTTCAAGCAAAAATCCAAAATATTCAGGTTCCAGGTTCTCAAATGTGAAAATTCTTGGTTATAGTCGTTTATGGTCGGACAAAACAACACGTCTACTGATGTCAGTTTGGACGTGAGGATTTATGATGGATATTTTTCACAGTTTGATGTTTTATAGACAGTTGATCATTTGGATACAAAAATAATCAGCAGACTGGTTAGTTTCAGCCCTATATAGAATATTTAAGCATTTGAATAGCAACTACAAGCAACCCTGCTGGAAAAAAGACAAATTACATGTCAGAAATGTATATTTTACTTATTCCACCGACAAAGAACTACACATCAGATGCAGACTTTTAAAATCCATGTCACATTCCTGCATCAGTGAGTGTGTCAACAGTTACTAGGACCTTTTCTTGCATCATGGTCCAAGTCCTCATAAGGGTGACCACTATAGAAACAATTTCCACGCCCCCAACCTCCCTTCATCCCCACCTCCAACATCTAACAGCCAATGAGAGGATCCCTCTGCTGCAGCACTGAGCTATAAAAACCTGACAATGCTGCAGCACACAACAGAGACACAGAGAGAGAACCAGCATTGAAACATCCTCAAACAGACCCAGCAGACACAAAGATGAAGACGCCACAGCTTCTCATCCTCCTGTTGACCATTTTGGTGCACGCAGCAGCTGCTTTCCCCGCAGACAGAAGAGCTCTGTCGGGCCGGGACAAACACGCCTCCTGGGACGATGTAAACGTGGTGGCTCACGGCCTCCTGCAGCTGGGCCAGGGGCTGAAGGAGCATGTGGACAAGAGCAAAGCCCAGATGAAAGACATCAGCGCCAAACTGAAGGCCTTCAACGGTACGGTGGCCGAACTGGAGAAGAGGCAGCAGGAGCGAGATGAAGCTCTGAAGGGGAGAAGCAAAGAGGTGGAGGAGGAGAAGGAGAGGATGGTGGAAGAGGTGAGGGCGAAGATGGAGCAGGTGAAGACGCAGAGCGAGGACATCCATACCAGGATGGACAGACTGGAGGAGAAGGTGGACGAGGCCCTTCACAAGTCGACACTCGACAGCAACAAGAGCGACCATACATCCTTTATCCAGGTGAGAGAAAAATACTGCTGCTTTTATGTTTATTCAGATAACTGCACAAAACAATTCCTTCAGAAATCATTTACACCTTTAAATAGACTTCCAGAGCTGGTTTGAAGCTACAATAGACTGAGAGAGGGATGTTATATTTCAAGCAAAACTTAAGATGCAAATAATGCTGGGAAGCTAACGAGACATTTTATTTTTCCAGAGACTGGTGGCAGCTCAGAGCAGACGCATCGACCAGCTGGTGGAGAAAATCACGCAGCAACAAGACAAACTGGAGAAACAGAGTCTGTACCTGCAAACACTGCAGAGCAAGGTAAACTAAACTAGAGCATGATCCCTCGAACAAAAAGATCACGGTAGCATTAACAAGATTAGTTCCAGCGATACATTAGAGTTTGTTGACACTTCTGTGATCCACCAGGTCGCACACAAGAGAGTCAAATCACACAGACGGAGAGATGAAGAGACGGCACTGAGGGGAGAGCCAGCAGAACAGAGCACAGACGCATCAGGTAAGAAAATAAACTGTTAAAAAAAAGATTACAGGTGATGGAGACTGACCAGTAGCCATTGTGAGAGTTTGACCTTTTTAGAGTGCTGAAAACTTGAGTCGCCTTAAAAAAAACAACCTAGCAAGTAACTTTGGACATATTTCCTTAAGAACTAAAGGTCTATAAACAAATACACAAATGCCTGAGAGAGCACACATCTACAGATCACATTAAACAGAGCAAACGTCAGCGTGCAACAACTTGCAACAAGAGAGAGAATTTACAGGATTGGCAGCTCTGAGTTCACCTTTGCACCTGAATTTATAATATCTGACTCGCTGTCAGAGCAGCTCACACACAGTCCAAAGATCAGGAGAAAATAAGGACAACAGCTTTTAAAACACACCATCTGTACTGCATGTTCACACGACATAAAAAACTAATAGAAAGCAGGAACCAAAGATTCATCAAGACATTTTGCAGATGTACTGAATTGAATTCCAAAATCAAGCCTGAGCTGCTGCTTCCTCGGTCTGAAGGAAAACCTCAATGATCTGATCAGTGTGTTCTACGCCCTGGTTTTCTCAGGTTTGGCCAGAGACTGCCATGACCTGTTTACACGAGGGCAGAGAGCCAGCGGCGTCTACACGATACAACCAGAGAGTGCCCAGCCCTTCAACGTCCTCTGTGAAATGACTTCAGGTGAGCAGGTGAACAGGAACTTTCCCTAAAGGTTTTAATTATACAACAACAGCACTGCTGACGGCTGAGCAAGGACACCGTTAATCCAAAACTACACCTGTCTCAACAGCTTAAATCACAGTGCAGAATATATTAAAAAACACTCCAGAGGGGAGATATTTTAGTGCACATATCAGCGTTATATGACGCACTAAGAAATTTGGACGGCCCTCACATTTTCCAGTAGAGCGTCACTACGACCAAATGACTCATATTTGTGTTATAAGCCTCTTAAGCTCAATCTTTTCTTTCTCTCTCTGCAGAAGGTGGGTGGACCGTCATCCAGAAACGTCACGATGGATCCGAGAACTTCAACCAGCTGTGGGAAAGCTACAAGAAAGGCTTCGGCAGCCTGAATGGTGAGAAACTTTGCTCAAAAACAGTTCTTGTTCTTGCGTGTCTGCATCACTAAACCTCAGTGGTGAAAATTAATCCTAACATTTCTCATCCCTTCAGGTGAGTTTTGGTTGGGCCTGGAGAACATCCACTCCCTCTCCAAACAAGGCCAGTACGTCCTGCAGGTGGAGCTCTCCGGTCGGGCTGGAGAGCAACAGCACGTGGCTCGTTATCTAATGCAACTTGACGGAGAAGAGAAGAAGTTTGCTCTCCACCTGGGGCCGGAGTCTTCAACTGGGGTTCAGGAGAAAATAATGACAACGGGAGAGTCCGGTCTTCCTTTTTCCACAGCTGACAGAGACAACGACCTCGCTGCAGGCGTCAACTGTGCGGAACTGCTCTCAGGTACACCGGCGTGAATGACCCTAACACCTCCGCACACAGAAACTGCCCGAGCGGCTTAATACTAGGAAAGTTACACTAAAAGTTTTTCTAAAAATGCTCTTTTTGTTTCAGGCGGTTGGTGGTTCAGTAGTTGTGGGGAGTCAAACCTTAACGGCAGATATCCCAGAAGGCCAAGCGCGCTCAGACGACAGCAGTCCAAAAGACGAGGGATGTTTTGGACGTCCACAAAGGGACAAGACAACTCTGTGAGGACGACTCTTCTGAAGATCGCACCTGCCGCAATAAAGCAATAAGCAGCAGAGTCTGTCTCAAACAGCAGAAGACCAAAGAAAACAAGACTGTATTTAACTCGTTGATCTCTTCAGTCTCACACTGGATCATCTGATATTTCTATGCTGTGCCATACGATCACTGTCTCAGTGGACATGTTGTCATATTGACAGTTGTATATTCCCTTTATAAGGGCTTCTTAAGCTTATTTTGTGATGACTTACTGTATGTGTTTTAAATACTTTAATAATAAACAGTGTATTATTCTCAACATTTATACACTTTAAACGTTTTTTATATTCATGTATATGAATGAAAATAAAGCTTTTAAAAAAAGGTTAAAATAAATCCCGGCCTTTTATTTATGCTGAGGGACGACTGAGCAGCATCAGCTTCTTCTCAATAACATACAAATAAACAAATATTTCATAAATCCAAGATTCTTGAATGAATGTTTTGTCATTGCACCTTGCTTGCTCCTTGTTCATCATTTCATAATTAATTCACAATGCTCAAAAAAAAAAAAACAGACTGACCTAATACATGATTATATATGAATGACTGAATTGTGAGATGTAAGGTAATAATTTAAACTGATGAGAGTCTCTTTACTGGTGGAGAGTGGAGAGTGGAGGTTTTATGGGTTTTTTTATTGTTTTATTGATCTACTTTGTCTTTCAAAGTCATTTTGCTTACTGGAAAATCCTACATCTCTGGTGTGAAGTGCATTAACTAAAACGTGATTTCATGTTGTGTGTAAATGTTTTTGTGAGGGTATATGGTTGCCAACTCACCATATATAATCAACCTGATCTTGAATTAATGGCGCTCAGGGGCACCCAATACATTATTCGGCACAAGGTGTAATGTTTGCTAAATGTCTCATGAGTTTGAAACGGTTTCCCAGGATTAGTTTGAAACAACTGCTCCCTGCTGGGGACATGATATAAATGCAGATGTGTTGAAAGTGCTTTTCTGTGTCAGGATGGAGACAGGGAAAAGACTCACTCTCTCTAAATTAAGGAGGTTTGTTTATTATAAATGTGTAATGGTTCTGTTGTGACTGTGCTTTACCTCTGTACACAACAACAACAACAACAACAACTGTAATGAGTACTTGTTGTTGTTTTTTTCCTGTTTAAATCAGTGGTCTGATGGTGGACAGTTGTAGTACAGATGTTAAAGCTTTTTGAGGTACATGTGTGATTTTGGGTTAGTACGTGACTTTTGTTATATCCATGTTGAGAGTTGTACTCAGGAGCCCCCTGAATCGTTCTCATAACAACAAAATATGTGTTTTTGTTTCCTAATCTGGCTTGTTTACAAAAAATACATTTCATTTGGTGACAAGACTTTGAAAAAGATTGTTCACTTCTGTTTATTTCTTCAATATCTGAGAGTACATTTAACCACGAACAGGTCATGATCATCAGACACACACGTCACAAGGCATTATATTGTCGTAGGTCCTCAGACAGATTCCCTGATATATACTATACGAGCAGGCGCTCTTATACTCTTGCAAGGCACCTCAGACTGCCAACAGTTGTCATACATCGTCACTTTGTTGGCACCAAGGCAAATATACGTTATATGTGCAAAAGTCCTCAGCAGCAGAAGAAGAAAAAGAAGCTCCCCAGAAAATTAAAGCAAGCAAGTGAAACAGTAACAGGTCGCTACATATTTCCATTTTTTGAGTGCATAAGAATCCATAAAAATTATTTTTGTAACACTACACGATAAAAACGTGGCATGTGACTTTTTTTCTTGAAGATCTGCAAAAAGTGCGGCAAACGAAAAAAAGTCATGTATGATAGCACAAAAGGGCACAGAGTATACAACAAGGGGGTATAAGAGTTTGCTTGTATGCTCTTAAGAGCTTTACGTTTACTTCACTCCAGTGTTTATTCACAGACGCAGGAAAACGATAACTTCATCAGTCAGGTCCATGGATTGAATGTAAAGATAGACGGCTTAAGAGCTCCCCAAAAGTGAAGCCAAATCATCAACAGTATGGTTTATAACCTGTGATCAAACTAAAAGTACACCTCAAATATTTTTTTCCCCAAAAGACGGTTTCTATCATTTCAAGTCAAGCTGATGTTTGTTCATGTGTATATTTTTAGTTTGGTTCATTTGTTTCTAGAAAACAGGTTTAAAACTCATGATTGACAGCTACGATCCACTCGCAACCTTCGGCGCAGACTCTGACTACAAAATTACAAGATAGCAGTGTCCGTACCAGGGATAGTTTGGCTTTATTTTTGTACAGCGGAGGAAGTTGCGACATGTCGTCCATCTTTATATACAGTCTGTGGCCGGGTCCCAGAAAAACATAGTAAGCGTTCAATAAAAAAAAGGAATGGCACAAAAAAAAGAGAAAACTGCACGCGGCAGGTCCACATCTGTACTTTTTGCATTGCTGACAAAGTTCTGTTAATGATGCAACAGTCAGCATTTTAAACGTCATCGTCACATTGTGATTTTTTTTTGTACTTGTTCCACGCCATCACCACAATCTTAAACTTCAGCCCTGTTTGTTCTGGACGAATGGCGCCCTCTGCTTGTTTTGGGGCTTACATCAATCCAGCAGATTTTCCTCCACTGTAAAATGCAGTGTAACGACTACAAGACTCCTTCCCCTCAGCGATGGGCTCACTTACGGTAACTATACTACACTCGGAATATAATGACTGATTGATGCCAAAATGCTTCAGCACCTTTAAGACAACAAACCAACTCTTGAGGTGTGATGATTTTTGGCATAGCTTGCATTCAGCGTATTATAAAATCGAGCAAAAGGAGAAGGTGATGGAGGTTTAATTAAATGGTGGAGAGAAAGAGAAAGTGGAAACAAGGAGGGGAGGTTAGGAAGGTCAGTGTGTAGAAAGGCTTATCAGAGGTTCTGCTGGAGGAAGTGCAGCAGCGTGATCTCGTAATGTTCTCCAGACTCTGGACATCGGATGCTGTGTCGCTCGTTAGGATAAACCTGGAAAAACATGTTCAATCAACACAGGATCAGCCAGATTCTTAAATGTTCAACATTTTAAATCTCCTTTTTTTTTATTTGATCAAACTTTATGATGCACGACGTTAGGAGGCTGGTTTCCTGGTTAGTAAATATACTCTTCTTGACTAGTGGGAAATTATAAAGTACAATTTGCTTGGCTAACAAGCCTAACTAGGATTGAAATACTGGAAAAACCACTGATGTTTTGCACCTTCCTTTATGCTGCAGTTTTACTCCAGAAGGACCAAGACAATCAAGGAAGAATAAGACCAAACATAACAGGATTTCTTTCAGATTTGTTGTGACTCATATTACTTAAATGTGTATTTAATAATTATTTATACTAATTTAGTGTTACTGAAGTTCTGACCTCCTCAGACTTTAGGAGAAAAATCAATTCAGATCATTCAGTTTCTTTATCACAATTTTCGCTAAAGTCAGTATAAAGGAGTAAATCCTCTTACCTGCAGGTTGTATGGCTTTCCTGCCCGGATGAGTTGAGACACCAAGAAGTTGGTGTGGAAAAAGTGAACATTCTCATCAAGAAACCCGTGCAGGATCAGCAATCTGTTGGGCCTGTGTTGAGCACAAAGATACAATTTTAAGGTCCGTCCCTGATGTTCACAAACACTTTGTCGCAGTAGATGTAACTGATACTACAGCTAACAGCAAAGAAGAACCAGAATCCCTCTAAAAACTTTTACCTACAAGTAGACAAAAGGAGCATAAGAGGTATAGTGAGTAAAGTTCAGTAAGAAGTGCTGTATTATATATAGTGGCCTTTTCTCTCATAGTTGTCTGGTGTACATAGAAACATTAAGATTATGTTTTGGATTTTTATGCCTTTTTATTTGAGATTGCAGCTGAAGACCGACAGAGTCGAACTGCTGCGGTGAACAGGTGAGTTACTGTGTGCCCCAGAATGGTAACACAAGTATAAATACTAAATACAGTGTAATGTGAAATGACAGTTCTCACTCATTGGGGAGTTTGTCGACGTGCAGGGCGACAGAGCAAGCCTCGTATCCCTTCTGGTTTTTTTCAGGCGTGTCCAGATATCGCTCTGTGTAGCCGGTGTCGTAGGCCATCCACAACGTCACTGGAGCTCCTGCTATACCAACCTGAAAAAACAAAATATGCAGGAAGTCAAACAGAAGAATTTTTTATTTCTAGTGTTATATTTAGTTATAGACATATGTAAATAATAAAAAAATTGACAACTGTTATGAAGAGCAATACAAAAAAAACAAAAAACACCAGAGCTCACTAAAAGATAAGAATGACATCTTTTAAAAAGTAATTTATAATGCAGTTTAAATGGTACATGTAGTACATCGCTCCAGTTTAGCACAATAACAGAGTAAGCTTTAGTGGTTTTGACCTTGAAGATGTCAGGTTTGTGGATGAGGCCCATTAGGGAGAGGAAGCCTCCGTACGACCAGCCGTGGATGGCAACACGACTCAGGTCTATAAACTTGTACTTGTCAGCTACATAGTGCAAACCCTCCACCTGGTCTTCAATCTCCACCTGACCCTGATTGGAGGAGGACAGAGGGGTAACTCACCTGGCATAACACACGTTTCACTAACAATCGACATACAATATGCACACTTTTAAAACACAAACTCAGCAGAACAAATGACTAAATCTTCCTGTTGCAAAAAATTATGAATTCTAATCAGAGTATGATGACAGCATCAGGTAGCGGCTCTCTTTGAGGGCTGCATATCGTATTTGCTTCTAATAATTCCTCTACACGAGTCTGTCCTGAAGCAGACAGATGATTTATACATTAACTACCATTTTGTCCTTCACAGCTCCTTCAAACTTGAGTCCTCGCTGACAGGAGCCTCGTCCATCGATGACCAGCACGGCGTAGCCAAGAGACGCTAGTGTGCTCAGCCGCAGGTACTTCACTCCTTTATAGGAGTTATTCACTAACTGGACCTGGAAGGAAAAGAAAAACATGGTTACAGCAATGTAATTTGGCCAAAGAACGTGGGGATGGTGACACAATAACGCTTTGATTGTCCGTTACATCATCGCATGCTCAAGTTTGATCCCTGTTGCAGTCAGTGGTGAAAGAAGTATTCAGACTTTCCTCTGAAAGTAGCAATACAACAACTCCATCACAAGTTAAAGTATTCAAATATCTATACACGTAAAAGTATGTACATTTTATCAGTAAAATGTAATTAAAGTTAAAACACTCGTTTTAAGTCTACATGGCATGAATATATTGTGACAGTGGAGATCAAACCTGCGGACCGCCGTAGACAAAGACGACGGTGGGATGCTTCCTGCCAGGGACAAGGTTGTGCGGTTTGTACAACATGCCGTAGAGCTCGAAGCCCGACTTCCCTGTGAAGTTAAAGATTTCTGGAGGAGTGCCGTCGAATGGGAAACCTTGGGAAAAAACAGCAGACACAAAAGAAATAAGAAAATGATATGTGATATAATGTAATAAGAATATACTCTTTAAAGAACAATGTACACACGCCTCAAGTAAATTAACTCTGTTGAAATCACCGGATACAAATGTCATCTTAAACAGGTGATGAAGAAAAGACACTTTGTTTCAAAAAACTTTGAATCTCTTATAACTAGGGCTGCCTAGTGGAATAGTGATTTTTTTTAATGCGTTTTTCATGCTTAAAAACTAATTTCCAAGAAACTTATGAGCAAATCGCTCATAACAAAAAGTTTAGACTAAGACATTCTTTGATCAAGGACAGACGTAGTTCTAAACAAACTCTGCTGATTGTTTTCAGTACCAGAGGACTCCATCATGCTCGCACAGAACTCAGGCTCTTTGTGCAGCGGGTCGTCGTCTGAGCCCTGCAGCTTGAAGACGTGCACACAGGGAGCTTCGGTCAAGCTGCTGTAATGGCTGATAAACAGGTCAAAGGTCTGTATGGAAAAAAACATACACAACAGGGTTAAAAAGAATCTTCAATAATTTGTATTTCTGCTCAACTACGTGGATGAAAGCAAATCCAGAAAATGTAACACATGACACCTTGATGCAGTAAAAAAACGTTTTTTTTAAATAATTGTTGATGCAAATACCAATCATTTTTATTTTGAGGGTCCTAATGGATGATATTTTATGCCATTATTATAATACAATTTTATCTTATAATAGTGTAGAGAATTGTGTGAAAAAAATCATTTAAACAGAAATATAAAACAATAAGAGTACAGTTTTGTGTCTGTTTCAGGTTTTCCACACTCTACTGTTGCTTTGGTCAGAGGTAAATGACACTGATTATGAAATAAATTAAAGATGAATGTTGTCAATCCTCTGTTAAATATGTAAAACCCTATTTTCAATCACAAATGTAAGCTATATATCTAGTGAATGTAGCACTAAATTTGAGACACATTATCAGTATTATGAATAAATTGAGGACATTTCTGTTGCAGGTGATTTTTCTTCAGATGCAAAAGAAAGCAAGGTGTGTGTGTGTGTGTGTGTGTGTGTGTGTGTGTGTGTGTGTGTGTGTGTGTGTGTGTGTGTGTGTGTGTGTGTGTGTGTGTGTGTGTGTGTGTGTGTGTTACATACCGGGCTCACTGAGCAGCTGTGGGAGAAGCCTGGTTTGGTGAGTCGGACGATTTCACCTGGCGAGTCGTAGCTCACGACATAAAGGTGATGCTCCAGAGGAGAGTCTTTGGTTCCCTGGAAGTAAACCAACTTTGCGGCCTCGTCCACCCAAATCTGAGGACTGGACGAACGCTGCAACACCACAGAGCAAGAAACAGTTAGGTTTGATTTAGAAAATTTAAAAAATCAAATCAAAAAGCTTATTTTGAAAGTCATTTTTTTCTCCATTAATTAGCTTCAGTTGCCGTACATGCCTGTCTTATTTCTTATTCATATATTGCTTGTGTTGCTTTTATTTTGTATGTTCTTATAAAATATATTATTTCTAAATTGTTATATGTATACAGAGACTGAAAACAGGGTTAAGTGCAGCTTGTGATTCAGTCTGTATTTACAAAATCCTAATTTGTGATTTGATTCCAAGAATTTATTAAGTTTATTTTACACCTTTATTTGTCACATTCTTCACACTGACAATTCTGAATATGTGATACAAGAAGAGGGGCTTAAGTCTACAGAAAATATGTATTCGTGTGTACACTGGCTTAGTTTAATTATCGTACTCTTGTTGTTTTTGTGCATTTTTGTAACTATTAAGACCTTATACAGTATTAACTTCTTGATGCTCTGAAGAACAAACTCCAGAACCATTAACTCTGCTTGTGTTAGTGCTTTGCTGAGTGGGATATATATTGACCATCGATTGTAACTTAAGACTCAGTGTACTGATGAGTGGTCCTGGTGGTTAATTAGTGCTGCTCTGGATACATTTAAATGTCAGTGACCTTGAACAGATATGTGAGCTGGGCTTTACCTTTGCTCCGTGATTGGCCAGCACCTCCCACTGCCCCCTGGTTATCGTCACCTCCTCTTTGACCGGACACTTGAAATCATCTGGAAAGAGAGGGGAGAAGATAAGAGGATCAACTTATTTGACAGCACAGGGAACATTTAATTACTTAACCCTAATACAATTAGTTTCTCATTGCATGAGATAAATAACCTTAGGATTTGTTTACAGAAATAACAATGACACTGAGTCAGTAACATAAAAACTGCAACAGACAACTGATCGAAACACTGAAAACTAAAGTGAAACTGTCAAAAATGAGACAACAGCACAGGAAGTCTGAAACTGGAACTGAACAAACCTTATACAAAACAAAACTCAAAGCAACTAGTGAGACTTATTGTTATATTTTGTCTTTTTACTCCAAATTCATCGAAACAACTGGACTTTTTGCATGAGTATGGAACCGTATGGTTTAGGGGTGGGGAAAAAAATAGATTCTTAGATGCATCGTGATTCTCTCTTGGAAAATTATGTTTTGACCCAGAAAAGACAATAATTTGAAATTTAAAACCCAATTCCCAGACCGGGCTGTATCTTTCTTACAGCTGAAGCAACCAGATGGTGAAACGTAACGGACGTTAACATGTGAGTCATGTTTATCTTCAAGCTAGGCTACACATGGGAAATATGTTGGCTAATTTAACTTTCCAGACGCGTCTTTATTGTATT
Organism: Echiichthys vipera; assembly: GCF_963691815.1. Classification (NCBI taxonomy): domain Eukaryota; kingdom Metazoa; phylum Chordata; class Actinopteri; order Perciformes; family Trachinidae; genus Echiichthys; species Echiichthys vipera. The sequence continues at coordinate 19,646,408 of NC_139828.1, read as the reverse complement.
ATTAAAAGATAAAGGAAGTAAATTCATCTGTTTATTGTAGTTGTGGATTATTAAATATATGCTATGTTTTTAAAAGGAGCAAGTAGTCACACAGTGAAAAATAAATCTCCTCTGAATCGTACTGGGTTAAATTATAGACCAAAGCTAGTTTTGATTTTTTTTTCACAACTTTTCCAAACTAAAGTACTTAAATAAAGTCTTGATAAACCTAAACTGTGACTGTGTGACACCAGACTGTGCTGGTTGATGGTGTTACCTTCAGAGTGTGTGTAGCCTTTGGCCCAGTTGTAGCTGCCCCGCTGTAACAAAGATGTGATCTTATACAGGTGGCAGAAACCCGTTTTTGATTCATTTACTGCAATGAAGCTGATCTCATCATCACTGGTTTGGATGAATGGATGAAAGATATCGTGAACCTGAAAGACAGACAAACATGTGTTATGCGCTATTTTAGCAACATTTTATCAGCATAAATTATAAAGTGGGTGGCTGTAAAAGTGGTAAAAATCTATAACAAATAGCAGTCTAAATGCTGCTTACATGCTTTGATAGAAAGCATCACAACTCAGGCTTCAGTATGAACAGACTCTCAGAGACATGTGGCCTTGGGTCTCACATTGATCCAGATGTCGCTGGTCTCCTGGTAGATGATGAAGGGCTGGGCGGTGTCTCCGAGGGCCTCCAGACTCGCCTGCCTGCTTGCATCATCCTGATGTGCAGAAATAAAGAGCGCTGGAGGCAGCAGGACCAACTGGAGGCGCTGCTGCCGTCGGTCCATCATGACCGCCCATGCACTGACACACAGACAGAGGAAGAGCTGTGAGGCATGAGCAGTATACGGACACCATATAGAAACTATGGGTAGTGCTTTAAAAAAAAAAAAAAATTCACTTGGGTTTTTAACCTACATACAAAAAACAAACAAACAAAAAAATCTTACTATCGTCCGTCTTTTGTCCATCCGGCTCTGGTGATATATTCGGCATCAGGGAACAAGGTGGTGAAGGAAACAGGCAACTCCTTCTCCTGTGTGCTGACAATCTGAGGGAAAAACAAGAAATGTTTGAACTTCTTTCTGAAGGACTTTCTAGTAAACTGTTAATTTTGTGTTACTGAACAAGCACTCACTTTGCCGAGACTGTCTGTTCTGATTTCCGCTATTTTCAGAGTAATATCGGGATTCTTGCTGCCTGGAGACAAAACAAAACTGAGTTACGCACCAACATCTAAACACATGTGAAACCTTTCTGATATAAAAAAAGTCTTTTAGTGTTATGACGTCATGGCTGAGCTATCGCACAACAGACAAAGAACAAAACCGCTGGCTTGTTAAAATGGATTGTAAACAACGCAGATTACAAAATCAGCTTTGCAAATCTTTGATGAGGAAGTCAATGCACTCAACATGTTTGTTAGACCTCAAGAATATACACAATGTATTTTGGTGAGTAACAATGAACAAACTTTTGATTACAAGAAAACTCTAAAGGGAACTTTTAAATAATCAACCCACTTCAGACACTTTATTGTCCTAAATGGGAAAGTGTGTGTGTGTGTCTGTGTACCTGCGCGTGGGTATCTGTAAACGTCGGTTTTGCGTTCCTCCAAAGCCGGAGATGGAACATGAATAATCTCAACCTCAGACTCGTCCACCTCCTCGTACAGAACCTGCAGAGTCTTACCACCATCTGACTCTGAACCAGAGAGACCAGTAAAAACAGTCAACGGTGCTTATGCTTAAATGAGAAAACTGCAAGCAAACAGGTATCAGAATCACTTTAAGAACTTTGAGAACAGGTCAGAATCATCTCCTACATTCTTGTTATTTCAGCATTTACTAAAAACCAGTCTTCATTCGATTGATGATTGTTGATAATAAGCCTCTAAGAAAACTAAGACAACAATTTTTGTCTCTATGACTCACTCACCTTCACGAGCAGCTGGTGACCACCAGTATCCGGTGAAACGGTCAAACTCTTCTTGCGTAACAAAAGTGGCTATACCGGCAGATTTGGGGTCCTCTTTTGGGTTATCAATACCTAAGAGGAACACATAGAGAAATGAAAATACTATGAAAAACTTAAAAATACCAGGTAAGACTCAAAGAACATCTGACCGTCTCAGACCTGACCTTTGTGGCAGAAGGTGAGCCTCCTCTCTTCACCCGTCTCAATGCTGGTCACCCAAATGTCGTTGTTGTTGATGAAGCCGATGAAGTTGGGGTCCCCGGGGCAGATCTTGGGATCCATGCGTGTGCCTGAACCCTGACTCTTAATCTCGACAGGATTCATGGGAGAAGTCTGCACAAACACACCGAGCAGTTGGTTACCTCGCACAGCAGCTGAATTCTCGCTATAACATGAGATCAGGCGAGAATTCCGGGGTCACATGGAAATCAATCCTGTCGTTTGTGTTCAGATCGAAAGTGAGCCGACAAATCGGTGTCCTGTGAGGAGCTACTGGCAGTTGAGGGGGGAGGGAGGAACGGGGGGCTAATGATGACAAGAGAGGCAACCGCTCTTTAAAAACAAAAATGGCGGCTCCTTTAGAGGTTGGCTTTGATGCTGCAATAGCATCAGTTTGATCAGAACTGGAGAATTTTTCTTCACTGAGAGAAAAGACTGGCACTGAAGGCTTTTCTCAATGGAAAACAAGTTTTCTCTCTTCTCCTAATTGACTTTGGCGAGAGTTTGATGGACAGATGGTCCCTTTCCTGTTTCCAGGTTCTCATGAGGCCTTCTCAGATGGTTCTGTGTAACAAACCATCCGACAAGTCAGGTTAAGAGGTTGGAGGACATCTGAGGTCACAGCTGTTGTAGTTCCACACTTTGTCATTAACAATAAGTGAAGACGTAAAACCCAACTCATTTTCTATTCTTGAGTCGGAACAAGTTGAGATTTTTCAGACCAACGTTGTATGTCAGAGTTCCCATAATCTGACGCCACATCAAACTGACAGAACTAATAAACTAAAGGATCTAGTGTTCCTGTACAGCTTGAGAAAATGATCCTACTTAGATAAACTTCTAAAGATATTACTTTTTGGCTGTGGTGTGTGGTGACGTTCACTATTTTCTGACAGAGTGGAAAGAAACAACAGTTGGTTGGTGTCATAAATGTGAACAAGATTTGTACTGAGAGGGAATTTTTACAGTTTAAAATTAAGCTCGTCAGTGCTCTCTGTAACAGGTCTGTCACAGTAATTCTGTGCTATGGGACAACGACAGTCTCACTTAACTGTCCTTCAACTCACAATGAGGCTGTTGTTTCCACCGTCACGGCAGTAGTACAGACTGCTGTTAGCCTGGAACAGGAAGAGGCCGCTGGTTCTGTGGAAATCATAGGAGGTGATGCCAGACACTCCCAAACGTTTCCTCTCACGCAGCAGCTCCTCCTCCCGCGAGATGCCCCCGTGGTGAGGGCTTGCCTGAGGTCAGGGGTTACAGGAGGATAACCAATGTGACAATACTGGCCGCACAAGGTCAAAGTCAAAGAGAATTTGTTCAGGGCATGGAAAACAAACAATAGGAAAACATCACCATACTAAGTTAAAGAGAGACTAGAACCTCTTCTCTTTTTATGAAATTGTGGTCTAGCTTGATTTGTCTTTAGGGAGAGATTTACAACAGTAGTTTTAAGCTCCATGAGGAAAGACGTCATTAAGAAAGGAACAGTCCATAATCATCCTCTAAACAAACAGTAAAACTCTTTTGAAAAGCTGGTTCAGAGAGGGTCAATCCGATTTAAATGTCTCACCTGAAAGCGATCCAGCATCTGTTTCCATGTCAAAACCAATAGAGCATCTTTGCGGATCTTCTTGGGAATGTCTGAGTAGAGTAAAGCATTGTCCCTGCTGTGGTAAGGCATTCCTGTGAACGCAGAAACGTTTGTTCAGTCAACAGCCGAGCTACCATGGGTACAGGTCTTACACAGTCAATGTAACATACATTAAGACACTTGACACAGTTCTGGAAATTATATCACACACTACAACTAACTGCTTGAGATGTGGCAGCAAAGAGCAGCAACCCTTTCTCAGATATCCTGTGCACTACAGCTGCTACAGAGTTAAAGCAGAAAAATGGCCTCAGAGCAAACTGGTGTTCCTAGTTGACTTTCAGGTTTTCTACAGCACACGTCGATTTGATTCTCTGTATCCACAGATTATTCACAGAAACATTGTACATTTCAAAGCGACTGCAAGGAAGCAACGAAATCTGCAGATCAACAAGTCAGTGTCTGCTAAGAGCTGTGTTCAGCTGCGTTTTAGTCATTTTTTTAATGGACTTATTTGTGACCCTGCCTGAAAATGAGCTCACCAAGGTAGTACATGCGGTGAGAGTGTGGGCTAGTCTCGTCCTTCTTTATGAACTGGAAGTCGTGTGGTGCCTTGTTGATAAACACTCCTGTGTGCTTGCGGCTGTTGTGGATGATCTTCCGCAGGCCATCCCACGTATGCTTCTCCACCTGGAACTGGGTGGGATTCACGTCCTCCATCTCCACCACCTCTGTGCTGTCTGAGAGCTCGTCCACCTCCGTCATGGCTGCCAGTGTCTGTGTGATGCTGTGGACAGACACTCAGACGGGTCAGATACATCTACACTACAGTAGCTCACAATGGGAACGTAACACCAGCAAAGAAACAGTAGAAAGTAACACAACAAATGATGATTAAGGACGGGTTCATTTATCAGCTAAATTAGACGGAAAACAGAAAACAGACTACGGTATGTATTGCTCCTCTAATCATATAATCTAGGACCCTGATAAAGCAGCCAGAACAACTTAAAGGGATTTTTAAATGTTGTTTTATTAGCCAAGCTAGCAGACCGACATATCTCAACTATTGGATGGATTTCAATGCATTTTGGTTCAGACATTTATATCCCCCTCAGAAGGATTTCTGATGATTTCATGATGCCTTGACTTTCCATTTAATGCCACAAGCCGGTCAAACTTTTAACTTGCAACTTCATGATCAAATATGCTAAAGATGGTAAGGACTTCCTGCTACTCATTAGCATGTCAGCAAGGTAACTTAACCTTTATTTAACCAGGGATAAAGCCGGCGCCAAAGTACAGCCTCACAACATGGCTGTGTGAGAATTAAATAATATCAAATAATGAAACAGAATACAAAACGCAACAATAAAATATCACAAGATAAAAATAAACAATTAAAACAAACAAGACATATTAGAACTACAGTGAAACATATTAATAAAGGCTTTAAAGATGTTTTCAGAAGTGATCTAAAAATGATACTGGTTCTGCAAGCCTCGGATCTTAGTCAGCATACAAACTACCTAATTTTATTAATACATTTCCCTGATATCTTTTACTTTGACTAAAAATGTACCTTTACCTTTTCTGGCCGTCTTCTGTTTTGTCTTCAATTTTCAGCCTCTTTACTTTGTGCATTAACCGTTCAACGATCCTGGACCAGACCTGACACCCTGTGTGAATCCAGATAAACACATGAGAACTAAAGGTTTCAAACCGTTTAAAAAAAAAAACAGATTACATGTTAGCACCTGGTCTAACTGACATAGAGATCATTTAAACAGAACCTAATATGTGGAAACCCAGACCTTGGCCTAAGCTAAGCTCACGGTTACTGGAGTGGCGGCCCCGTCCAGGGCAGACAGGGCAGACATCTCTGTGCTGCTTCATCGAGGCGCTGCTGCTTTCCGGCCGACCACCACCACACTTCCAGCTGCGTGTTCCTGATATTGAGTCTCACTGACTGTGACTCAGCTGCATGATGCTGACACTTCAACGTCTGTGTCATAGCTGTGGCAAATGTTACACTGTCCCTCCACATATTACTGTCGGCTGCATATACTGTAGGTTGCTCTGTTGCTGAGGCCTAAAGAAGTGCACAGTGAGTGGAAATTAATTCCCACCAAACACTACAGCAGCTCCCTTTAACCAATTCATGCTTCTATCAGAAGAACAAATATCATACTTTAAATTTGACACAAGTGGATTACAGTGAAGCAAGAAAACGAACCTAAACTTTCCTTTTTTTCCCACTCATTCTCCCCAATATGCGACCACCATATGACTTAAGTTCCGGTTCACAACTAGTCTGATTTGTCAAATGACTAAAACCTCTGTTTATCTGCTTTATTTAAGACATCTATATTTACTATATGTATACTAAATGATGAGTCCATTAATAAAGATTTGAGAATAACTAGTGAGATACAGAACATTTTTTGTCAAATACTGTATTTGTGGAAAATAGTGTTGTTCACACTCCTGCTGACTTTTTTTTCAGTAATAATAATAACGACACTAATAATAAATTGTTATGATGTAGCGCTTTCCTGGAACTCAAAGTCGCTTTACAAAACAAAACAAAACCAGAGCAACATCAAGCACAAATGACACAATGAACACAAAGGGGTTGAATCGACAGCAGCATGACCACAGTGCCCCGGATAAAGGTTGAATCACTGCAGAAATAACACCAGCTTATTCGAGTCTGTGACAACAACTGCGGTGTCCACCTCACTGTTTTATAACTGATTACAGTTACATGTTACTGTTGATATGTGACTTCAATAACTTTTATTGATAGGCCATTTCATCACCAACTAGATTTCACTTAGTCTATTGCTTTTAACCTTCTTCTTACTTTCTTACTTCTGTTATTTTCTTGCTTGATTCTATTTCACCTGTTTTTATTCTATGCTGATTGCTGATCTTAATATTGTTTTCTTTTTACTTATTGTATGCATTGTTTTGTCAAGACCTGTGTATTCTTGGGCTCCTTTTATCTACTGTCCTGCCCAAACCGGATTTCTTCTAATGTAAAGCGCTTTGGGTCAACTCCTGTTGTATTTAAATGTGCTATATAAATAAAAGTGACTTGACTTGACTTTAACTCGTGAGATATGAATCCAAACACCTCCTCATGGCAGTTTTGACTCTTTTTAAAATCATATTATATCATCCTCCCCGTTTGCACAGATTGTATGGTTGAAGCATCCATACAAAACGCATCCTTAATTGTGTTAAGAGACTACTAATGTTTCTAGTTTCGTTTTGACACAGCTGTTAATGACGCTAAACCCCACACAGTGACCAGTGACAGAGTGTCTCCTCTTCATCACCCCGTAGCTGTGCTCCCTTTATCATTAAAGCCCTCGGTGTAGAACTGTTACTCTACGTTGCTAGGAGCGAAGTTAGCCCGTTAGCCGCCCATTAACGTTAAACAGGCTCTCGTTAGCTAACGTTACCAACACAGAAACAACTCAAAACACGAAGCACTCATTACTTTTTTTAGCTTACACGTGAACGCCTTTCCGCCTTTGTCGAGGAGACGCCCGTGTTGGAGACACCGGTCAGGGTCTGAATGAAATACTCAGGTCAACTACTTTCCAGAGAGCAGGTAGCTTAATGCTAACATGCTAACGACGCGGAAGTAGCTCGTGAAATCAGACGTTAGAAGACGGCGACCTGCGTGACCCGGATGTGATTTTTCTTTATTTAGATAGACAACTTTGGAGGATTGCCTTATCTATATCTATATATCTATATATATTTATACATATTTAAAAAGTATGATGTCAAAATAAAAAAAAAACGTGAGAAAAAAATTAAAAAAAACATCTTGTTTCTTTTTTTTTTAGTTTACAATAGAAATAATCCTCATGCTATTGGGTCGAATATCAAACTATATTACTACGAATTAATTAATGAATTAAAAAATCTTCGGTCTTTCCTATAAGTTCTTAAATTCGGGCAGTTGAACCCTTTGTTTAATCTCAGAAAACAAATCAGTGGTTCCTCTTGTGGCATTAAAGCTCCAACTAATTAGTGTTTTCATTATCGATTAATCTGACAATTATTTTCCCTGTTAATCAATAACTTTAGTATATCAAATGTTTTTTTTATAAGTGAAAAAGAGAGTCCAGTGACATCAAAAACATGTCTCATTGTGTCTGACCACCACTCTAAAATTTTAAGATATTTAGCAACAGAAAATCTTTTAACTGGAGGTGCTGACATATTTTTTTTGTCTTTGCCATTTTTGCTTGAGATAATGACAGTTTATAAATCCTAAAAAAAGATGCCATTTACAATTATGTCTTAATCTGCTAATGGATTAATAGACTAATTGGCTCAGTTTCTACTTTGCAGGTTTTCCACACAAACACCAGAAGCACATACAAACATCTCGGACAAGTTCTGTATCCTTAAAACATTTATTTTTTTGTAATAATTTGTCCTTTTTTTCTTTTTGCGTAAGTGCAAAAAATGCACCCAAAAGAGCCACCTGAGGGAAGTCTACATCTTTAAATAAAAAAACAAGCAGTGTACATTTATAGTACAAAATTCTCTTTTTAAAAAATTGCACAGTTTGTGTATAATATATATATTCATAATCTCCATTTTAAACAAACTTTAAAGGCTCAGAAAGTAAACAAAATCCACCAAATGAAAAATAAAAACATTTTTCCCTAGAATTTAAAGCTGAGGAAACTTGAGACCCTGTTTTCATTTGTGTCCACCATAAATATACATATTTATATGCAAGTCTCTTTACATATAGTCTCTGTGCTAGTGTTTGACCAGACAATCAAAATTATTGCAAAGTAGTTTAGTTCTACTATAAAACATGGGGAGGGGTGGAGGGGGTGGAGGATAAAAGCTTCTTTCTGCTGAATGTTCATTAAGTTATGCAAAAAAAAAACTGTGTTTCTTAAGACCCCTTTTGAATTTACTGGAATCCCTGCTTTCACAAAGGTTTCTGTTTCACAAACAGAACTCCAGTTTTGCTTTTTAGCGACACACATTTCCCTGACTTCTTTTTTTGTTTTTCTTTTTGAACTTTACACAGCTGCCCTGGCCACAGGTGGTGGTCAGCGTCGATACGGGTGGAAGCCCTGTACATTGTGGTTTTGCCCTCTGCCGAACGCAGTGGCGGCAGACTGGGGGGCGGCGGGGGGCTGTGCTGTCGGGACCCCGTATGAAGCGGTCTGCTGGCTGGGGTCTGCGAAGCTGTGGCTGAAGGCTGTCAGGTCCTGCCCGTACCCTGAGGAGGACGACAGGGAGGACAGAGCAGGAGAGAAGAGGAATTTAATGCCAGGGTCACCAGATGTGCTCAGGGACAAACCTTACTCTTCTAAAAGAACTGCTAGGTTAAAAGAAATCTATTTTAGGGTTCAGAAAAAATCCACCCTGTTACCCTTTCACCATACAGTGTTTTACATTTGTTAACTTTGGTTAGATATTTTTGATGAACATCAATTAAACGTGCTGTAAAACTACTGCAGCTGTTGGATGAATTACATCCCACTATCTACTTTATAACCAGCCTTTAATACTGATGACTATTTTCTGCTAACTGCTACATTAGATATGTTTTATATCATATTCATTAATTAAACTTGTCTAGATGTGTGTATTTTCTATATATTTGGATCTTAAAGACATACTTCCTTTCATAATTTGTCTATGAAGACCTCTGAGTTGTGTTTGTGAAGTGCTGTGACAAATGACTAAAAATGGACCAATAAAATGAAATATTCTTTGCTAATTGCACGTTTTGTATGGCATGTCAAGACTTTAAAGGTGGATTTTTCCTCTAGGATCAAATACTGTATTCATTCAATGAGCCCTTTAGTTTTGAACACCATTGTGCAACAGTGAAAAAATGTATCGAGAGAACATCAGGTGAATGTAATAATCTTAAAGTGGCTTCATTGAGGAAAACAATCTGTAGATTCTCTTGATGATCAGTGCAACACGCACAACGTTCTTCTATTCAGACACTGGATGGCACCATCTCCCTGCAAACAGACAAGGGAACCAAAGTGACACCCAGGGAATGAAAGTAATCTGCCTGAAAAAATAGCTGGTGCAACCCAAAATTTCCCAGTCACTGTCTAGGCCAAAGGGACATGAAGGCTGGTTTGTTACCAAATGGTTGGTGAAAACAAGTTGAGGCCAAATGTTTCCAGCATCTTGCTGGTTATTTTCCTGCCTGGTAACATCCAGTTATCCCTTGTTTTGAAATGTCACCAATAAACACTGGAGTGGGAGCCTTATAAATAACTGGAATGAAGAGACAAGAGATAGAAAGACAGCAAGAAAATTAAAAAAATACCACATTTCTTTTGGGGTATTAAAAGTGCTCCATGAACGGAACAAAAATAATAAATCTGAAGCAGACAGAAGAATCTGAGAGAAATTGTAAATTCACTGCCATCGTGTCCTTTATACATCTTCTTTCCTTTCTCATCCCTTTAGCTATAATGTGGAGACGGCACACGGGGCAAAAAACAACGGGTGAATGGACTGCTGATGCATAGAGACAGCTGAACCATGAACACATTTTCTGACAATTAGATCATCCTTCTATCATTTGCAAAGCAATGCGGACAGAGAGAGTGGATACAAAAGGAGGACATGGTTAGTCTTGGTATAGTAAAGCGACAGCCGCTGAGGGAGATGACTACTTGGAGCTCCAAATGCCAAATTTTGAAGTAAATGTCTTTCAAATCCACTCAGCTGGCAGTAGATGGCTGTTTTACTATACAAGAGTATAAACCGTAATTTGTATGTACATGCAAAATGTACATGCAAAATATGAAACAGAGCAAAAGAACCAGGTTGCAGCTCTATAAACACTACAGTACTGAACAAATGCTACTTTTGTGGTTGGAGAAGACAATGCTGGCACCTACCTGCACTATATCCTCCCTGCTCATCCTGACCATAACTGTGAGAAGGACGCGTTGGTCCGTAGGCAGAGGGGTCCTGAAGGTAGTTACCCAAGCCTATCAGGGAGATGAGGAAACCAGGTTGACTGAACCCAGATACGGCTGACTGACTACTTTACATAGTTCCCCTCTTACTGAGCTTACAGAGCTGCACATTTATACTCATTTACTGCGTCTGCACTACGCTCGGAGAGGCATCGCTGCTCAGCTTCATCTGGAAGTCAAAACAAAATGGAGTGTGAGTGTGTGAGCTATCTGCTAGCACGCCTGACTTTTTGAACATGCCAACCTGGTCTCTTGAAATTTTGTGAAATGCGCAAGATATGCCAAGATGCAAGTAACGTGAGAAATACGCTTTCCTACCAAGAAAATCGAACGAGAGGGAAGGAACTAGAAAAACACCAGTGGTTTTGCATGTTCTAGTCCATAGACTACGACTTGTAAAAGGATGTTTCTAGATTTATTTCCTATCTTCCAAGCTGCAATTGGCTTCCCTTTTTTACAGCATGCTGCGACAGTTAAATTGAAATTGACTCAATATATATTTGCGTCACATTAGATCAATTGTGTTGTGTGAAAAATGTTACAAAATAAAATGATTTTATTTTTTTGACCATTTCAGAACTGTAGGTCACTTAAGTAATCACAGTTCTGAGGAGCACAACCACAAAATGGTCCTTGATGGATAATTCAAGGACATTTCAACATCCCAAAGTTTCAAAAAAGTGCTCCATTGGTGAGGGTTAGACTGTTGAAACATCTAATGCAACACGAGCATAACTCAAGTGAAGTAAAACAAGCTCCTCTTCAGATCTCAAATTTCAGATCTCAGTGTTCTTGAATACACCAAGAAGTAGTTTTGACAAAAAAGCAAACAAAATGTTTATTTTGACAGCATAACAAAAGTAAACCCAGCTCCTGTCTGGAAGATGAGAATCATTAAAATATATATACGTGGAATGCATTAAAAATGGCATTGAATTAAATATTAATTAATTAAGACATGCAAAACCACTGGTCTGATCTTTGGTCCGACCAAATTATTTTAACTTCATAACTCCACATGAGCCAAATTTAACTGAAGCCAAACTGGTTTTATTCGTCTAACCTTAACGATTTCAATCAACTTTATTTATATAGGACTATTCAAACAAATTAAATGCATCTCAAAGTACTTTGCAAGCAATTTTTTTTTTCAAACAAAATTAATTTACTAATCGTACACAGCTAAGGATGTCATAACCAGTTTCTGCTATTGTTCCATAAACTTTCATTGTAGAGGTGTGAGATCTGTGTCCACAACATCATCAGCATTTCTGATTTTCTGCTCATTTCACAAAGACTTTGTGAGACTGTGGTGCCGTTACTGACTTTGTCTACAGGACTAAGTGCCTGAACAGGCAGGGCACACTAAATGCATAAAGCTGGATGGAAGATAAGCACAAGCAGGAAACACTGAACAAGATGAGCACCTGTCATGACTGGCAGCGATCCCAACTGCTTTAAATGTAGATCCAGCGGTGTGAAACAGCTGTAAGCCAAGTCTGAGGAAAATTACCAGCCAGCCAGCCAGCCAGAAAACCGAATGTAGCTTCCAAATGAAAATCTGACTCGTATCTGACTCTGTGTTTATGTAACAGCATGGATGAATGTTGAACAAAGATTTTTCCTTTTCCATAGATGCTGGTTAGGTTTCACAGTATCTCTATCTTGTGTCACTGGAGAAGCTCCTTCCTAATTGTTTTAAATCACAGAAACCGATAAGGCACATTTTTGATGAAATTTCTTATTGTCAAGTCCCTACACGCTGACTGAAATTTGGCCATGGATTTTCCAGCCCAGTAGAGATGAAAGAGGAAAACTATCCTGGCTTAAACAGTCCAGCTCAAAGACCACAGAGACACCCACCAGAAGGTAAAACCTGCAGACACATTAGTCAAAACAATGACTTGCCCAGGACTCTAACTAATATGTGCATGTAACCACAAGGCTGAGGGTCAAAGTTCACATTTTGCAGATAAGCATGCAAAGCTCCAGTGTGATAAATTGATGAACATGTTGAACATTTTTGATAGGTAACTCAGCAGGTTGGACATGCCTAATTCCTGAAAGGTTTCACAGGCATAATACTGTCATGCTGCTGCTCTTCTATGGCCAAGACGAGAAAAACAAGCCAGCAAAGTCATCACCAGGGAGGAAGAGAAGGAGGTGTAGGAGGGTGTGATTAAGGGGTATTTGAACCAAGTCAAATGTCTAGTACACTCAGTCAGGAGAAGGTTGCACTCGTCAAAAATAATGAAATAAAAATGCAAAACAAAAAACATTGCAAGGCAGGATGATCTAATTCAAACCTATCAAGACCTACCAATGTTTTTACCCTTCCACGGCCCAGCTGGAAAAAACTTGACAGAAATGAATGCTGAAGACTCCTGGATAGGGTGAAACTTCAGCAGCATCTTCACGGTGGAGCCAGAGGGGTTCATGTATGCAAGAAGCATGTATGCATGTGGAGCAGTTCAAGCTAAATGGTCGCTCCTGCTTGTCTAAGGGTTGTAGATATGCAGGTAAATCAGGTGTAGTTGCACCCAATAAAATATCCAGGGAGATGGGCAGGGTTGAGGGGTGAATACAAATGAAATGGGAGAGAGAAGGGCGGCAAACTGCTTAATGCTTTTCTTACCATACTGGCTATAAGAGAAGTCAGGCTGCCCAGTGGGAGCTTTGCTCAAGTCCTGAGTTGGTGTAGTGGCGGGAGCAAAGCCCAGAGGTGCAGTTCCTGGAGTGTTGGGAGGAGGAGGAACCTGTGGGGCATACTGGTCTGCTTGGGGTGTGCCGAAACTGTAACCTGTTGGAGAGTATTGAGATGATTTCTATGGTATATGGTGCCTCATGGTTTATTTTGAATGAGTAAAAAAAACTCTGTAAAAAAACAAAATAAAAAAACAAGTAACATCTAGTTCACATCAACTAGATCATAGATCATCTAGATCACCCAACAAAAACACTACGAGTCAAAACACTGATCAATCCACCAAATCTCTTCTCATTTTAGACTTTAAGAATACAGGGTGTACATCCACATATTTTAGAAAAAGTAGTTGAAAGTACGTGTAACGGATCGTAATGGGCTTCTTTCCCACTGATTTTTCTAATATTTTGTCCAAAATTCATAATATTATCATGGTGTATCTGCTAAGAGGATGGTAATAACTCCCCAACAGGCTTTTAAACAAGATTTCATGAAATGCTGAATATCTGCGAGTCACACTGTCCATCTCTGATAAGGTGGCGGTTCCTCCCTGACCACAGCAACAGCAAAGCTGCCTGGAAAACCTGACATAGACTCAATTAACACACTTTCAGTCACACAAATCCAGTTTTGATGATCTAAATGTAGTTTGTCCTTATCTCCATCTAATTCAGAGTTACCATTACATATGCTATATTACCTGTAAGTTTTGTAGTGATGTCAAAACAACACAAACATGTCACGAGTGAGTGTCATTATTACTGACCAAACTGAGGTGCTGTGCTGTAGCCCTGCTGAGGGTAGCCCTGAGGTGCAGCGAAGCCCCCTGCCGGAGTCGTAACCAGGAATGCGTTGAAAGGTGACGGAGGTTGTGCGGGGGTTCCGCGGCTTGCTGTCAACTGAGGTCCATACCCGCCTGCTCCAACACAGAACAGATCTATTTTATAGAAATGTTTTAAAATAAATACATGTTCTTTATATTGAATGAAGTATACAGGTGTTAACAGTAAACATGTAAGCGCAAGCATAGATCAATTTGAATTTAATATTCATTATTTATTACAACCCTGTTTCCAACAAAAAAGATGTGGTGTAAAATGTAAATAGAAACAGAATGTGATCATTTACAAATCATATAAACCCCACATCAAATTAAAAATAGTACAAAGACAACAGTTAAAATGTTGAAACTGAGAAGTTTAAGTTTTTTGAAAACTATATGCCCACTATGAATTTGATGCAGCAACACATTTTAAAAGAGTTGTGACAGAGGCAACAAAAGACTGGAAAAGTTTTGAAATGCTAAAAGAAAACCCCTGGTTGAGCCTCCCTTAATTAATGAGGTTAACTGGCGACAGGTTAGTAACATGACTGGATATAAAAAAGAGCACCCAGAGAGGCCGAGTGTTTCTGAAGGGATATTGGTTCTCCGTACTGCATTAAAAACAGACAGATTCAGTAGTGGGCATTGCTGCATGCGCTCACTTTGTCGCTGCATCCACAAATATCGGTACAAGTTAAAACTCTACCACGCAAGGAGGAAACCGTATATAAACCAGATGCAGTAACACCGCCGCCTTCATTGGGCCCGCGCTAAGTTAAGATGGACCGAGGTGAAGTGGAAAACTGTCCTGTGGTCTGACGAGTCAAAATTTTAAATTCTTTTGGAAATCATGGACGCTGCGTCCTCCAGGCTAAAGAGCAGAGGGACCATCTGTTCTGTTATCAGCGCACAGTTCAAAGGCCAGCATCGGAGATGGTACGGGTGCATTTGTGCACATGGCATGGGCAACCTGCACAGTTGTGAAGGCTCCATTAATGCTGAACAATGTATAAGGTTTTGGAGCAATTATGTTGCCAAGTAGACAACGTCTTTTTCAGGGAAGGCCTTTCTTATTTCAGCAAAGACAATGCCAAACCACATTCTGCATGTGTTTCAACAGCATGGCTCCGTAGTAAAAGGGTCCGGGTGCTAAACTGACCCGCCTGCTGTCAGACTCGTCACCCACTGAAAATGTTTGGTGCATTTATTTAAAAAAACTACAAAGAACACCCAACTGTTGAGCAGTTACTGAATAACAGCAACTGGTCTCCTCAGTTCCCAAACACTTACAGAGTGCTGTTAAAAGAAGAGGTGATGCAACAGAGTGGTGAACACGACCACTAAAACAATGAACATTTTTCTGTTTCAACATTTGAAATGCTGTCTTCTATTTTCCAGTATGTGCTGTATTGGTTTTCTATGATTTGTAAATTATTAAATTCAGTTCTTGTTCATATTTTACATTGGCCCAACTCTTTGAGAAACGGGTTTGTAGATATATAGATTTTATATATATAGATTAGTGTCAATTGATTAGATATTCATTATCCTTATTGAACAGCTGAATAACGGACATAAAGATGATAAATAACCGGTTTCATGAAAGTATCTTGAACAGGACACAGCAGTGACAGTTGCAGGTTGACCCGGTGGTAATGATATGAAACCGAGCCTGACCAATAGCAGAGGGAGGCTGGAATCTATTCAAGGCTGCCATCTGTCCCAAGCAGCAAACTATCAGCAGTCTCAGCCATTGTGAGAGCAAGAACACATACGGTTAACTGTTATCAGTCTATTGGACACACAGAGTGCAAGTCCAGTTCTGTGACATACGCATTTCAAGATAAGCACATGATTACATGGCAAAGACCCTAAATCTATCTGCAGTTTGATCAATTCAGTCATGTAACATACAGAAAAATAACTGTGGTGAGGAAAGATATTTTCTGTGTTGTAAAATGGAAGTGGAACACCTACCTATGGGTTGGCCAGTAGTCGACACCCACACGCCTTCAGGAAGTGAGAAAAACAACAACTTTAGACTGGAGACAATAACTGAAATGTAAAATGTTCACAGAATCCAGTTTAACAAAGTTAATGTTAAGGCAGCAGGTTTAACGCATTTAAACAGTAACTTTTAGGTTTTCCTCTGAACAGCCAGCCTCACTCGCTCTGCTCTTGGACTTGTTCCCACTCACCCTGGGCCCCGTAAGGCTGTTGCCAGCCCTGGGCAGGCTGTGCTGTCCAACCATTAGCTGCAGTCAAGATGCCCCTGGGTGCCCACTGGCCAGGACCAAGCTGGCCAGGAGCTTTACTATCACGAGGTTCAGCCTTCTTTACTTCCACCTGGACAAAGGACAAGGAGGGCACATTTGGCAACACCAGTATAAGGTCCATGACGTCCCTCAGCTAGACAGACCTGTCCTACCACTGAATATTTAATCTCAACATTGGGCCAGTTTGTTTATTGGAATAATGTGGGGCAACTACAGTATGTTCGATAATATTACTGTGTAGGCAAGAGATGTGTGCCACTATGTGTCTCAGGTACTGATTATCTAGCATGGATTTACTTGGCAATGGCCAAAATTATAATGCAAAGAGTTTCTCAAAATGCATCATCCCCAGATCACTGTCTCTTTAGATGTACCTGAGAAACATAGATTTATATTTTTTTTCCCCTCAAATGAATTGCCCTATATGTGATAGCCATCTAATAGAAGGTCATGACTTACCTTTATTCACCTAACGCCTATAAATAATCTCTTTTTTTTAATGTGGAATAACTTTGAGGGTTGTGGATGTAGAGAGAAATATTGTATCTCAGTTCTAACAGAATATATAAAAGGTAAACATGCAGATAGTAAAGTAAATAATCTTTTCAGTCAATCTAAAACTGAATCTTCATACTGTGTCAAAAGTGAGAAAAAATATTTAAATTGAGTGTAAATTAAAGTGAGTGATTCACTTTGACCTCAATATAATGCCAAACTGCTGCTGGAGGACACGGTCTTCAACACCCAAAACGTCACATGCAAGAATGGTCACATTAAGCTTCTTTTTGATGATTCAAATATAATAATAAAGAACTCTTATTGTTTAGGAATCAGTTCATTAACAGTTCATTACACTCTGCAAACCTGAATATATCCATTGATTACATGACCTAAATCTGACTTTTAAGTATAGTTATCATCCCTTGCTGTAATAGTGAAATGCCTTGGGTCAAATGTTAACTTATTGCCCTAAAAACAAAATATGTCCCTCCTGTAACTAGGCAAAGCTACCAGCAGTTAACCAGAGCAAAGAAACAGGCCGAGATGAAGGGGGGCCACCAGAAATAGACTGAGGGGTTGAGTTATTGGGGTCACCTTGCAGGAGGAGAACGAATCACAAATTCCTTCCCGCTTTAAGGTGTTGCCACCTTCCCCAGCCTCCCCTCTTCCTTCTCTGTCGACCTAATTACATGCACATGTTTCCGGCGGCGGCTACCTGAGCACTTTCTCCCGCGGGCATCACAGGTACGAGTGATGGATACCATGACTTCTGTACAGTCCCCAGCAGCAGAACTGGGATTTGTTCCACAGTTTGATGTGCTCCAATTTCTAATTTTGTAGCTCATATCTCCCAACCTCCCTCAAGTCCCAGCGTAAGGTAATGTCAAGTCAAGAACAATGGATTAAGTCGAGCCTTGATTCCTGCTGGAAACCAGGGCAAAGTCAAGGGGGGCGAATACCACACAGGTTGGGCTGAATCGTTTACCGAGGAAGTGGGATTTGGTTCATCTTTTTCATTTTATAATCCACGACACTCAATAAAAAAGTCTTGTGTGAACTTGCTACCCAATATCACTGATTAATGTTACAAAAATCCAGCTTACATACGGTTAAGGAAAGCAATTACATTTAGGTATTTTACTCAGATCTACCGACATTAACCTATCTACTTATGTGACTTATGTTATTTGGTTACTTGGTTGGTTATTGTGTCTGATGGGGGTTGTTCGGAGGGATAGCGGTTCATGTTGGGGTTTTTCGGTTTTTGTCTTTCTTTTTTATTTTTAACTTAAAGCAGACAAACTGTACAAGTATTATACTTTTTCTTGTAAACTTGTATTTATAATATCAAATTCAGTCAAAATGACTCCAAATTACTGAGTTCCAGATTCGCACAAGACATTATCACACGACCTCTGTGTTGATGATCGGGAATTTGCGTTGGAATTTTTACTTGACAAATTACGTACATGGCAGATTCACACGGGATTAAGATCACAGCCGACCTGCACAATAATTACATTTTCCAAAAGGTCCCCAGGTTATACTTATCCTATGTGAATAGGACTGTTGTCTAAACAAAACAACCAAAAAATGTATTGACACCCAAGAAAGTAACATGCTTTCATTTATAGTTTGTTTAGAATAAACAGGGGAGGGGCGCCCCGGGGGTCAGGTGGTTTGAGGTGCTGACAACAAACTGCAATGTCCCTGGTTCTACTCCAGCCAGGGAGCTACTGTAGGTTGCATGTCATTCCTAATCTCCCTCCCTCTCTCTCTCTCTCACCTTATTTCCTATAATCTCTTTACTGTTCACTCTCAAATAAAAGCACAAGAAGAAAATCTCCACGACTTAACAGAGAAACTGTAACACCTACAGAAACTCAGGTTTATCCTGACAGAAATCTAAAAAGGAAAATACCCTGAAGTACTCCTTTCACTGTTTTAGGTGCAGAAACACCACAAAATTGAGCACTTAGCAAAAGTGAAATATTTACGCTGCTTAAACGTTGTCAAGAAGACTCTGCTTAAGAGTCAAAAACCTTTAATGCAAAAATATACAGGAAAGCCTTCTGAGTGTCAGGTATCACAGACTGACACATATTTCAAACACTTAGCCATGTAAAGTAACACGATACATGTGATGATATGACTGTGACTGTGTGTGACTTTGATAATTTCTTACGCCCACAAATCATTACTGAGGGCAGAAAAGAGACAGTCTCTCTTCTGGTATCTCAGAAGGGTGAAGCTGCTAATTACAAAATGTCCTAATTGGGGAAAAGGGGGGCTATTGATAAACTAGAGCTTTAAAACCTGAGTGTGAGGACCAATCACAGCCAGATATGTACTATATATTTTTTAATGATTTGTTTTACCCAGCTGAGGTGCCGGGTGGGTGGTGTTTTCCACATACAATACAATGATAAAGAAATGCCAGAGGGCTAGAACATGTGCTTAAGTATAACAAACGATAAAGAACACATGCACATCCAAAGTGCCCTACAGGATGGGTGTCAAATGAGTACAGTAGAAAAACAAACAGATCCACCCACCAAGTAGCTCCTGCCAGAAGAATGTAAATGTTATAATGAAATTTTAAGCCCCAGACTCTTCCTCAGACTTCTGATAGATACAGAGAGTCTCCATCTTAAATACCTATAATGGATCATGTGTTAATACATGGAACAAATCGTAGTTAGAAAACACATATTATGCATATGGATGGGGAAAAAAGTACAAGATCATGAAGGAAGGAAATACCATTATATACACATAAATCATGTATCCCCCCCATAGCCAAATACTCCAATGACCTCTGGCCAAATAGTCATCATATTACAAGCATGTGTGATATTTCACCCCTGTTGCAAATTATCTATTGAAACATACAAAGAGGATACATTTCCATATTGGGCAGATACACACATTTATGCACAAAAGGTACGTAATATTTGGTGTAACTCTTTTTCCTGCAACAATTTAAATAGTAGACATAAATTGATTACTTTGTGACGTAGTTCAAGTACCATTTTGTAAATAACTTGTGTTTATGCTCAATATTGAAATAACCAATAGATAACAGGGGTTCTATAATGCACGTGCTTTGAATCTGATGGCTATGTGGCCAGAAATATGTGTAACCTTGATATATTATCTAAATGTACAATATGTGGTTTCTGACTACAGTTTGCTTTGTGGTATGTCATGAGAAGTGACACACGATGAATTATGGGTATTTAAGATGGTGACGGTCTGTATCAGAAGTCTGAGGAAGAGTCTGGGGTTTCAAACGTCACTACAGCATTAAAATGTGTGCAGATCTATTATTTTTTTTAGTGCTTAAACATAACCCCATAATGAATTTATAATTTTCCCCGGCTTACGTGGCACTTTCTGAACTGTCTTTGCACAGTATACCCCATCCATCTGGTACACCAACCAGTTAAAACAAACACGAAGAAGTGACATGCAAATATAACTGTGCGACTCGTGTCTCATCCTGAGCAGCATTTTAGAGAGAACTGGCATTTGTTGTTTAGAGAACTAAAGGACACAGTATGGAGATTCTTCAACTGAGGTCACTGAGTTGAGCTTTTTCTTTAACTTTTCAAAAAGAAAAAAAACATGTTGACGTGTAAGTGACCTGCCAACAACATATCAGAAAACAAAAGAAACAGATTGGACCAATCCTTTAGGTGATTTATATTCAGTAACATTCAGGGGGTTTTGAAGTGTTGAATTATCTTTTGCATTAAAATATCAAAAATCAGAAAATAGTTTAAGTACAATCTAATGCACTGAAGACATCCTAAAGGAGTGGTCGATGTAAACAAAGCCTTAGGCGACTATAGAAACTGTAATATAACAGCATTAGTAAAGGATCATTGTGATTCTAGAAACTGTAAGTCATGGCAATAAGTGTGAGGGTAGTACATGTTAAAAGCAAGACACTAATAACAATAGTAACAAATTAGTCAGTGGCCTGATCATTTTAAGATGTTAAAGGCTAACTTTGTGCTATATGATGCTGCAGTCACTAATGGGAAGCCACTGGAAAATGAACAAATAAAACAGCATCATAGTGTAATTCTCACTCCGTCGCCCAAGCCTCTGTTTGATTTTAAGGGTAAAATAAAACTACAACTACACACTTTTTTGCCCATGATGTCGTGAAAATGCATGTTGACAGCCTGGTCCACTGATTGTTCGGCCTCGAAAGTAATAAATCCAAAACCTAGCCAACGACCAAGAGTGAATCAAGGTAGCAGGGGGGTTGTGACAATACAAGATGAAGAACAGTATTGGGCTTCAGCAGAGTGAGGATCCGTCAAGACTGAGCAAGAGGCTCCTGGGGTTCGGATGATGTCGCAGACTCGCAGAACAACACAAATCCAAGGCTAAAGCCTGGGGGATTAAAGGAAACTTCTCTTTACTGTGCAGTGAAATACTCTGTGAAGTTAACAATACAGGACTGCTTAACTGCTAAACATGAAGAATGATGAGTGCAGCACTTGATTTAATGTGAAATGTCACATAAAAAGGTCAATGAAGTCCATCTTCCAGCCTTTAACATCGATGAATGCCAATTGAACCAACACTACATTTTGTTACTTCATGCTGTTTCATCCAAACCCCACCTTGATCTGTCCCTTTGTATATTGCTGTGGAGCACACACTCGCAGCAGCCATTGTTAATGCATCACAAAAATATGGAGAAACACAAACTGTAGAATGCCTAAAGCTTTCTCCAAGCTTTCCCAAATTCTGTATTTTACTTTTGAGTCAGCCAGGATAAGCCTAAAATGGACGATTAAAGTATTGCTCACGATAGTAACACAAAGATATAGGCCACAACTGGTTTCCCAAAGTGACGAGTTTCTGATTTTGATCAAGAGTTTTCATGGGGGATGTACAAAGTTCATCAACAAAAACATTAAACTCATCTGACCATCTGTAACAGAAGTGTTCCGGGCGTTAGCAGGCCGTGGTGCGCTGCAGTGATCTACTTTCAACTTGATTAACTTGTGGCAGAATTGGGTTGTGTGCACATCTCTACTCGGGGACCTAACCTGAATCCAGCTCAAGGTCCTACGAGACAACTTTAGTACCATGCCAAGCATTCCCAGGACTCATGATCTATCGCTATTAATAACATCTGTCAATGACCCCTGCTTAATCTAAATTTAAATCAAGTTGACACAGTACAGGGTTTGACATATATCTCGGTTACAGCGACATGTCTTGGTTACATTCAAGTTGATATTTTAAAGACATGTTACTCAAATCAGATTTCAACGTTGATTAAACTAATGTGTTATGTCTATATTTTAAGAATGAAAACTTCAATTGCTGGTAAACTATCGCTCACATAAGCTGGAGGTAGCAAACTCTTTCACACTAACTACAGAAAATAGGTAATCCTTCAACCAATTTGACCAAACTTTGTGCACACCCCATTTTGACCAAGTAAAGAATTTGGGTGCTTTGGCCTGTACCTCTGTGCTACCAGTCAATGCACAGTAACCTAAAGGAGAAAAGACAAATCTTAAGAGACACCGTTAATCACATTCAAACCATTCACAAGGAGAAGGGGGACAGAAGAAAGAAAAATAGAAAGGGCTTACTTACAAAAATACTTAACTTTCTACGTATGGGAAAACACATACTACGCCATTTAAGATACATGTATCAGTTACATCTAAATCAAGAAAGAAAACTTATTCCAATGTGGAAAGTCTAATGGTTTTAGTATAAGAACATGTTTAATGCTATTAAAGACTATGTTATGATTGTTACTTGTGCAATACATCATGTTAAATTCCAATGACAAACTATTCAGGGTTTCTCCCAATAGAGAATGCATGGGGGTTTTGAAGGGAGCGCAGTAATACATGTTGTGGTGCTGCATCATTGCTATGTAGGACAAACACAGATGAAACAGCTGTGACTGTAAGTCAGTGGGCAGAGTCTGACACCAACGCTGCCGATGGCACAGGGTCTGATTCCCTGTGAGGCCATCCATGCTAAAAGTGGCTGCACTCAAACTTAAGATACAGTTATGATTAAGTGGACAAACTTTCCTAAAATGTTCATTTCTACTGTCAGGAAATAGGTTAGAGAGACTTCTGAAAAATCAAAGTAAAACCTTTTAAAATGGTTCCATTGTTCTGGTGACAACAATGTAATATTCACCTTCAGCGTTTGCCTCTTTGAAGGTCACCCCCGCCCCAGTGCTCAGACTGTTCTCAATATGCCAGTTGCATGTTGTGATAAAGTGCTGTTTATTTTGGATCACCTCCTTTCCTGCAACCTGCCTTTGTTCTGCCTTTATTTAGGGAAGTTTCACTGAGCTAATGCCTCTTTTTTGCAGGATCGCCCTGATTGCGTTAACGCACATATACATTTAGACCTTGAAGGGGCATGCGCTGCTTTTTTGAGGATTGAAATCATGACCTTCAAGTCACAAGGACGGCTCCTTCTTAGGCTACATCTATACTACGCATTTGTTTAAAAAATGCACATATTTTTCTACGTTTACACCTAGCGTCTAAAACTGAGACATTTGTAACTGCTGCTGAGCCTGTTTAAAATTAAAAACTCCAGGATTGGCTTTAAGTCTGGACAGGCAGAAAAAAAAAGACCTCTGGAAATGATGGCGCAGACACGGACGTCAGTCTTATCAGTTAAGTAGGCTGACATACCTTTTGTGATATCATCCTTTTTGCAAGTGCTCTTTCCCATTGCAATGGCTTCCTCCAGGGATGGATAACGCTCCTGTTACAGCCCAAATATGTCCCCAAATTTGCTTAAACGACTCCCATTCAGTGTTAGCCGCCACCGTTGCCGCTTTTTACTCATGTGTTACTCAACAGTTCTACCTCGTCGTTGGTCCAAGCAAATACATTTTTGGTCGTGCTTTTCACTATTACTGTTCTGCTTCCCTCGTCCCGGTATTTTCAACCTATACATCCATGACTTTCACTGCATACACGCATTCCCAGTCACAATGGTCATGCGATGTGCGTTTTCAGGCGTGTTAATATTGACGGAGATTATTTCTGAAGCAGAGCTAAAACGTGTGGACAGAGTATTTCTATTTTGAAACGCAGTGAAGAAAACATAATAGTGTGCATATAGCCTTAGTCCATTAGTCGACTAATCAGGCATTTTGGTCTCAGTCAATTAAGATTTCTTTATTTGACGAGTCATTTTTTATGCTTTTTTCATGCCATATGACTTATTTCCAAGAAACGTATGAGTACATCGCTGGTAAACACAAGATTTAAAATGGTGGTTTTGCATGAGTCTTTGCAGAGAAACTCAATTCTACAGCTCTGTCAATTAAATCAACTAATCTATTAGTCGACTAAACAGTATGTGTGAATGTCTTTAATCGGGGACGGCCCTACCAGTCACAAGCTCTCTTCTTTAACCTTTAGGCCACCGCTGCCCCACTTCTCTTCTTCAGTAAGTGATCTCCTTTCTACAACGTCTTTTAATATCTTTCCAATTAAAGGCATGAACTTCTTTCATTCAATACATTTAAGAGGAGATACGTTCTTGTATTTCAGGGGTAGCACTCCTTAAAATATGATGCATCGTGCAGCTGTATTATTATATTGGGGGGAAAACTGGCCTCCCTACTTCTGAAATAAACTTTTAAATCTTTGATAGTTTAAGATCACTGAAGACTGATATATTCTTTAGCTGTTATGTTGGATATGTTCTTTATAGTTTAGTCAGGAGGCTGTTAGAACAAGGAAACAGGTTCTGTTTGCTTATTATTCTTCCTGTTTATACTGGCCAATACAAGATCCCTTGGGAGATGAGTTAGTTACAGTCTAAAAGGACCTACTTACTTTGGGAGACTCAGACTGCTCAAGCCTCATATTAGCTTTATACAAACACTTGAATACATTTTTAAACTGAATGAGGACTGTGGATTTTGTCCTCTCTCTCTTACAGAATAGGATTTCTCAACAGCCAATATGAAACGGAGGAATACTTACACAAAGCAAAAACTCTTTAAATGTTTGACTTTGGTTTTAACACATCTTCTGCATGTGGACATGAACCTATAAATTCTTAACACACTCAAAACAATCTGTATTAATGTCTCACTGAGCTGTCTGATTCAGATTAAAACAATATATGTGGAAGAGTAAAGACGTAAAGTCACTTTGACAACCTTACAGTGCCCTTGAGGATGGACATTTTTACTGTTCAAGACTTTGTGAGGTCTAAACCCGTCTGTTTTTTTTTTTTAAATAACCATTTTAACTGAAGGCTTTTAAGATCACTTCTTTCCTTCTCTGCCTGTTTAACAGAGTAGAAATGTGTCCACACATGTTTTCACACAAGGTCATTAAGGACACTGCATTCGTCCAAATCATTCATTCATCTTCAACCGCTTGTCCCTATCGGGGTCGCGGGTCATCCAAATCAGAGCCTGCCAATTCTGAAAATAATTGTCAGATTTGAGCGTGTGACAAAGGCTGAGACGAGGTTCTTAGGCGTCATCTGCTATTGTTTGTGTGGACAAATTACCTGAACATTGCAAAAATGTATAACTATCACATAAACTGAAGGAAATTTCAAGCATTTAACAGGAGAGCAGTGTATTTCGCATTACACTAAGCTTTCCACCTCTAGAAATGTAAAGTCAGACTTCCACGTCATTGTGCGCCGTGGTGACCTTGTACAAGGTTTTATTTCACATGCTTCTGTGTTTTAGTGTGGGTCTTTCCCACAAATAAAATTACTGTTATGGAATAAAGCATTTAAATTGAATTAAATATCTGGGGGTGAATGGGCTTTTTCTCTTTGGGCCAGAATAGTTTGTCATGAGATTTAAGATGGTAAGGTATGGAGAGGGGAGAGAAAAAACGGGATCAGCTTTTACCTCGGGGCCTCTGCTTCTCCGCATCATAGATCATTACCACCTCTGTGACCTTGAGTGGGACAAAGGGAAACAGTGGCTCCATTTAGAAAACCAGACAGGGTCTGTTCTTATTCCAATTAAATATTCTGCCTCAATTTAAAAGAATAAATAATGGTCCTATCCCATCCCACTGAATGTATTTTTTTTATTCTGTAGTATTGACCCTGTTCAATGTCACATCTATTCAAGCTATTTTAATGACAATATGAACTGCATTATGCACTTGGTAATACTCACCACTCCGAATCTATTGAAATAATCCCTGAGTTCAGGCTCGCCGCAGTTATGGGGGATTCCACCTACAAATATCTTCTTTGATTTATTGCTATCGGCTTTGCTGCCCTTCTGAAAGAAAACAGGGAGTGTATGGATTTCAATGTCTGTTAAAGGATCACTCTGGGAAGGGGCCAGTTAGCCATCATCTATTCAGACAGTGCAGAAGAAATTAGGTTCTCCTCTTGCCCTGGGGTATAATTCTTAACATGTCATGTCAATGCAAACACTAGTCTCCACAGATCACAGAGCATGGCTTCCTCCACTTACTCTCAACCACTAAGCATTTCACTATTGCTGTGGATTGCACTCATGCTGCAAAGGCTAGAGGCTGCTTACAACAATGATTTTTTGACCATTACATCTTCTGCTTTGTGAGTAAACCATTCACTAGCACATAATTAAAGTTAGGGAAAGGAGTTCCACTAGAAGGCAAAGGGCCTCATTTATAAAAGCTTCTGACTTACAGTTTCTGCTTACAGTCAAATATGTGACATAAAAATGATTTATTGACAGCAAAGGTGAAATAACCAAAACCTTTGCTGCCCACAGGGACAAAATGACTATAATATATCTGCAGTCGCTTGTTGATCGACCCACAAATTACCCAAGTTGCTGCAGAGAATTCTGCCTTTCAAAAAATTCACTGCCGAAAGCGATTTTCTGTACCACGCTATTCTACTCATCTCTATTTCTACTTGTGTTTTCCAAGTTTAATTCAATGAGGGAGGAGGGTTACAAGAACAACATATTTCAGATAAGAAGGCAACAAAATCTATTTTTATTTAAATAAAGGTAAAAGGTCTACATGTAAAAAAGGTAATACAAAAGTACTGCTATAATTCCAACAATTAGCATAGTGATACAGGCTACAGCCTCTTTATGAGTCATTTTTGTTACATCCAGGAAAATGTGACCTTATCGTGTGTCAATCCCAGGCCTGTGTAAGCTGTACCGAATATCTGCTGATATTGTTGCAGTCCCTTACACGAGTAGAGGTCGATACAAGGCGTAGATTCTTAAATGCTTCTGTGATTTATCAAAACCCCAAACTAATTTCTAGCATTCTCAAAGGTATGACGGCTGTGCACTGTGATCTTTTTATTCTAATTCCACTCTTTGAAGAAATAAAATGTAGGTCAAAGTCAGACTGTTTTTATAAATGAAGCTCAATGTCTCCTTATGGCCCATAAAGAGTCCAACCTCAAGAGGAGGTGATGTAGAGACTGACAGTCTGAGTCCTATTCCAGCAGAAACACTCAAATAGAAATCGTATTCCTCTTACCCAACCCTCCTTGGTTCGAGACTTTTCAGGTTGCATTCCTCTGGGAGTGCATGGCTTCGGGTCAATCTGACAGCAGTGAGAGAGGAAATGGTTGATATTAGCCCCAAATAAAGGCACCTTCAAAGTTCTACTTCACTGAATCCATTACAGTATATTGACTCGCCAAACATATATACTGACATTAATTTGAAGATGTGGCCGATAAAGTTTTATGCCCTTCTCTGCCTCCTTAAACAGAACAAAGGAGGCAATTCATGGTGAGCTGACAGTATGGAGGCATAATGCAGAAGGGAAGATTAACAACCGCTTCAGCCACCTCAGAGAATTCCAGGTTCAACTGCCAGCTTTGCCAATTTGACTTTAAACAGGTAAGTCTTGTTGGGCAAACAAATTTTAAACTTTTGCAAAGTGTATCGTCTGTACTGTCTGTCTGCAGGCAGGTACAACCTAAAGCAAAACTGTGCTTCTCCTTGAATAACTTCTAACTACTCTAGATGGTGAAATACAGCATGAGGTTTTTCATATTGTTCACACAGAGCGCAGGCAGATTACTCGGGTTGATTCGACTATCTGCTCCTTTGATTTAAAATACTCACATTTCTTCCATCAAGATTATGGGGCTTTGTCTCCAGCACTGTGCGTACACAATTGGGGTCTTTGAATTTGACAAAGCCGAAGCCTCGGGACTGATTTGTAGTTTTGTCCTTCATGATGACACAATCTACTACTTCCCCGTACTGTGAGAAGTAGTTTCTAAGCGTTTCTGAAAAGAGAAAGAAAGAAATCACATAACAGCGGTGTCTTGTAAAAACAAGCACAGTAACATACAACAAAACTGCAAATTTTAATGAATATGTAACTCAGCCCAGTTTACCTCCTGGACACAAAGGTGTGTAGTCAGGATATAAAGAACATGTGCTTTTATTATGAAAAATGATGCAAAGAAAATGTATTCAGCACTTCAACATGCACTAAAACAGGTGCAGGAAAAACACAAGCACCACTTCATGAAATTACACAGGGAATAATCCAGTGACCTTGATTGTGTCTTATTGCAGAATACTGTGGATTTTACCTTCATTTTTAATGTAATCAAAACACAGTGCAGTCACATTAAAGGCACATATTGACATTTCTGAAGAGCAAACAAAGCACTGGCACGCTGACACATAAAATAGCACCAGCTATACACCCAACTACTGTAACGCCTGTCGCCTGCACACACCCACACCAGCAAGGCGTGCAAGTTTGAACAAATGAGGGGCCACTTTGGAGAGAGTTATCGTAATTGCTTTTCTCATCGCTGGGATGCCCTGGGGCTTCGGCTAGGACAACACGCTAAGAGTAATGTAGCGCTGTGGTTCAGATCTTAATGTTAAGCGCAGTTAACACAGACAAGTCCTTGTTCAAAGTTAAACAATGGCCGGGTCATTAGAGTCGGGTGTGTTGGAGCAGGGAGAAACCTAAAAAAACATGCAGGGCAGTAGCTCTCCAGGAGCAGGATTGGGCACCCCTGATGTAGACTCTACCACGACCAATTTACCATGACATATTACAAACACAAGAAAACGGCATTAATAAAAGGAACAGTGGCCATAAGTAGAATATTTGCGTGACTACACTACTACTACAGCAAACTACAGACTCAATAAATAAACCGTTCAGCTGCACCAAAGTGGTATTTATTGCATTGTAAAATGTTTTTACTTAATATCATATCAGGATATCAATATAATATCAATACAGTGACTTCATATTTAAATATTAATATGAATCAGTGGTGTTAAATTGTCCAATTCATGTTATTACAGTACATCAATATCAGCATGCACTTAATATCATATCGAATTAAAGTTACTGTAAGTTAGCAGAAACATAATATCAACAAAATGATGGTTTAAATAAAACGTCTGATCAAAGAGGACATACGCAAGACAATCTCTGCAAGACCATCATATCTATGTTAGTAATGATTTTATTGTCAGAGACCTATTTCAACTGCTGGATGCAAGCACAAACTGTCATGTGCAAAATATCACTGACATCAAGGTGGGAGTAGATAGTAAGATTTACATTTTAACAATATTGCCCAGCTCTACTTAGTATTTCACAGCTAAAGATAACCTGGTAAAAGAGATTCAAGTTACCAACCAGATCCTCCAGTCTGACAACAAATCCATGCAGCTGTGTCACCTCGAAAAAATTCCTGTTAATTAACAACACTGTGAACATGAAGAGACTGAGCCTTCACAGGTTAACAGCGCTTACCTTGTGTGGTACTCCAGTCCAATCCACCGACAAAAAGTTTCCTGAAAAGAGTAGGTAATCAGAATCAGAAATACTTTTATGATCCCAGGGGAAATTATTTTTGTTGCAAACTCCAGCTATACAAACAACATATTAACAACAATATGTACATACAATATACTATATATTTGGAAAAACAGAGATATAAAACAATAATATATACATATATATATATATAATATCCAATTTACAATAGTAATATATACAAAAGTACTGTAATAATTTGCAAAGTACAGTAAAAATGTGCAAAGAACAATTGTTTATGATTGAGTCTGTATTACAGAGAGGGGGTGACAGGCTCTCCTTGGGATGCGTTAATGACCACAGGCAGGAATGATTTCCTTGTCATTGATCACCACTTTGAGTCAGAGTAAATGATAAACCGTTATATCACATACAGAAGGCATCATAACAAGAATGGAGACATTTTTTGCCTGTTCGGAGGACTTCAAAGAAAGACTGGAAACACTTGACAGATGAAGAGATAGACAGCACAGTTTCAGAGCAGTAACAACGCTACAGCTGAATGAACAGCTAAGTACACAGATATTACACAACACGGGCTAGTGCAGCGTAGGCACACACACACACACACACACACACACACACACACACACACACACACACACACACACACACACACACACACACACACATATATATATATATATATATATATTTAGTTTAAATGCCCGCGTTTAACATGTCCGGTCCGGGTCCTGGGTGGCCTTTTCTAACACTGACTGCAACGGCCTCGACATTAACGGTCTTTTTCTGCAGCCACTGCCACGTAAGTTACCCCGGGACAGAGCCGTAGCGTTCAGCGAGCTAACACAGCCATCCCCTGACAAACTGACTCAAGAAGCTGCAGCAGCCACAATCTGACGACCAGCGGATCCAGCCTCCGCCGCTGAACCCCCGGCTGTGCTCCAGTCAGAAGACCGGCTGCTCGGCTCCCTGCATGCGGACCGGTCAACTCGGGAAGCCGGGTGCAAAAGCTCGAAGTTTAACGTCAGTTTTGCGCGGCACTAATATCAAACTAGCTCGTACAGAATAAGATTAAGAGCCACTATATTCACTGAAGCACATCAGTGAATGTAGTGGAGCATCAGTGCAGAGGAGGCTCACTCCTCCAGCAGTGCCCGCTAAACGTCCTAGCGCTGAAGTCGAGGAGAGGAGACTTTCGCTTCGTTAGCACAGTTAGCTCAAAACAAGCTATCTGAGAACAACACTGACATAAGTAACTGCACTTCCACACACTCCCTTGACACAACACTCCAGACACACATGGTGTATTTCTCTGTGAGCAGACTGAGCTACTTGGATGACTACTTCCACTTTCTTTCACTGTCTTTCCTCGGGCTAGTTACTACAGCTAGCCTAGCCTGCTAGCTAATGCTAGCTGTGAAATGACAGCTTGTCAACAGAGCCGTTAATTATAACTTAATGCAGTTTAAAGTCCCGTGCGGCCGCAGAGGAAGACGGCGTTAAATGGATCTTACCCGACTTCATCTCCGACTAAGTTGTTGTTCATTTCTGAGGCTAGAGCGGGGACTGTGGGAGCTGAGACCGGCTTCTTGCTTCAGTGCTGCCCCTCTCTCTCTGACTGAGAGCGGAGGAAGGTCACTCCGCTTTTTGGTTCAAACTGTTCTGCGCAATGACGACGCTGCAGGGGGCCGCGGCCATTAAAGGAACATTACACACAACACTCTGCACTACGATACAACATCACACAGGCAGGGGGAGAAGCACTCAGGCCCTTTACTTAAGTAATAGTAGTTTACAACACTGTAGAAATACAAGTCCTGCATTCAAAGCACAAAAGCATTAGCAGCAGATGAACTTACAGTCCAAAATGTAAATGTACTCATTATGCAAAATGGTCCATTTAAGGATATTACTTACTTATTATTATCTATAGCAATATGTTAATTCATTTGTTGATAATATTTAATAATATTTATAATCTGAATCTGTATAGTAACTAGTAACTAAAGTTGTCGAAGAAGAGTAAAAAGTAAAATATTTGATATGTAGTGGTGTAGAAGTACAAATGGCAGAGTAAAGACAATCTGTGCTTTACTAGAAATTCTTCAGTAAAGTACCTAAAAATTGTACTTAAAAAAATACACCCACGGGACAAATGAAAGTATTGCTTATCATAAAAAAGATATATTTATATTTATATATATATATATATATATATATAATTTTTTTAAGGGTTTGACAATGACGTTCTGTCACGTTCTGTTTACATTGTACCAGCCAATAGCGGTTGGCAGTGCGGGTTGCCAGGGTTGTCTGTTGTTGGGTGCAGCTACTGTCGGCTGGCACAGAGTGAAATGGAGTTTGTCAATCCTGCAGCTGCTTATTTGTCTCACCAGCTGAGTGACCAGATATGGACAGAAACAAGAGTCAGTATAGGCCAAGCTTTCACTCGATGGACTGAGATAAAGGAGTTCAACGACATTTAAACGCCCAAATGGCTACGGTTCTCCTTGATCGGTAAGCTAACTTTCATGTTTACTTAGCTGTAACGGCTAACGGTAACTGTCAGTCAAACTCCTCCAATACTTGTTTTTATGGGGAGATTTGCCAGAGGTGATGGGTTCAAACACACTCAAACAGACTCTGGTCTCCTGTAGGCTACTGGACCGGGTCTGACCAAACTGGCAACCTGAAAATTATTTTCTGTTGTTGCGACTACGATCTTGAGACACTAGATGGTGGTGTTCTGCTCATTCTCCATATTCAACCTTTAAGTACAGTACTTGAGTAAATTTACTTAGTTACTTTCCAGAAATCGCCCACAGGGATGCCTTAATGCTTTATTGGTTCATTTTGAGATATTTTATGGTATATTTTTTGTATTTCAGTGTTTCATTGTAGTATTTGCTCAAGAATTGTGTCTGCTCCCACCGTTGGTTGCTCATCACTGTCTTCAGTTCCTTTATTTTTTTGCAACTATTGTTTGTTCTTCTGTTTTATTTATTATTTTACTTTTCAATTCTATAAGAGCTGTTCTTCACAGTTGCCTTCTCATTTTATGGTTTTAATGTAAAGTACTTTGAGCTGTATTTTTCGTATGAAAGGTGCTCTATCAATAAAGTTTATTATTATTATCATTATTATTATTAAGCATCCCTCAGGAAATTACTTTTACGAGGTAAACCTGGTAAAGAAACAGCCCAAACAGCAATAAATGATGATTAAAACCATGAGAAACAGACAGCCCTGTTAAGACATGATGGGTTGATTACAGAATACAAAGATATCTACGGTGAAGACTGATTATTAGTTTCATGGTGGGATAAGAGCAAAGTTAATGTGTTAACCAGAATCAATAGTGTTCTTCCTGTTGGGAACATTCTGTCTATTCTGCTGTGTTGTTTTATGTGACTCCTTTATTTAAACAGTGAATTTAATATAAACAAAAGTGTTCTGCCGATAATAAACAAAGTGTGTAAAACTGTGCTCATGTTAACATGCCACTTATGCACAGTGTCCATATTTATTTAGATGGAAAAAACATAATTACATAAAGAAACTGTGACTCAGTGAATTGTTCAATCACTGACACATTTCTTCATTAATCACAAGATCCAATTAAACTCTGACATTAACTGGCATGTTATTAATGTCAGAGACAAAGACGATGCAAGTCTTCAAATAAGTGATCTCAAGGGCGAACGGCCATGTTGTGTATGCCTTTACTGTGAAAACTAGACCATCACATTTGCACACATGCTGTCTATCTCTGTCTGTCTGTCATATGCAAAGTCAAACAGCTTGCTTCATGCAATAACTGTAGCGCTAATTAAAAATAAAAATAGTACACATTCATCCATTTTGGAGTATTCCCCAAGCTTATGTACAGCTCCCAGTGGGGACTATAAATGACAGCATGCGCTTCACCCTCTCATTCAGTTTTCTTGTTTCTCTTTATCTCTTTAATGTCATTTTTGGAGGACAGAGTAAGGTCATGCATCAGTATGTCAAGATTTATAAAAGACTCTCTCCACTGGGAATGGAGTCCATCAACATGTTTTTTTTTTTACTAATTAAAATACATGTGTGAAAAACAGTTTGATCATGTTTCTCAGAGGAGACTGGCTCCCCTGAAAAAGTAATTTGTTGTTAACAAGTCAAAATAGAGCAGGAGGAGAACGCATGAAGGTGTGATTCACTCACGTCTTCTGAATTGTCAGTAACTATTCACTGTTACTGTGTTTTAAACTCGGCTCTGTTATTTATTTCATTTGTAAGTATGTACAATATTAAACCTAAATGCTAACATTTCATGCATTTCACCAATTAGCTTGATTTCAGTTTTCATCTACAGTCTCTTAGCAGACCATACACACAACAGCACACATAATACAAAATAACACCCAGCTGTACATTACACACCACGTCAGCAGCAAGGGTATGTTAGACAAATTAAAAGCGAGGATTTCTGCATACAAAGCAAAACAAATATAATGCAGAGTCAGTGGTTACAGAGTTGAGTAGCTTTTAGTGCCCCTTTTAATTGTCTGTATGGAAAGACCATCTGAGACAGTTGTCATAATACCATTAAGCCAGTGTTGTGAAGCACTCAGATGTTTTGCTTAAATAAAAGAAAAACCTGAATATACAAAATACTCCATTAGAAGTAAAATTACCGAATTCTGTTTAAATGTATTTAAAGTATCAAAAGTAAAATGACTTATTGTGCAGAGTGGCTCCTTCTTAAGTGTTGTATTATTATAGAATATTCTATTTTTTAGTTTTTATCACTAGTGAATACACATAAGAATAATTTAATGTTGTAGTTAATGTTAATCATTAATTTAGATGCTCAGCACCTCTAAAGCTGAGGCCATGGCTCTCAGCAGGAAACCGGTGGATTGCTTACTCCAGGTATGAAATGAGTCCTTGACCCAAGTGAAGGAGTTCAAGTACCTCGGGATCATGTTCACGAGTGAGGGGAGGATGGAGCGTGAGTTTGGCCGGAGAATCGGAGCAGCGGGGGCGGTGTTGCAGTCGCTCTACCGCCGCGTTGTGACGAAAAGAGAGCTGAGCCGGAAGGCAAAGCTCCTGATCTACCGGTCAATCTTCGTTCCTACCCTCACCTATGGTCATGAAAGCTGGGTCATGACCGAAAGAACGAGGTCGCGGGTACAAGCGGCCGAAATGGGTTTTCTCAGGAGGGTGGCTGGAGTCTCCCTTAGAAATAGGGTGAGAAGTTCAGCCATCCGTGAGGAACTCGGAGTAGAGCCGCTGCTATTTTGCGTTGAAAGGAGCCAGTTGAGGTGGTTCAGGCATCTAGTAAGGATGCCCCCTGGGCGCCTCCCTAGGGCGGTGTTCCAGGCACGTCCAGCTGGGAGGAGGCCTCGGGGAGGACCCAGGACTAGGTGGAGAGATTATATCTCCACACTGGCCTGGGAACGCCTCGGGATCCCCCAGTTAGAGCTGGTTAATGTGGCCCGGGAAAGGGAAGTTTGGGGTCCCCTGCTAAAGCTGCTGCCCCCGCGACCCGACCCCGGATAAGCGGATGAAGATGAGATGAGATGAGTTAATGTTAATGTGGACTGTGGAGCCAATCTTAGATACCTTGTATAGGTTACTACTGGGTATGGTAGTAATAATACAGTACTGCGTAATATTATTTGAGCACATCATCTGCACAATATTTCCCTTTGAACTGTAGTGAAGTAGAAGTATAAAGTACTCAATGGAAATACTCAAGCAAACTAAAAATACTTCAAAACAGTAAAGTACTTGGGTAAACAAACTACCTTTCACTACTCCATAAAGCCATAAAATGCAATTTTCATGAATTATTTCTCAAGCTTAAACTCCATAGGCAGCACCCTAAAAACAGCACCCTCTTCCTGTTGTGAGCTGCACAGCAATTCAGCGCCTCACATTTCCCTCTGATGGTAACTGCATACTATATGGATATATATATATACAAATACTCATATATACAGTAGAGATCAAAATTAGAAAACAAGTTATTTATACTTGATTTATTCTGAAACGCTGTTATTTTTTATTGTTCAGAATTTGAAAGAATATCTGCTGTGGCTATACCACTGCTGTACTCGCATGTTTTAAAAAGAAAAAATAACCACAGCACTTCAACAAAAACTTTTACCTGGTGAAAAAAAAGCAGTGAGCAAAATTAGAGAACACTTTCAGATACCTCCTAGTGCTTGGCGTTAATCTGGCACCTGGTGACATTGACTTCATTGTTGGACACACCCTATTTATCTGGCAGCTCTCCTGGTTACTTTGCAAGATGGCAGCTGCTCTAAGGTGACTAAAACCCTGAGACAGCAGGTCGTCCAGATGAAGGCCAAAGGGATTACCCTCTCAGCCATCAGAGAGAGGTTGAACGTTCAAGTCTGTTTTCAAGAATATTGAAACTTTACAAGGACACAGAGTCAAGTCCGTCAAAAACCACGTAAAACCTGTACACAAGAGGAGAGGATTATGCAAAGACTCTCAATGGGATATCGGTTCAAGACTGTAGCTGGAGTCGCTCAACAGTTCAGTTCTGAACAGGCCAAGGATCTGTCTCTGCACAGTCGTCAATGTCAAAGACAATTTGGACTGAAAGCCCACTCTGCATTGACCAAACCTCTCATCAGCAGAGAGAATAAAAAGGCGAGACTTGCCTTTGCTGAGGAGAATGTTGTGCATCAAGCATTAATAATGTGTTGCAGTTTGCTGGCATTGGTTCAGTGTAAGAAAAATTAGGATGCATCCATTTAAACCTGCAAATAGGTATCAGACGATATTTACCTTGGTGAATGCATTCGACCTATTGCCAAAAAAGGTGACATTCAGTGATTTCAGCGGCCGATGTTTATACGTTATGCTCCAACAATTATGCGCTGGAAAAAGGTTGTGAAAAGTTTTTTGAAGCAGTTACTTTTCAAAAAAAAATATTTTTCATGTGAAGGTTGTATTAAAGTTTTTGTGCTTATATGCAGAAATTAAGGTCTGACTGACTTTAAGTAGGTTAGTTATTTAATATAATTAAAATGTCTTTGTTTCCCTGGCCCAACAGGGGGAATAATCAGCTGTCATCCAAATTGTTATTTTAAACATTGGTATCAGTGCTTCTCTACAAAGCTGCAAATGCAAAGCTGGCATAATGACAGATGTTCTTCAAGGCAGTTTTGCACAATCTGTGTAAATTAAGTGCTACCATAAAAGATGTCAGCATATCTTTTTAAGGGTGAGTTCAACCAAACACACAAAGCAATTTCTCAATGATGGTACCAAGCCATTCCTGAGATACATATACCGTAGTGCAGTGAACGCACACAGCCTTTTGTTTGTGGAAAGTCCAACAGCAACATCACTGGGGCAAAACTATATATCTACCTTGACACTGAGTAAAATGCAACAAATAAAGTACGGTTAAACGCATAGTAGTGGTTATACTGCAAATATCATATTGATAGATACGCTTTTAAATTGAGGCTGAAGTAGTAAAAGTCTGGTTTTCTGTGTGAATATAACAAAATGCTGACTTAACGTCCGCAAATTCTGCTGTACACACGTTGTTTGACAGGTCTTACATTATGGGGGATTCACATAGTGGATATATTGCAAGTTGGAAATAAACTCCACATATTTCATCAGGATACAGGTTTGACGGACAGAACAAACTGTAATGTCTTCAACATAAAAGTGGTTAAACTGATCTACACACCAGTGTAAAATAATTAAGTCTTATACCTTTTTCAACTGACAGTATGTCTAGATTGAGTTAAGGAAAGATACAAACAGAAGTTTGATCAACTATTATTGACTTATTCCTTTCCTCATACGGCAGCACGTAGTATGACATCCTGTAATCCCAAACTGCTCATTTGGTGGAGGAGCAGTGGTATATCT
This sequence comes from Echiichthys vipera, assembly GCF_963691815.1. Classification (NCBI taxonomy): domain Eukaryota; kingdom Metazoa; phylum Chordata; class Actinopteri; order Perciformes; family Trachinidae; genus Echiichthys; species Echiichthys vipera. The sequence goes on along the minus strand of NC_139828.1, from coordinate 19,608,618 downwards.
GGTATTCAAATGGGATTTGCCGATGATATTCTGAGCGTTTAACATGTTTGAAGTTTAATGTTTGGCATTTACTTAAGCGTAAGAGTAATAAATCCAAAGTGTTTGAACTTTTTATCTGTAAATGATAACTTCTCTGGATTGTTCCTTACAGTAAGTCTAATGTCCTCATGCTGAGATACTATATTTGATTCAAATGCTTTATTTTCTAATATAACTATCTGAAATAACTGCAGTTGAAAGAAGGATTTGTGTACAATGTGTGCTGCCATGTTCAAAGTCAAACATGAATAAACCAAAGCAAGTTGGATTCAATCAAAACCTTTTGTATCAGTGAAAACCATCACGTCTTAATAGTAAAAGTAAGGACCACCAGGGGGCAGGTGTCCGTGGTTTGTTACTGTTGACAAAGCATATCTTTTTGCGAAATATGGTATGAAATAAATGTATAAAGGGTTTTAAAAAAAAAATGTTGTAAAACTGATGGACAGTTAACTCATAACTAAAAAGAGTTACTATATTTTACTACTAATGCATCACACTGATCCAGAATGAAAATGAATTTCACTTCATCAAAGATTTATAAAATCAAATTCTTTACTATTTTCTGTTACTTCTCACAAAGCTACTTCCCTTTAATTACATCACATTTTGGGTTCTTTGACTCATCTTCTGTCGTGAAATCTGTTGGCATGTGAATTGAAAGACACAAGGGACCTCTGAACTGACTGATAATGAAATGAGGGAATTTATCTGGTTGACCTGTGGAAGTCATTATCTGCCCTTTGACTCATGATAGCTGGACGTTTTCTTTAGTTTGAGCCTGGTGGAGAAATGCTGAGATCAGCAGCATGTTAGACGGGGAGGGGGGAACAGCGATCAAACAGGTCCTGTGACAAAGTAACTAGTCTAACATTTAGATAAATGTGGCCAACAAAGAGGCAATATGATAAACTGCATGTTGTTTTCCTGAAGAAGATATATGCTAATGTTTAAGAGGGATGTTCACAAGCATAATATAAAATATATTATTGGAGAGATTAACATGAAGTAGGGTTTAAAAGGTCCAGTGTGAATGATTCAGTGATGAGGTTTCAGATTGCAAACAACTAAAACTTCTCACCGGTGCCGTGTGTGTGGAGAACAGTGGCTGGCACAATACATTAATGGCCCTAGAGTCAGTGTTTGGTTTGTCCATTCTGGGCTACTGTACGACCATGGCAGTACAACATGGCGCCTGACTCCGTGAAAAAAGAACCTGCTCTGTATATAGATATAAACAGCTCATTCTCAGGTAACAAAATAACAGTTCTTATTTTCAGGTGATTATACACACAAGAAAACTTATTTATATTATTTCTGCCAATATTTCCAGAGGTCATTAAATGAATATTAGCAAGCAATGTTTCAAATACCAAGTTTTGTGTTGCTTTTATCAATTGTATTTATACATTTTCTATGGTTTGGTAAGCAATATCGCAACTGCGTAATGTTTTGTGAGTCCTATTGTGCATTGATATAACGGATATCCTTGAAAGTACGGTCACTGAAATTCCTGCAAATGATCCCAGTAAGGTTTTACTCTCGTCTGCTCAAGTGGTCCCGCAATTCAGTGCCAACATTTAAAGTGGGACCTTTCCTGGAGCTAAATCTCATCATCAAAGGGTTTCTGATGGGCTTTTGGGGGTCTGTGACATGACAACATTTGAGAATGTCGGTAAAAGAGAGTAATGGCTGATTGTATCCAGTGTCAGAGTGCTGTGGTTGCTGCATGAATATGAGCTTCTGTGGAAATAAGTATTATTCAAAGGCAGTGTGGATGAAGAGCCTCGTGTTAGAGCGGTAGGTGGATGAAAACCTACGATCTGATGAGGGCCCTCACTGAGGAGCCAGCCCCACTCAGCTTCACCTAATGGGACTGAAGTGGATGATGGGGCAGAGGGGCTGTGAAGATGATCAGATGATCCATTTTTGACTGTTGATCCGTCTTCCTGTGCAGTGAGTCATACATCACATAGAAAAGGGGAGATGGAAACATTGTAGAATGATGGTTTGTTTGGAGTTTGGGTCAGAGTTTTCAGGTCCACTATCATTTTTAAATAAAATGTTTGACACCCTTTAAATGGAAAATGAAACATGATCGTAATAATATTCTCAGAATATTTTGCTCATTGCATCTTGTTTCAAATACTGTACCAGTACATCAGATCATTTTACGTTATCTTTAAATACTCTTTACATATCTTTGAATTCTTTTCATATTGTAGTTTTCTATTTTAGATTTATGATTCTTGGCTTATGTGGTACTTGTTTTATATGGTTGAACCAAGATCCAGAGGCAAAAAAACCTTCTTCTGATCAAATGCCAGTAAAAAAAATGCATATCAGTTTGCCACTCAGCAAAGTACCGATACCCAGTCAGTGCGCAGGTGCCCTGCTTGAATATAGTGAAGCTCACAGCAGCCAGTCTGCAGCATTCACGATCTACACTGGACCAATTTCAGTAAGAGTTGTTGCCACGTTGAAAAAATACCTAAATTCCCCTTTAAGATAGTAATCAAAGGATCAATTAATGTATTTTAATACAGGTGCCAATTCATTTTCTGATTCACTAATCAACATATTCAAGCTTTAAATGCTATTATAACATGCTGCGACAGACACACTGTGTGTGCGTCATTATGACAAAATGTGTCCTGGAGACACCTACTGTAGTGTGAACTACCACAGAGGAGGTTTTGAGTATTTTGCCAGGTGTTTCTAAGTCTGTCACCGCGATAGCGTCGCTGATGTGCAAGATGGTGGTCAAGGTCAAAGATGTTTGGTCCAAGCAATGGTGCCGGAAGTAGGGGGTAAGGAAGCAGGGAAAGGGCCATTTCCTCCCCATTTAAGCTCCTGGTCCGATTCGGCGTCATGGCTGGTGTGATCCCATCGCAAGATAGTCTCTAGTTAAAATTTTATTTAATATTCCTTCATGGATCTATAATGTCTCAGCTTTAACTTACTCATATTACTGTTTACTCTTCATACATCCATGGTATACTCCTGTAAAATACTTACACTTGTAAATTGAAAGTCAATTCTATCACACCTATGATATTTTCTATAACGCCATCAGGACTTACATAAGTAAGTACTGAAGTAAAAAGTATGTTAAAACATTTCAGGCAGTAATACAAACACACTGTTTCAATGGAAATCCATTGCTAGGCAACAGTCTGGGTCCTTGTTAACTTCCTGCATAAATATAGAACAGCAGAGCCAGTGTTTGGAGACCAATAACAAATAAAACGATCATGCACATTACAATAGAAAACAACAGTGAACATCACCTAATGTGTTTTATTTTATTGTGTGGAAGCATTATTCAGTCAGAGGTGAAACATCACAGATATGATGGGTTATAGTGGGACTCACCATGCCCACCCCATTAACTTCAGCAGAACTGGCACCAAAGTCTGGCACCAGTCCACAATGATATCGACATGACTCTTCCTTCAATCATCTGTAAAATCATGTCAGATACAATTCTAGTGAGATTCAACACACACACAGGCACACGCGCGTACACACGCACACGCACACACATTAATAAAGGAATTCTTCTTCTTCACAATCATTAGTCAGTATTTAACTCCAAGCTGTATAAACTGGAATGCTTAAATTTAAGCTTATAAGGCGATGTGTATTCGTGTAATGAGGGTCAAATAAGATATTTTATTGACTCTGAAAAGTCAAAAACAGTCTTTCACAGGAATGCAGCACTCTCAAAAGTCGTTTTGTTGCAAATAGTCAACGGGGTTGCAAGAAACGCGTTGAGAAAATAAGACGCAAATTAACTGCCAAAGATTTGAGAGGAATCAAACGTGAAGCAACCAGGAACCCATTGTCCTCCAGAGCTGCCATCTTCCAGAACTGCAACCTACCTACAGGTAGTACAAGGTGTTCAGTGCTCAGAGACATGGCCAAGGTAAGAACGGCTAAAACCCGACCACTGAACGAGACCCATAAGTTGAAAGGTCAAGACTGAAAGAAAGAAATATCTGGAAACAGATTTTTCAAAGGTTTTATGGACTGATGAGGTGAGAGCGGATCAGATGGACCGTATCAGTAACAGGCACTTCGACTCAAACGCCAGCAAGGTGGAGGTGGGGTACTGGTCTGGGCTGGTATTATTAAAGATGAGCTAGGTGGACCTTTTCGGGTTGAAGATGGACTCAAACTTAACTCCCAAAGCTACTGCCAGCTTTTAGAAGACATTTTCTTAAGCAGTGATACAGGAAAAAGTCTGCATCTTTCAAGAAGACCATGATTTTTATGCAGGACAATGCTCCATCGCATGCGTCGAAGTACCCCACTGCATGGCTAGCCAGTAAAGGCCTAAAATATGAAAGGGTAATGACATCGCCCCCTTCAACTAAACCCTATTGAGAACTTGTGGTCCCTTCTTAAAAAGATCAATTTACGGTGAAGGAAAACAGTTCACCTCTCTGAACAGTGTCTGGGAGGCTGCTGCTGCTGCTGCACAAAAAGTTGATCGTCACCATATAAAAAAAACTGATAGTCTCCATGAATGAAAGGCCTCTGACTGTTATTGAAAAGACATGGCTTTATTGGTCAGTGTTTGTTTGTTTTAAACGTCAGAAATGGTTGTTCGTAAATTTTGAGCTGTTTATTATTAAAATTCAATTAGTTGCAAAATAATTCTGCTAATAGTTGCCTTATAATTGTGCGCACACACATTCTCCTAAGAAAGCCAAAACCTCACTTTTACTTTCTTTAATATTCAGGTTTAAGGTATATTAACATTTTGGATTGGCTGAGAGCAGTGTAATTAATCCTCAAAAATATAACTTGCCTAATAACAGTGTGTGAGTGTGTGTGTGTGTGTGTGTGTGTGTGTGTGTGTGTGTGTGTGTGTGTGTGTGTGTGTGTGTGTGTGTGTGTGTGTGTGTGTGTGTGTGTGTGTGTGTGTGTGTGTGTGTGTGTGTGTGTGCCATGGGGGCGGGGCACTCTGGAAATAAACCAGAACACATTTAGAATGTTTATGTTTACAACTCTGAAATACAGCAGCTTTTGATACGTCTAATAAAGGCATTTCTAACATATCCGATTCATCCAGCTGCTCATATGATGTTTTGCAATAGGAGCAAATGAATGTACATGTGTGGATTAGATCCAGTGGAATGGTCACTTCAGCTGTCCATGCTCCGAGAGCAGAAAAAAAACAAGAGCTCTCACTCTGCTGCTACGTCAGTCTACTTTAAACAAGAAAATCAATGTCCAACACAGTAAATGAAGCTGGGACATTTGGTTTAAGTTGAAGTTAATAAACAAATGTGTATTGGAATAGTTTGTTATTTTAGATAATCGCTTTCTTGCCTAGAGATAGATGAGAAGATCAATACTAGCCATATATCTGTTAGCTTAGCATGAACACTGGAAACAGCTAGCCTGGCTCGGTCCAAAGCTAACAAAATCCAGCTACCACCACCCCTTAAAGCTCACTTATTATCATCACACCAAATAGCAAATGAGAGTTAAACTGGAACCTCTTCATTTATTTTTGATTTCCAAGGGGTGTTATTAGGATTGCAAAGGGGTGGAAACTTTCCAGAAACGTTCCATGGGAAGTTAAGCTGGGGAGTTTTGGAAATATTCTGAAATGTTCTGTTGTCCACGGGCTCAAATGTGTGGCTTCAATGGTCAACAAGGTTCTAGAAATCATCCGAGTATGTGATGGAGGAATGCACTTGTGCATGTTCACAAAGTTCAATACCCCTGCAGTAAGCAGTGTGCTATGTGCATGTGATTGAGGAGTAGCATCGATATTCTCAAATGTATTTGCAATAAATCAGGTTGTTTTAGTCAGCATTTTCCAACAACTATGTTTAAAATCTCTGTTAAGGGTCAACCTTCAATTTTGTATATTCCTGTTCATTCCCATAAATTCCTGTTAATTCACATGGAAAGTTTCCAACTTTGAAAATTCACAATCAGAGCAACAAAAAATGACGTAGCAGTGAGCAGGCTGTCCTCATTCACTGTTCGTACTTAATGCACTGTAATTTGTGTTTTTTCCACATATTTATTTTGTGTGTATTTTACCTATTAATTACTGTAGAAGGATATCAGGTGACGTAGCATAAACATAGACCACAGATAGATTTGAATCTATATCTGACAAACGATTTTTAAGAAAATCAATTCACCTGAATTCAAACCAACGCAGCTGCAATGACAAAATGATAATCATCTTTTTATAATATTCCCTACTGCGCTGTTGGAAACGAGGGCACATAATGGATTTATGGTTTTGATACTGATAAAGGTCTGCGGGGACTGAAATGTATGCAACATTGCTATTGACAGTGCTGTGCGAGATTATTATTTCGAATATGACTGAAATAATAATGAATAAAACAAAGAACATAAAATAATACTAGAATTTCACTCACCGGAAAAACTGGAGCACAGTTCTACAGTCTCTACAAACGGTCATTTAGTCCAATTAAACACACAGCAGCTATACTTTTAGTCCCATTTTTGCATGAAAAAATCTCCCAAAGGCACCAACACCTGTGTCCATTAAGTCAGTTTAGTATCTATGAAGCAACAGCACAAACATAGCTGAGAACTGAGGTGCACTGAGGGTTGGAGAGCAGACAGACAGCTAGTAGCTAACATTAGCCTCCTGAAATTAACTGCCATTCAAAGCAGCCACACCCTTAATTATGCAAACATCAAGCCTTAACACAATTAAAGCCAGTGAGTTATTACAAACAACAACAATTGGACTTTCACCCAAGGGACCGGAGTTCGTTTCCCAGTTGTGTTTGTATCACGGAAGTTCTAAGCCAAACCACAACCTTTTTGTTTTGATGCCTAACCGTCACCTTTTGTTTCCTAAATGTAACGGCCACGGGAAAACACGATAAAAAATATACGCAATCTGGAAGAACTTTGTTACGAGGTTAAATACAACAGCGACATGTCACACATGCACAGCCACCTCGTACACCATCATCCTGAGCTCCTCTCGAAGGACAAAACGTCTAACGTTAGCACACCTGCAAGTCAGTCTATACAACTTATTTTTTAAAGCAAAGCTTCGTTTAGTGTCCCCGAGGGCTGCAAGTATTACCAAGTGCATTTCCGTGTTGACCTTCGGTCATACAGTGTAGTGGAAAACGAAGGTCTTCGCGGAACGCTAACGACACTGTAACCGAGATACGAAATACAGAGCCGGAGACACTTCACTGATAACGCTATCCCTGAATCGTAAGCAGAGACGTGCGCAAAGGTGAAGTGTGCACTTCAATCTGCTGAATGAGTTGCACTTACCGGCGACGGCTAGACTTCAAAGGCCACCGAGTCCGATGTGACCATCACTGCTCACTTTATTGACAACTGGGAGCTGCAATCCTACGTCCTTCAGACTCGAGTGATGCACGAGAGTCATACTGGCACTCACATGGCACAAGTGTTACAGAATGTCAGTTCTGTGAATAAATACATAATTTCTGCCTTATTCCTAGTATTTTTTATTCCTCCTGGGGACCTAGCACACCCGGAGTTGTCTCTGCTCTAGCGATGCGGGTGCTGTCCTTGGAAGGCCCTGTCCCGGGTGGCTTTAGTGCTCTACACCTTGGTGTGGAGCCTCCTGTCTGCCTGGGCTGGGGGGGGGGGGGGGGGGGGGGTCCCTGTGGCGCCCCCTGCAGTCATGGACCATGATCTCTCTCGGTGTGCACATCCCCACGGCACTGTGTCAATCAGGAAGTCACACAGCGAAAATTCACTCTTCCTTTAATGACGTATATCGTGGGACTTTCAAAGGTAAAACGATTTTGTTGACATATCATTTCAGAGGAGCCGTTAAACACAATAATGTAATTTAATTCAACAAATATAATCTTGTAAGGGTCAAATCATTCTTTCAAAACAAGCTCTACCAAACGGTTGAGTTGTCATTTTAAGGTAAAGGTAGAGAAGCTAGCTAAAGAAAATTTTGTAAATGTTGTTAAAATGAGCCATTTACAATGAACGAAAGGGCTAGTGTTGTTAAAATGATCAATTTAATCTTATTCAATTACATATTTGATGAAAAATATTTTATCAAAATGATGTTTACCATTTCTGTTCATATCAAGAATACATTTGAGGAATTAATACCAATTCTGGTATTACTATTATTTAATTATTTGACTGTTTGCGTATTACCATATGACTAGCATTGTAAGAGTTTGTTTGTAATAGGGACGGGCGGTATGGCAAAAATATCACAATTGTTTTACAGTAAAATCACAATCTTATCACGTTTTTTTTTTTTTTACAGTGATTTAATCAGCCTGTGAATGTTCTCATTTGTCCAGGTCATCGTTATCTCCAAAGCAGTTTCAGTCAAAAGCAACTGGACTTGGTTATTTGTTACAAATGTTTACAAATCACCAAGTTCAGTTGCTTTTGACTGAAATCGCTTTGGGGATGGATTTAATTATTTTGCAAGTTACTGAACAGTGCAACCACAGTATTTCCTATGTAAAAATATAGCCCTAGAAGAGCAAATCTATAACAATTTGCAGCAAACCATCAGAAATGAGTGGCCAAAGGTAAAATAAGTGCTGTTGCACCTCTGACCAAAATCTTTGGTTCAGTTGCACAACAGGCTGAAAAACTGTTTGTGCTGATGCCCGACGTACTGCCCCGGTTAATATTGGTCAAGAAAATGCACTAAACGTGAATTGTTCTGAATGTTCTTTTATTATGAACAGACGTCTCAACCGTTTGGTAGAGGATGGTATCAGAAATACTAAACAGTCCAATTTTTAAAAAACTATTGACTGTTGTTATCATAATTGAATATAAAAAATGCTTTTTCTTGGTGCGTACCTTATCTTAAAGGATTAAAAGTCAGATCTGTTCAAACAACGGGGAACACGTCACTGCGGCGTTGGCTTGGGCCCGGAAATCATATTTGTGTAACGTCACATCTTAACAGCCTCGAGGACATTAAAGTTTTCTACCTTGCGATGAGCCCAGCGCAAAAAGCTTATAAAGTTAAGGACTTACACCATGGGTGTCAAACTGATCCAGTAAAAAAAAAAAAAAAATCAAAAACACACCTGGTCCTACAAATCAACTGTGTGAAGACAGTTCAGGTGATTGAGTAAGTCGAGTCAGGTGTGTTCTTGCTTGGTTGGAATGAAAACCTGCAGCCACACGGCCCTTTACTGGATCAGTTTGACACCCCTGATACACCATCCAAATCGAAAGGAATGGCACTTTCTTGGCCCAGCTGTGTACAAGAAGAGGATGAGCAGACTCTCCTTCCTGAGGAAAACGAGATCCTTCAACGTGTGCAGCGAGATGTTGGAGATCTTCCACCAGTCGGCTGTTGCCAGCTCCATTTTCTTTGCTGCTGTGTGTTGGGGCAGCAGCATCAGAGCCAGCGACACCAACAGACTTGATAAAATCATCAAGAAGGCTGGCTCTGTACTTGGTCTCAGGCTGGAGTCTTTTGAGTCCGTGGTGGAGAGGAGAGCGCTGAACAAACTCTTAGCCATCATAGACGATGATCAACACCCTCTCCATCACACAGTGGTCAAGGGACAGATACAGGAAATCTTTCCTGCCACATGCCATCACACAGGTGTCTCAAACTGATCCAGTAAAGGGCCGCTGTGGCTGCAGGTTTACATTCCAACCAAGCAAGAACACACCTGACACAACTTATTCAACCAACTGAATCGCCTCCACACAGTTGGATTTGTTGGATCCTTTACTAGATCAGTTAAACACGCCTGAAAACTGTTCAAAACAACACAAGAATCTGTCCACTGCACCTTAGATTATTATACGTTTACATTTGCACTACAATACGTCCGCTTATTTATACATTTTATTTTTTAGGTATCTTTTATATTGTATTTCTATATTACTGCTTTGATGTGTCTGTGTGTAATGCTGCTGTTAAACTGCAATTTCCCAATAAAAGTCAAATCAATAAAGTCTTTCTATTCTATTATATTTCTGACCACCATAAAGTGTGCTGGATTCACATAGAGCCAAAATGAGCCAGTTATTTACCGCGGAGTGATTCGTCTTCTCAACAGAGGATCTTGGACGCCTCTCTGGGAGTTTGTGTGAGTGTGTGTGTGTGTGTGTGTGTGTGTGAGTGTGTGTGTGTGTGTGTGTGTGTGTGTGTGTGTGTGTGTGTGTGTGTGTGTGTGTGTGTGTGTGTGTGTGTGTGTGTGTGTGTGTGTGTGTGTGAGTGTGTGTGTGCGAGCCTGAGCCTTGACCTGTAGTGAACCTCCCGCCGTGTCAGCACTTTTGAGCCCGATATAAGCCGCCGCCTCGCGCCTCTCCCCCTCTTCTGTGTGGGGACAGAGTCTGCCAAACCGTTCACCTAACAACCGACCACTGCCTCCGACATACTAAACAAAATGAGCACCGCCGCTCAGCCCATATTCAGCAAGGGAGAGAGCTGCAAGGCCTCCTGGCACGACGCTAACGCCGGCTACAATGAGACCGACACGCACCTGGAGATCATGGGCAAACCCGTGATGGAGCGCTGGGAGACCCCGTACATGCACTCGCTGTCGACCGTTGCAGCCTCAAAAGGTAAAAGTTGTAGTTTCACGAAGGCGACGCGCAGGGGTCTATTATCGGACACCGTACTCATTTGCTACGCTGAGTCCGATAATGGGCCGTTTGTAAGGGTGATTTGCACATATAAAACCTTAATGTAAACGGTTATGTGCCATGTTAATGTTGCTATATAATTAAGAGTCACAAAGTTTGACTATCCTTATGCATTTATGAGAAAAAATCCATCTGTTTTGTGCAGTAGGCTAGTGTTTCTTTTCCTTCTCCCCGCACAGTTTATCATTTGTCATTTCTTTGTAATTGTTGTGTTTATTTTTAGTTGTGCAAACAATGAAATAAAATAAATAAATGGCCAAGGAAATCCTCTCTCAGAGCCGTTGGATGGCTTCAGCTTCAGATTTTACGTTTCCTGTGTCCGATAATGGTCAGTTTGTAAGGGTGATTTGCACATATAAAACCTTAATGTAAAGAGTTATGTGCCATGTAAATGTTGCTTTTTGATTTCACAAGAATGCTGTCAGGTGAATATTAGAGTATGGCAAAGTGAGACTGTGAATATAACCTCAACGCGCAGAAACAAATTAGCATACTGTTGTTGGAGTACACAGTTTACACTAAAATATGATAAATTAAGATAAAAGTGTGATGGGCATCCAAATATAAATCAGATCTGAGTCACAGCGTTTGACTATCCTTATGCATTTATGAGAAAAAAATGAATGTGACTGTTTTGTGCAGTAGGCTAGTGTTTTGATTTGTGAGGTTTTGGTGTGGTAATGTATTTTGTAGCAGGGTATATTTTTTCCTTCATGTTTTGAGGACGCGTGAGCAGCATGGTGCTCAGTGCTGTGTGTGTGAGTACTACAGCAGCTGTTTCTTTACTCATGGGGACAGCCAAAGAAGTCTGCAGGGGGGAAACAGCTCATCTGCTCTGAGCTTTATGTGAAAATAGACTGATACACACACCCTCACAAACATGTGGGAAGGGACAAGCATGTGCACGGAAACTGTCTGTACAACACTGTACAAATGCACATTTCCCCTTGTGTGTTTTATATCATACGTGTATGAAACATGTAGTTTTATTGGGAATTTTGAACACTGAAAATGCATTTTCTTACCATGAAGTTGATGTTGCCCACTGCATTATTCCTGCAAGCATATCTCAAGATGCATTCTGGCCTGTCACAATATATTTGGATTATTTCTTAATTGCATGTCAAAAGTAATTGATTGATTCGACCAAACCAACATACAAACGCCACTTATGAAAAGACACATGCATTTAAAGCATTTAGGCCTACACATTTTAATGAGAACATTTTATGTATCCTATGTACAGGATGTAAAAAATATAATTATTTTTGTTTGTTTTGCGTGTCTCTGGATTTGTTGTGCCTTATCTGAACTCATTTGAGCTCCATGCAGTTTGCTCTCAATGAATTCAACTAAAATGGGAATACTTCACTGAGCTTCTGATTGAAGGTCCAGTAAATCATCATGACGCGTTCAAGCAAGGACAACTAGCCTTTACCCCTCATCTATTTATATGCGTCTCTGGAAGGAAATGAAACCCTTTGACCTTTCTGTCCACCACATGTTACAACCAACTGGCTTTCCCTCCGCACCCAACGGAGGGGCAAAACTTAAAAGACTTTGGGTTTTTTTTACAAGCATTTTGGTGTAGTTATGAAACACTGTAGACAAACAGGTATGTTGTATAGTGACATTGATTTTGTGCCCGAGATGTTGTATAGTTACATTGTGTGCACATTAGACCAGTGGCCAACAGAACGCCTTTTGATGGAAAATAAATATCACAGTGTTTCATGGACATTCAGTGGTTGTACCAATTTTTCACAAAGTTTACACAATAACACAGCACCCAAGCTATCCAAGGACATCGTCCCTCAGAGCCGCTAGATGGCTTCAGCTTCAGATTTTACCTTTCCTAACTGTATTGTTTTGTTATGTTCTGTCTGGTAGGCGGTCGGGTTCTGGAGATCGGTTTCGGCATGGCCATCGCCGCCACTAAGCTCGAGTCTTACCCCATTGAGGAGCACTGGATCATCGAGTGCAATGATGGTGTATTCGCCAGACTGGAGAACTGGGCCAAGTCTCAGCCACATAAGGTGACATGAGTAGACCCAACTGCCACTGCTATCCGCCTGTATTGGTGTATTATAGATTTTCACATCTCTTTACTGTTACTGTCCTTGAAGATGAGTGAAATTGGTGTTTATGTGGCTGCAGGTCGTTCCTCTGAAGGGCCTTTGGGAGAACGTAGTTCCCACCCTGCCAGATAACCACTTTGATGGTAAGAAATCAAACCAGACAGGAGGGAGCACTTTCATCACACGTGGAGATATGCAGCTCACAGTTTTGCTTGACGCCCAATCCTGAGTTGACTTTTCACTCCGTTTTGAAGAAAATCTTAGCCGACAGTCGGTGCAAATCAAAGACATCTACAAAGCCTTTTTTAAACACCACAACACTGTCAAACAGTTTCATCCCTTTATGCTTCATCAAAGTATGTTGAGTGGAGTGACAGTTACCACATCAGGGTGGGAAATAAAACCTTACTTTACGTTACACATCCTGATTTGGCCACTCAGTTTCAGTTATTGATTTCTGAAAGTCAGTGTGAGGATGCATAATCCATTTCAAGGTCCTCAAAATTTCACTGGTGTCTGAGATCTCACGTTTGATGAGCAGATGAACACACTGTGAGACTTTGTTCAAGTTTGCTACTTCATGAATAAAAATATTAACATGCAATAAAAAAGAATCACACAGAAAACGGAATGATGTACTTATCTCTCTCTTTCAGGTATCCTGTATGACACATACCCTCTGTCAGAGGAGACGTGGCACACTCACCAGTTTGACTTCATTAAGGTAAGTAGTTCAAATCCGTATAAATCACCCCAGAAAGTTACACAAAGTCCTGAAACGATTAAAATTTTGGAGGGCATCGCTGGATTCTTTGAATTGTTTGCACTAAAGGTGGATTAAAGAGACTGAGTAGTAGTACACAACATGTACCCAGAAACAGTATCAGTCATAATAACAGTAATAAACAGGTCATATCCAAACAGGGCTAAAGGACTGATTGATCTGATCTGTGTGTCCCTGCAGGGTCACGCTCACAGGATGCTGAAGTCCGGCGGTGTCCTCACCTACTGCAACCTGACCTCCTGGGGCGAGCTGCTTAAGACCAAATACGACAACATCGAGAAGATGTTCGAGGTTAGTCAACTTCATTAACTCCTCAAGGACAAGAAATTTAACTCATCTTAAAGGGATAGTTCAGATTTATTTTTTTTGAAGTGGAGTTGTATGAGGTTCTTATCCACTGTCAGTGTGTTAGCTGCAGTGGATGGCGGTCGGCACACCCCCACTTTGGAGAAGCAGGCAGTTGTTGTTTTTTAAGGTTTAGTTTGGATTCTCCAAATTTACACAATAAAAGAAACAAACTAACAGATCAAAGCACCATTAGACCAGCAACTCTCTTGATCTGCGAGGTATTGAAGAGGGCATAGGTGGATATATCAGCCTCAGATCCCAATATAAGAAGGACGGTCTGAAGGCAAGGTAAAATATTCTGAATATAGTGTACACTGAAACTGATATTGATCTTTGTTATTGTGGAGGGTAAATACGTTTTACTGCTGCCCCCGTCCACAGCAGTACATTGCATAATACACCGACCATGGATAAGTACCTCATATGACCCCACTTCAAAATTCCAAATTATTCCTTTAAACTGTAGAACGTCTGCTTTACTGCATTGTACTCGCCGTCTTAGTTACCATCCATACTTTGCCTACGCAACAGAAGTTTTGTGGAAGTAAAACCACCCCATAGTGGGCACTTTGAGGGAGATGAGAAGTGGTGTAGGATGCTCCCAGAACATTTTATGTGTACCGGGTCCATACGACATATTAATTGTATACAGTATGAACTTTATACTGCTCATTATAGTGTAGTGTTATTTGCCTTTAGCACAGAATAAATTAACATATTTTATAGCCTTTCAACAAGAAAATGATATAATACAGCACTGCTGGATGTCAATTAAACCGCGACTTTAGAAGGTCACTGCCATTTAAATGATTTAATACTTTTTTTAAATTTTTGAAAGAACTTTGTGAAGCTTTTTCTTCACCATCCTAGGTTTTCTTTGTGCAGTGCATTGTTGGAAAAAAGTTTCCATCAAGAGCAAGCACAAAAATCTGTTATTTTTTAGCATGCATACAGACTTTTTCCTGTTTCTATGAACGCAGTAGGCATTTAAAACCTGCTTGAAATGTGTTTGTAGTTTAGAACTGGGACTCAGTTATTGCCATCAACTTTATTTCAAACACTGTTCTTTGTCAGGATTATGATCAGGATTACAGTACATGTTTCAAATTATGTTTGTGATCTAATCGAATCTACTAACCCTTAAAAAGTTCGATATCAGTGGAGAGTTTTAGTGACATGTTGCAGTAAATGAAGTATTTTGTGATGTTTTTTAGCATAAGAAAGGTTCCAAGTTACTGAATACTGACAGTCATAGTACGTATCAGTGCTCGTAAGATCCGTACCTTCACCGTCAGCATGTTTGTGCCAGCAGTGATTGTCCTTCCTGCCCTGGTTATAACAGGACTGTTCAGACTATAATGTTTGATACTAGTCCCTGTAGCACAGCGTGTCACCTGCATGTTTCCACCAGGGTTGAGCCGAGTGCAACCTGAATTACATGCCGCGATAATTTCAAGGTTAACGATAAACACAATCAGATAGAAGGGCCTGATTAAAGTCTCCGAGCCGCCACACACTGACCAGCTCTGTCTGTCAATGATTTTCAGGAGACCCAGGTGCCTCATCTGCTCCAAGCCGGCTTCAAGAGGGAGAAAATTAGCACCACCACCATGGACATTGCACCTCCCACTGAATGCAAATACTATTCCTTCAATAAGATGATCACTCCCACCATCGTCAAGGAGTAAAGTCCAAAGACGCTGCTGCAACCTTTTTTTTTTTTTTTTTTACAGTAATGTGCCTTCTAACCTGACCGCCTCTGTTCATTTCACTGTCTGCCATATTTCAATAATATTATTTCAATAAAAGCAAGTCCATCCCATCTCAGATTACAGATGCTTGTATTTATTATACTTTTATTTTAGCATTAGTTTCTTTATCCATGTGGTTTGAATTTCAAACTTTCAGATTATTTAATGACTAGCCAGGGGTTCAAATGAAAACAGAATACAAGAAGACAACATCAGTGACACCTCAACCCACTAAATCTCAATGCTAGAGTAGGGAAATGGAAACTTAGACCAAGTACAAATGTACAAGAGTGCAAATGAGCGCTGTGGAAAAAAAATGCAAGGTTTGTTTTTTTGTTGTTAAGCATATAAATAGGACACGGGATGAAGGAGACACGGGTGCACTGAAGCTGTGTTCTGACAGTTTAGTATAGCATGAGTCCTACTAAGGACCTGCCTGTTATAAATGTCCAAGAGCTTGATCCGACTCATCCCTGCAATCTTACTGTACACTTTGAAACACCATCCAAGTCTGTTCTTGTTGGACATATTTTGATTTGCAAACCAAGCAAAATACAAAAAGGTTCAAACTGTTTCAATGAAACATCTGTAAAAAGAGTCACAAGACACATTAAAAGGAAAAATATATATATATTAGAGGTAGCAACATGGGATTCAAAACAGTTTGTTGTGAAGAACAATACTCAACTTGAGACCATCTTGAGATTGGATCACACT
Source organism: Echiichthys vipera (assembly GCF_963691815.1). Classification (NCBI taxonomy): domain Eukaryota; kingdom Metazoa; phylum Chordata; class Actinopteri; order Perciformes; family Trachinidae; genus Echiichthys; species Echiichthys vipera. The sequence goes on along the minus strand of NC_139828.1, from coordinate 19,592,242 downwards.
AGCCGCAAAATCGGGTCAGGGGCATAAAGTGGCGGGGCAATGCCCTTCCTTACTTCCTTACTTCCTGCCCCTCTGCTTCCGGCGCCCTCCGATCATACCTGTTTTGAGAGTTCAACCTCCAATTTGATCTCACATACACACCAGTCACATTTCTTGACTGTATCTTGCATGGTTGTAACATTATCGCAATAAAAAATCTGGTCGCAGACATTTAAACATCTGGCATAATACCCCAAAACCCCCTCTGTGTTAGTTCCTGCCACAGTAGGTGTCTCCAGGACACGTTTTGCCATGATGACACACAAGGTGAAAACACAAGGTGTATCTTTATGAGATAAGATCATAGACTAAGATACATCTTAATTGATCCCCAGCAGGAAAATTCAAAAACAGTACACCATACAGGTAAGTAGAGAAAGTCCATTGGTACTTATTTTCACAGCAGCTAATGTGTGAGACAACATTAAACTGAAACCACATGAAACCACCACAATCATCAGTTTTAGTGTCTTTCTTGCCACACATGTCCCAGTATTTGACCAAGCAGTAAATATATCACTGCATGCTCAGTTTTCCATTAACATCAGAAAGTCTTCAAACACTGCAAACTCATGTTATTTCCTGTGGGACAGACTCTGTCTGTGAAATGCCAAATTAATGCACAATTGCTCAGCAGCATGTTTGTCAGGAGCCGTGGTGAAGAAGAACTCAGATCCTTTGATCTGAAGTAAAAGTAGTTTTAGAAGTTTTATCAGCAAAATGTATGATGATGTAAGTATCAAAAGGAAAAGTACTCCTAATGCAGAATGGCTCATTCCAAAGTTATATTATTAAGGAAAAATAGATTATTCTGTTTTTATCACTAAAGTGAATATTGTACTTCCATTAATCCCTTAATGTATCTGACCAACAGACTAAAACCTCAAATATGTTCAGTTTAATACAAAATATGACAAAGAAAAGACGCAAATCTTCACCTTTGAGAAGCTGAAACTAGAGAATCTTTGCCTCCGTACTAGACTGTGGACTTATATAATACGGTGCTCCTGATTCAGGTCTGAGATCTGCCAGCTGCTGTGGTTTCCCACCTGACTCACCGCAGCCTGCTGTTGCATCATCAACCCATCTAATGATTAATGTGTCCTGGCCAGGTGGTGACTTATTCCCAGTGTTCAGATAACATACTCTGTTATCAGCGTCCATAAATGAAAACAACCTATGTGCTGTACGTTGTGTCCATCTCGGCAGACTATTTAACAGCTAATTTATTGCTTGAATGAACTTATTCAAGGTGCATGACACCAGTGCATTACACAATAAGACATACTGTCAGTAGACTAATTCTCACTTTTAAGGTGTATTGTAAACTAAATAAAATTAAATATTTTTGTTCGTTAAGCTTTCATAAATACATGTTAATGCTTATTTTTATCAGTAAAAACTGCACACTAAGTTTGGAATAGTTCACTCCTGACCAGCGGTGGTACATTTACTGAAGTACTGCACTTATAAGTCCGAATGACGGGAAGAACAACAACCAGAGATCCTTTATCCCATCTACTGTGATTATCTTCAATAAGAGCCTGTTTCAATATAAATAAGCCCCCTCCCAAGCATTAAGGCTGCTTTTTAGGACATTCTGTGACCAACACCATCACTTAGTTTCATGTTAATGTACTTTAGTGTTAAATACTGCTGAGCATCATGCACTGTTGTTGTATTTTGATGGACTTACACGTCAGTGGAAGAACAATCCTTTTAACACTTTTACTACAGCCACTGTTGTTGTTGTCTCATGTGACAGTGCAAAAGACAAATTCATTTTTAACGCTAATGGACCATAAAGTTATTTGAATCTTAAAGTACAATTTTCATATACGTACACTTAAGTTCCATTTAAGCTACTTTTTGCTTTTATTCCTCTACATTTCAAAGGGAAATATTGCACTTTTTACTTCATTGCATTTATTCAAACTTTTTACATGAAAATGCCATATGCCTATATTGTATATGATGCTGTACTGTACTACTAATCTACCCACTACTATATATTACATAATAAAACTGGATGCACAATATGTTCAGTCGTTTGTTTTTGGCTCCTCAGTGTGTGTTTAGAGACCATCTCTAACTATCTTCAGAAGTTCTCACACACTTGTCAACAACGTCCCAATGCACATACACACACATAGAAGATAGATCATACACACATACACACACATGCATAAACCTGCTTAAAAACATTTGGAGTGTTTCAGTAGTTCTACAAAGTAATTAAAGGTAATAAAAGAAAATAGTTTCAAATAATAAAACCAGGTCTATTCAAACCAGATATTCAATAATCAGGTCACAGTATCTTAGGTCCCAATACAATTATACTATTAGTTGCAACTGAATATTTTAATGCAGGATGGAATTAATTATTATTTTATTTATCCGTATCAGCAAACATGTTACACCGGTAACACAAGGAATTGTAGTAAAGAAATGTCAAAGATTTATTTGAGGTCATTTACAAATTGTCACCAGCATATATGGCTGAGTGTTTTTATTGTTTGATTCTCTAAGGTGACCTTAAGTCTTCAGAAAGGCGCCCATAAAAAAATTAAATTATTATATAGGATCTACAGGATCCTCAATTAAAATATTTGGTTTGTTTTGATGTTAAAAAAACAAACAAGTATGTGAAGGGTTTACTCTGAAATATCCTGGCATCAAACGTCCAGAATGAGTCAATGAGTGAAACTTCTTCTGAACAGTCTGTACAACTGCTGCCTGGGGTGTTTTAATGTGCAACAGAATCCTGGTTAGTGGGTGTGAATTATACGTATATTCAGTTTTAAAACAATCTTTAACCAGCATATGGTAATCGTCAACATGACACGTTTCTCTTTAATCTTTTCAGCACAGCACAAAGACACAGTTATTCAGAGCAACTTAAAGCACTGAGGACTGAAGCTGCGAGTCTGTTGGTTCACGCTGAAGGTGCTTAAACGCAACCTTCTCGCTCCGCATACAGTCTTAGCAGCTGGTTTACAATTTTAACTGAATATACAAATGCTTTAGGAACAGCAACTGTTATTTCACTCTGTGGGTTTGCGTATAGTTTTAGACGACCATGACTTCTGAGTTAAATAACAGCTAACACACAATATAATGTGTTTTGCTTCTAACCACTACAGTGGACAGGGAGCAGTGAGGGTCAGAGTTGGTGATCACAGGAGCCACCTAGTGGTTTAAACTTAGCTTCAGTGGTCAGAAAGAATGACACTCAGATAATAAAATTAGTATGTCCATGAGCCCAGTTTATTCAAATCAATATTTATGATATTACAGGTTGGCTTTTCTCATCTTACAGTCAAGACTTTTTGAATATAGAGTTATAGGAAGCAGACACACTGAACTCTCAGACGCTGGTTGAAAATAAGCCTCAGAGCACCGTGTGTAACTTACAATAATAATTTTATTGATGCGAGTTCTTGCAGCTCTACATGGAGGAGGAGCAGCGCTCCAAATGAAATCAGAAATACAACATTTACATACCAGGTAACACACATAACACACATTCACTTTCGATACCAGATCTTCAACCTCTTCTCGCGTTTGATTTTCTTCTGCAGCTGTAAAGTCCCGTAGAGCAGAGCCTCTGCAGTCGGGGGACAACCTGAGGACAGGCGAGGAAGGAGATTTAGACTCACAGACAGTGCTGCCGACACTGCTAAATAATAACTGGACTAACTTATGTTCAATATACACAGCATAGGCTGCTTTATTTAGAGTCATACTGACAGCAAGACAACATCATCATGCAATCAACATACCACTATTTATTACAGTAAAACAAGTACTTACAGCTCTACTAATATAACCAGTATTTAATAATAAATCTACTTCTGCTACTACCAATATTTAGGGTCAGAGTATGACTCTTAATACAATACAATCACTACTGCCCCTACTCCTGTTCCTAAATGTGATCCTTAATTGTTGTAATCCTTGACCAGAGCGATTGCTACAAAGAGCACTGAATTGTATTCGTTAGTTGACTGAACTTGGCCTAAAGTTCACAGTTCTGTGAAGGTTTTCCCCAAGTTTTTGGAACCTGCTGGAAATGTTTTTTGTGACGTCGATCACCGATGTTCATCACCATGTTGTCTTTATGGACCTGGATTTGTGCACGAGGGCATTGTCATGTTGTAACAGGTTCTTATCCAAACTGTTTGTGGGCAGTTGTGTGGCAGAGCGGGTTGTCCACTAATCGGGGACACTGAACCCCAAATTGCTCCATCAGTGCCATCAGTGTGTGAATGGTTCGATCCTGATGAGCAGGTGGCATCTTGCATGGCCATCAGTGTGTGTGTGTGAGTGTGTGTGTGTGTGTGTGTGTGTGTGTGTGTGTGTGTGTGTGTGTGTGTGTGTGTGTGTGTGTGTGTGTGTGTGTGTGTGTGTGTGTGTGTGGCAAGCAGTGTAAAAAGCAACTTGAGTGGTCAGCAGACTAGAAAAGTGCTATACAAGTACAAGTCTATTCATCAAAAATATCACTGTATGCTGGAGCGTTAAGATTTCTCTAGAGCCCCGAGGATGTCTACAACGTGCAAAATATGCTAATTTGTATGGACAGTTTTTTTTAAAATTTCAGTTTATACGGAATTTGTAGATTTTATCATTTCAACATTGTGCAGTAAAGTTTACCTGGAACATAAATGTCCACGGGTATGATTCGGTCACAACCCCTGACAACAGCGTAGGAGTAGTGGTAGTAGCCTCCTCCATTAGCACAGCTGAAAGAGGAGAATGATGAGGACACTGTTAGTTATTAAAAACAGTTATTTTGAAGGTTCAGACCCTAAACACATACAGTAGGAAATACCAAGACTCAACCAATACTGGTTCAGATACAGAAGTTTACATTTGATGTAAATGCTTGTGGCCATGAAGCCGAAAACAAAATCAGGAAGAAACCAAACATTCAGAATCACAGTTTATGTTACTATCAGATCAGCTGTGGGGACTTCACAGATATGGGATAGACTAAAGCTGACCAGCAGGTGTTGGTGCATAAAAAAGATTTTCTGAGGAAGAGGAGGGAAGAAGAGTTAACTTACCTTCCCATAGAAATTACGTATCTGGGCTCAGGCATCTGGTCGTACACCTGTTGGAAAGCAGACGCAGTTCAGTGGCTCTTATATAATGTCTGACTAATCTGTCCTTTCAGCTGGAGGGAAAGCTTCATGCCAGTCTACCAATCCAGCGACAGGCTGCTCATAATCCAGCCAGCATTTAAACAGCTATACTGTTCTCAGCGCTCCCATCCCGCAAACTGAACAGGCTGAGAGAGAAACTGACTATGAGAAGTGCAAACAAACTAACAAAAATGAATTGTTTTTCACAGACTTGAATCAAACCTGAGAAAGCATTTGGGTTGTTGTTTGGAGCATAATTAGTTGAATACACTTGAATGTAAGACGCTGATAGCAGTGCTGTTGCCGTTACATCCAACCCTTTGCCTCCCTTACCTTCCGCAGAGCCGGGGCCATCTTATTGGTCAGCGTTCCTGCCACGATCATGACATCAGACTGCCGGGGACTTGCTCTGAACACCACTCCGAAGCGGTCCATGTCGTAACGAGGCGCCGCCATGTGCATCATCTCCACCGCACAACATGCCAGGCCAAAGGTCATGGGCCACAGAGAGCTCTGAAAGGGGAGCAGAGCAGTCAGCAAACGCACTAACAGAGCAGAGCAGGCACAGTGCAATCACAAGACTCTGCGGGGGGGGGGGGGGGGGTTTCATTTGACACAACAGTGAAGACGCAACAGCGCAGCGCTCTAGAACCTGGGAGACGCACACCATGGAGAAACAGGGAGAGAGCCGAGTAAGGCCATTACACAAAAGGTTTTTTTTTCTGTGACGGTAAATCGCACTTCAATATAGGTTTTTTAACTGTTTTATTTAGGACTGCATTCACATAGAACACTGTAGACACATTAACACAGTTACTCATGGTATTGACCAAAACACGCATCTTCAAAGCATTCAACCAGTTATAAACCAGGAGGGAGTACGTGTAGAGATATATCAATATATTAGCTTTAAGAGCAGGGTTTGTAAACCTTTCCGTCAAATTAAAGTTTTTTAAGCACTTTTAAGGTGAATTTTCAAGCTATTTCCGCACCTTACAGCTGTGGTAAATTACATATTTCTACGAATACATAGATATTGTTAATTATTATTTAAAATTGTTTCATTATACCAGAAAGATAAGGAATTAAAATATATTTCTATTCTATAGCTATTTGTTGAAAGAAAGAAGTGCCGAGTGCATTTTCAAGTACTTTATCCAAAATTCAAGCACTTTTCAAACCTAGGAAACAACATTAAAATTCAAGAATTTGAGGATTTCAAGCACCTGTACAAACCCTGTAAAAGGTAATGTCAACATAGGGTATATATACAGTATATATATATATGTGAGTGTGTGTGTATATATTGACATTGTTCTCTCTGCTGATATTTTGCAGATTGTTAAGTTGTGTCTTTTTTTGTATTTTATGTTTTCCAACGAAAACAAGGCGCAGACAAAAAACATATGAAAATGCAGCAGCCCAGCAGTAAATAATAATTTAATGGAGCTAATGAGGGTCAAATTCTGTTTTATTGAGATTTTGTGGGGTCATTAAACAAATACCCCCATAACTGCTTACCGGTCAGTATTTGTGAGGGTACACTAAGGAACCTGCTGTTGTTTGGTAGAAAAGTATTTTTTTCTATATATCTATATATATATATATATATATATATATATATATATATATATAAAAAAATAAGAGAGAGAGAGAGACATTTTTTACAATTTCTGGTAAACGGAATGAAAAATCACTTCAAACTAATGAGTTAGAAGGTTCAGAAGCTTCATAATCTGGGGAAGATGTCCTGAGATGACTAAACGATGAAACAGTAGAACTTTTGGGCGAAAGACAAAGAGATCAATTTACCAAAGACAGCAGCACAGACCATGTAACATTTCAGACCAGTAGTCACACACACTGCATGCTGGAGTCACATCATGTCTCTAGACTGAGAAATACAGCAGATCCACATGTGTGGGTGTTAACACAGCCCACATCCTCTCATCCACTCACCCTGCGTGCCCAGTTAACCAAGTCGTCCAGCTTAGTTATAACATACTCCCCCTTGCTGCTGGCTACAGCTGCTGGTTTGGCTGCTGCCACTGCCGTGCTCCTCTCTCTGACTGGAACCACACTGCAACAGAAGGATGGGGGGAATCTTTAAAGTGTTTACAGAGTGTCTGCTCTTCATTCTGAGCATATTCGGTAAACTCACCTTGTCGTGGCATTCTCACTTTTTATACTGTTGTGCAGACTCCTCTGATGAACAGCAAACACTGAAATAGGCCTGTGGAAAAAAACGTATTGAATGCCAATGAACTGAATGACTCAAGAAGCAATGGGTAAAGCTGATTACTGAATATTTTCACCTATGCATATGTTTAAACAGTCAATAAAATAATGGAAAGCCCGGAAAACAGTCAGTTCAATAAGAGAGAAATATATGTAATACTACAGAGTGAAATTTACTAATTTCAAGTCAAGTGTGTGATGACAGATGGGCAGACTTTACTGTTGGATGATGATTTTCTCTGAGCTTCCTAAACTTGGTGATGCTTTAAAGGATTAACTTTACTGCTGCCTCCTGCTGCCAAAAGCAGGTCTGCACAGCCAATGTTTCAGCACATGCTTTTGAGTGGCGATTGTTTCAGCATGCTATTCTCATCGGTGGGAAATAATCTGACCTCAGCAAATAAAATATGAACTAAATAAAAACGGGTTTGGTTGGAAGGGAGTTTTTAAATAAACTCATCGATGTTACAAGACCTTTGTGATGAAGTAGCAATTAAATATATTTTGGTGAATATACCACACATATTGAGATTCAATTGAGTTATTTAGACCTGTATCACAGTGGAGAAATACTTATGTTACATGTTATGTGGGTATTAAAGACTTTCAGATTCAAACCTTGTGAAGGAGAGACTACTAAAGCAGCTGTAGGGCCAGCAGGCCAGATTAAATTAAGTTTTGAAAGGGGGTTCAGGATTAAGTTCTTACCTTGTTGAAAAGCAGCCAAACATAGCCAGGCGAGGCGCTGCAAATGAAAAACATTTCATAAGACTGAAGAAATGTTTATAATAACAGTATTTCAGATTATGTATCAGCTGTATGGTCCAATCACTGCCCATGGGTGATATTGTTTAAACAGTACATTCAGTTGTGACTTTGTGTGATGGACACAAAAGTTTAACCCCAGTGAGATAAACTCAAGGCAAACACTTCTGCAAAGTGTTGACAATGCGGCTTCAATGACACCAAAGTCAAAGTAAACAAGACGAATTCTACCCCTCTGGTAAATATAGTATAGTAATATATGAAATCGCTAAACTGGCGGAGTTTTCAAGGGGAGTCTGGTTATTCAATCTTCTCCACAGCGGATGACACGCACTGGGGCTAACGGCATATCTGCCACGGTAGTCCACCCACACTGTAGATGACAACAGACACCGTGTTTAGTTAGAAATGTGTCGTTAGGTTTGTATCAAACTGTTTTACTGGAATTACACAAGTATGAATTTCAGCTGGGGTCCATGCTAACCTGGTTAGCCGCCATGCTAATGCAGACAGAGCAAGGTCAGTGTGCGCATTCACTACAAGTGACTTGTCCGATTACCGACACAGTCACACCACTGGGTACCGCACTTTTGTGTAGTTCATTGTTTAAATACGTCCGATAACGTTAGTTTGAAACACTGGGATGTGTTTAAAAGCATCTTAGTTGAATCAAAACATCACTCACCAGCTAACGCCGCCATCTTTAGGATTTTGGTTACGACAGAGTGCTTCCCTTGTGATACATGAGCTCGAGCTGCAGAGGGCGCTGCTGTAACGTTGGCAACCAGTTTATCTAAGCAACCACAGAAGGTCAAAATGTTGCTGATATTTACTCATAAATATAGATCTTTTCACAGTTGTAAACATAAATATTCTAAATGTGTCCACGTTTGATTCCTGTTGCAGTGTATGTGAATGACATCAGCTGACAGGAAGTTACCAAGGACCACGGCTGTTGCGTAGCAATGGAATTCCGTTGAAAAGGTCTATAGAAGTTTATAACGCCATTGGTTATCATTTGTGATAGCTGGTAATATTTGCGCCATTTTAAATGTTTTTATATAATTATTTCGTTTTAAAGGTGAACACTTAGCCTATCTATGCCAACAAGACAACTAAAAAATAGACTAAAATTAAAAAAAGAATGAAAAATTGTTAGTTTAAAAAAAAGAAAGGGAAGAAGTTCAATTTTATTCAATTCAATTCAATTCAATTTTATTTACAGTGTCAAATCATAACACACTCTGACTTATTTATGATTTACAAAGACCCAACAATTCCTCCTTGAGCAGACAGTGGCAACGGAAACGTTCCCTTTAACAGGAACGTCAGACAGACCCAGCTCTGTGGAGGAAGAAAAGGAGAGAGACAGAGAGAAAAGACTGACAGATGGACAGAGAGACACTTCCAGAGATGTAAGCAACCACAACAGTAACAGTAACTATAATATCTATAGTAATGTGAATGTTAATTATATGTTATGACCGTTAATACAGTAGAATAGTAGAAACAAGCATAGCTATGGTGACAGCAAATAACAATGATAATAATTATGGTGGTAAATATGATCAATGAGTAATGATAACAGCTGTGATACAATGAGATGCATTACTGATGATGTTTTTATGGTCACATTTTATAATTTATCAAACTAGTGATAGTGTATATGAGTAATAGTGATAATAGCAGCAGGAAGCGTCATGCAGGACCACGGCAGCAGGCACCACCACGATCAGCAGAGACCTGTGAGACGACAAAGCACAAACAACTCCGGGGAAGAAGTTGAGTTAGTGACATGCATTGATCAGACATGAATGATACAGACGGAGAGGAGAGAAGCTCAGAGTATCAGGAACAGGATTATCCCCCAGCAGACTAGGCCTATAGCAGCATCATTAAGCAGAACAAAATCAGCTGACTACATGTTAGCTGGGCCAAGATGAGAAAGACTGATATGTAAATATTTTCATATTTATCATATTTGTTCAATTGACGATTCACATAAGCCCTAGATGTTTTTTTAAAATCTTACTTCCCAAAATGAACATTAATGCCCAAAATCTACAAATACTGAACCTTTGAAAGTTATAATAATAATAATAATAATAATAATAATAATAATAATAATAATAATAATAATAATAATACACTTTATTTAAAGTAGTCAGATTTAGCTGAGAGAGTATTAATTGCTGTAGCCTACAGTAGGACTATGTATCAGTATGTCCCCAGCCACGGCCCATGAGTAAGACAACATGACATACACTGATATATGTATACTGGCAATATATTGATATAGATATTCAGTTTATTACTGTGTACAGTCTTTATTATAGTAGTTTAGCTCCCTCCAGTGGGGTGACTTGGTGTCATAAGACAGACTTTTTAAAGTGTAGGCCTATTCATTCAAATAGATGTTTTAAAAAACCTCTCTACGATGACTATATACTACACTAAACCAAATTGAACTGAGCGCAGTGTACAGTGCTACTGACACATTTTGAATAATCTTTATGGACTTTATTTTCACAAGTGTCTGTGCCTGGGTAGCAGACTATTGGCACCTGGAGATGAGGATCAATGACTTTAGAAATAAAACAGACTGTTTTCATACCATGTCATACATTTTAGAGCCTTCTTCAAAGCATGCAACACATAATATTATCTCTTAAAAACACTATAAAACACAAATAATAATCAAATCCACTGAAATCCAGCATGTTTTTGTTTGTGAATTAAACGTTTAAAAACACGGTCACAACTGTGGAGCAGAGTTACTCACAGTAGTCTTTAAAGGAACTGGTTTTGTACTTTCACTTTAAAGGGTAGGACATGACCCAGATAATTACATTTGGCGCCACCGCCCGGCTCTACTGGTCGAGCTGCATTCATGTGTTGTCATGAAAAACACATTTATTTAATTACACATATCATAAAACACCTCTCTGTCAGACAGAAGTACCTGAGTGATTTATGAACCCTCTACCTGTTATGTCTGTTTTTGTGTTCCGTAGCTCTTAAGCAAGGCACTGGCTGCAGCTGCTCAGCGGCTGACAGCAGCAGACTGTGGTTTAACTGGACGGCCTCCAGTGGAGTGAGAGCTGATGAATACGAAGTGAAGTTCAGCTGTCTTTCCATGGATTTAAAAGAATATATCCTAAATCCCAAGAGGTCGTGGCAGAAAGGCATCACAGCAGGCGGAGCGGCCTGGCACTGCAGCTGATGGAGCATCATTTAATCTGACAATTATCTTTTGATGAGTCATGTCGTCTTTAACAGGGGTCTGGAGCTCAAATTACCTCGGCGGAAAAAATAATACTGCAGTTGAGACTGAAAGTTCATGCTGAAGTCTGGAAAAATATTGACAACACACAGCAGATGGAGTTGGCCCAGTTGTCATGGAAATTTAGATCTGTCAGAGTGTTTTAAGGACCCTTCGACTCAAGGAAAGATTGTATCAAGAAGAAGATGTTTCACCTGCACAAAACCGCTCCATCGTGACTGTCACACTGCTCTGAATCGATGCTGAATGTATGTGACGTAATTCTGGAGGAGGAGATGCAGATGAGACAGGAAGCTGTCACTTTAAACCCACCGAAAGAATAATAATAATTATAATAATAATTATAATTATATAATAATAAAAAGCCATAATTAGTCTCTTCTACAGGTCAGCCTTTGTTTAAGGTTTAAAAAGATACATTTTGGTATCAGGTGAGGATAGTCCCTTTGATTGATTATTTTACTTTGTGTATTTTCTGTAGTTACCTTTTTATACCAATGTCGCCCCTCTCTGCAACTGACCGAATTAATTTCCTCTTTTGATAATAAAGTTACATTTGATTTAGTCTGATTTGAGTGCTGCTGGTCATAGTCTGAGCGTTAATATCACTACAACAAGTTGCACATTTAGGCACAGCTTGGCGGGCTTGGCTTGGAAACTGGAGGGTCACCGGTTCAAGTCTCAAGTCCTAAGGTACTGCTGTGGTACTGAGTGTGGACTAGTAGCTCATTTGCTCGGGGTGCAGTCCTGTGAGGCACCCCCCTCGCTCCGACATCTCTCCGTATATAATGCATGTGTATAGGTGTCTGGGACCGTGTGTAAATATATATAACCTTAACAGAAATGTTAAGAATTAAAATTAAAAAAACACTTTTTATGTTCAGATTTTGCAAAGTGAAGTAAACGTAAAGACATAATGTGAAACATCATATTAAATTATATGAATTTGTGGGCCAGTTTGAACAGTAAATTCTTAAAGCTGCAGGGAGGGCTTATGAGATGTTCTTATGGGCCGGGTCTGGTCTCCAGACATGTACTTTGAGTTTAACCCCCAGTCTACAAAATGTCAAGTATAATGACGTTGCCCAAAGTGAGAAACCTAAACGTCAAACCTGATGAAAAAATCCTATTTTGTGATTTTATACTTACTAAATTTGTAAAACGTGGTGTGTAGGAAAATAACAATCAAATGTGAAAGACAGTCAGCACTGGGTTGTGTCTTGGTCCTGGACCTTCGTCAGGCATGCAGGGATTAAACCTTTTCTTTCATCAAACTGCTAACAGCAAGTAAATCTTAGCATTTGAGGCTGACAACTGTCAAACTTGCCTTTAATTAAAGTAATTTGGAAGCACTCTTTAATCTCCTGTTGACTAAGTGGTCAAAAGAAAGTAAGTGCAGCCGTCTTTAGCATCCTGTTGTTGTTTTGGCCTCGTTTTGCGGCACAGACTGAGCGAGCAGCAGCATCAGCAGCAGTGAGGACGCCAGCAGGGTGGAGATGGAGAGCCACCAGAGAACAGCGGGATCATGCTTTCACATAATGACAGTCCCAGCGCTCAAAACACACACTGAAGCTTCTCCAGGAATAGCTGCTCACTCAAACTGGTCAAAGTCAGCGAGGGAACTGGAAACGATGAAAAGACTTTTTCTTTTTTATCTTTTAAAAAAAATTTTTTTTACAAATGGCTTTTATTCTGTCTTCATCATGTACAAACTTTTTGGAGAAGTTGAAATAATAATAAACTGACAACTGCAGTTGCTTTGCTTGTGGTTTTTAAGGTCAAACCAAATTCAGCTATACATATATATATAGCAGAGCTTTTTAAGTACTTAGAGTTCAAAACATTAAATATAGGCACTGGAATAGCTTAAAAGATCAAATATTTTAAGACTACGGCATTGTTCAAAGGCATCCTCCACCACTAGCAGGGAAAGAGCTCTTGCATTTCACATAATAAGCATTAATCCAGATAAAAAAAAAAAGTCCTGTATAGGAGGAGCAAAAATACTAGTTAAGCTGTCACAGACATGGAGGTTATAGTGGCAGCGTGTGTTGCTGTGCTGAACTGCAGACCACAGGAATGGACTATTTGGGGAAAAGATCTCCTCCTCTGCGAGAAGAAAGCGCAGCTCGCCTCCTCACTGAGCGTCCAGGATGTCTGTGGGTAGGATGTCTGGTTTGCCACTCGGGCTCTGTGATGTTTCTCCTGACCAGGAAGAGGGGGTGACCTGATTATAGAGGCCGTCCTGAGAGCCAAAAAGTGGCTCTCTGAGATTCAGGCTGTACATGAGGAACAGATTGAGAGCGACCATGGCGAGGAGTGGGAAGACAGTCAGGCCGGAGCCGAAGCCTCGCCAGGAGCTGCATGCGTTCAGGCTGACCCAGTAAACGAGCCTGCAGAGGGTTAGACACAAAACAGGAAATCAGATCAAGTTCAGAACTCACTTATAAACACTCACAACTTCCTTGACGGTGTTTCAGAGAGCAAGATGACGACAGCGTACACAGATGCCTTTTTTAGTAAAAGTACCAATGCAACCATGTCAGATTACTTTTTAATTTTGAGCATGTTTCATTGACATCACAGTCTTGTCTTGACACGTTTTCTTTGAATGGATTTGTGTCTCATATTATGTCCATTTTCAGGTTGTATTTTGGGTTTCTACTAGAATATGATTACGTGCTTTAATGTTCAAAAAACACCCTCTGTCTGAGCCGCTCAGCTGTCTCTTTAAGCGCCCCGTCCAGAAAAAGCCCGGTCTGCTCTGATTGGTCTTCCACATCTGCTACGTCACTGCACCATCATTGCAGCTGGAGAACAACTGTAACGGTACTTTCTACCTACTTATGTTATTAGTGATTTCACAGTTACTGCACTTCGGCATTGCAGGACATTATAGTATGAGTTCTGCACAGTTTTAGACCTGAAAGGATGGAAGTTAGGATTGATTTGGGTAAAAATGATCCCAAGGCAAACCAGTTAACCATAATCTATCATAGATAAACTATTCATTTGTTGGGATAGTAAACAGACTCTAAAGCCATTATTTTTAAATGATTCCGTAGTTACTGCACTTTGGCAATGTAGGTCATAAATCATAACCTACAGAAGTCCTGATGGTCGTTAAAAGCAGGTCTGAGAAATGAAGCCAATGTTCCTCAACCTGCAGTTCACCGAGAGGCCGCCTGAGGCTCCACAACAGAACAAATGCCCAAGGACCTCCATGTTAAAATGCCCACCTTTACACCAGAAATAAACATGTTTGCAGCCTCATATAAAAACGGTTTTGGTCTCTAGCTAATTTCACTATTCATGACAAATGTACAGGTGTGAATTATTATTATTATTTTGTTTTTGGCGAGAGATGACAAAACTACTGGGAGACGCCATCTTCAAGCTAAATTCTGTCTCTTCAGAGACTTTTGGGGGATTTCATTGAGACTACATCCATATTTAATTCAGTCCATGGTTTAAAGGGAAATTGTGTTCCTAACTTTCCTTCTTTGTGTAAGGATGTAAAGATAAGGTCCCCTTTAACCATCAGCTTTAAATTCTCACAGTTCAAACAAGGATTTCAACTGTGGTTTAAAGGCGCAGTTTCTGAAAACAGGCTGTGCACATTTCTCTGTGGATTGAGCGTTTTGATACTGCCGCAGTATTTATAAAGCACCTCAACCTGCTTTATCATTCAACAAAGACTGTAAATCTCCCTTTTTACAAATGGGACCTTTCATTCCTCACATCCTTGTATCTGTGTATCAAAGTCATGAAGGAGCAGTTTTTAAAACTGATTAAAACAGTTTAATCCAGGATCAGTTTCCTTTAT
This sequence comes from Echiichthys vipera, assembly GCF_963691815.1. Lineage (NCBI taxonomy): Eukaryota > Metazoa > Chordata > Actinopteri > Perciformes > Trachinidae > Echiichthys > Echiichthys vipera. The sequence continues at coordinate 19,576,947 of NC_139828.1, read as the reverse complement.
CAAACACCATTCTCGTCCAAATTTGTGCCTCACCTTCCAAAGATGAACATGGCGACCAGTATAGGCACCAACTTCAGCTGGTCTTGAGGCAGTAAAGCGGCCAACGCGACGAGGTTGAGGACGTAGAGGAGTAACTGTTCCAAAGACGCCGTGACAAACAGCTGCTGCACCGCCGATCTTCTGGGAAACGACTCCTGCAGACTGAAGGAGCCTTTGCAGAACTGGCACGCTGCACCCATGAGCATCGCTGCGAGGGATGAAAGAGCAATAAGTCAGTTAGCAGCTTGAACCTTGGCCATTTTTCCACAAACAAGTCCTAGCTGCACTTGATCTCGTCTGACAGCATACTTTGTCATTATAATATCTTCATTTCAATACAGCAGCTGCCAGCAGAAGGGCTTAGATGCAAATACTCCTCACTGTCATCAGATTGACAAATAGGTGGGGGGGAAATGGTCTGGACAAAGCTTTGAGTTTGGATGTTTTTGCCACCTGCCCTCTAATTTCTGGTCGCTCAGGTTGGAAAGTGATTCAAATATTCTGAAACAATTAGGCCACGGCCTGGGAGAGGAGAGACACAGCCAACCCCTTATTGTAGTTTCCATTTAAAGCTATGTGCAGGAGAAGGAAATTATGCTTCTCTCTAGAGGCCTGGGGAGACGTCTGCTGCACTAAGGTTGAAAGCGCATGAAATTAAAGGGGACAGGAGACATTGAAACATTCCAAGACGAGGCAGCTAGACAAACCAAATCCTCTCTTAATCTTTATCTTTCATTTGTTTTTCAACGTCATTGTGCAGGTGTTTGAAGCGTACCGAGCAGTATGGGGACAGCTGCCACCACGCAGCAGCAGAAGGTGAAAACGATGCGGCTGGCTATGTCGGGGCAGTCGGGGGGTTTAATGGGGACATAGAAATAGAGTGCATAGAGGATCCCTGCTGCACACAGAAGAGAGGCCAGCACTGAGAAGAAAGCAGGAACTCGGCCACTCTGACAGCATTTACACTGGCAGCAGCGGCAGCAGCATCGTCCTCGATCTGTAGCCTCCTCCACGCCCTCGCGAGTCTCTCCCCGCCCCTCTGAGCTCCAGACATTCAGCTCCACACTCTCCGGCGGCGGGCCTATCAGAGGTCGCCCCTCGTCCGCGGTGCAGTCCAGATTGGTGGATTCTGGGCTCCATCTCGGTGTGTCTGTGCCGTTGGGAATGTCTCCTTGTGAGGCCGGGGTTGGAAAGCTGATGCAGTTTTCCGTGGTGGTGTCCAAATCGTGCGCCGTGATGATCGGACTGGAAAGAGTTTGATCCAGCTCCCCCTCCGCCGTCTGATCTTCTCGTGGCTCCTCCGGGAGGTCGTCGCCAGGCTGCTGGTGGCAGGGAGCAAAGCCTGTTCAAACCAGAGCACATTTTAATACACAGGCCAAAACCAGACACAAGAGCAATCAACTGCAGACTCACAAACTTAAGGAGGCCCCGGGGCCAAAAATTACTGTTGGGCCCCTATTGACCCCACATGTTCGCACGGTTACAGTGAATATAGAGACACAGAAACCAACCAGTCCTGTGCAGGAATATTACAACATAACAATTTAGAAACACAACTATAAACTAACTAACAGTCCTGAAACTAAAGACCCTCTACTATACAGGACCACAAGATAAAGTCATGATGCACCTTTTATTTGAAAATCAGCCGTGCAAATTTCTTCAGTATATTTCAAATTAGCATCTAGTAACAATGTGCAGAAAGAGGAATTGTAGAGATCTACAGATGTTCTCTCAACTTTAACAAAGACATTTTTTTGCAGCAGGCAATCGTATAAATGTCCATTATACATCTAAATCATTTCTTGGCTTAAGGAACATTCACCCTCTTCACAATTGAGATGAGGTCTCGCTCCTACTGCACTTAAATACACTCTAAATACCCATACGTTTTTTAGTATGGTAGTTAGGTTATTTATTGTGTCTGCACATGAACGTGCCCGGACCAAATGGACTTCAAAGACACCACAACTGCTGCTGCAGTGGTGCGATGTTTGTCAGACAAGAACCTAACGTTTTACATGAAACACAACAAACACAGAACTCCGTCTCCTCTCACGAGCTTGACAAATAGAATTAAAAGTTATTTTGTTTAAATACGCCATCCAGATGAGCTCATGCAGGACATTTTACTGAAAAGCGCAGTCCTTAAATCATCATAAAATGATTCAGTCTCACCTAAACCGCATGAGAAGACAAAGCCCTTTCTCTTTAGGTAGACAATTAAACCTGCCTGTCTCTAAAGATAATGGTTATGTGCCTGAATGTTACTCTATTGGACTCAACTTATTACCAATTAAAATCTTTTTCTCCACCTCACAGTGCTTTATGTCCTCACCCGCACTTCAAACAACCTAAAATGTCAACCTGTATAGAGACCTTTTATGTAAGGCATGCATGTTGATTGAGTCCAGAGCTCCTGCAGGCAACTCTACATATCTGAACAATCTGCTTTTATTGTGCACGTCTTATTAACTGTTGCTCCGCTTTAATCTGCCCTGTCTCAACTCTCTTTGGATTCAGTCTGGACTCAAACTCGACTTCAGCCTCTGCTAATTTGCTCTGGCCTCCCATCAAATCCCGCATCTCCGTCAGACAGACAGTGAAAAGCCTCAGTGATAACTCACTCCTTGGCTGACTGGTTGCTGGTGGCGCTTCAAGGGAGCGCTGGGAGCCGGAGACGGAGTGGGAGGAAGAGTGCAGCTCCTCCACGGAGGACTCTGGGCTGTCTGACACCGGCGCCAAGGAGATCTGAGTGTCCAGGTCCAGGAAGGGGGAGAAGGAGAGCCGGGTCGGGTCGATGTCCTGGAGCTGGTTGATGATGTCGCTGATGGACTCCTTCATGCTGTCAAGCTCCTTCGCGTTCTGACGGTTCGTGGCCTGAAGCCCCGAGGTGCTCATAGTCACACAGCCTGAGAGGACCAGGAAGAGGTCCAAAAAACAGTTACACACCAAACCAGGGACACACAGGGCAGTAAATCCACCTCCATCCTCCTCCAGGCGTCAGAGAAGCCAAATCAGTGTTTCATCTTTACTTCTTATTAAATAGTTATTCACTTTCTTTCAAGCGTCTGGTGGCACTTGTGCAGAGACGCCACATCACCATAAACACTGACAGAACGTTAAGGTCATTTTAAAAGAGCCTTGTAAAAGTGAAGAGTTGTTTTTAGATATTGTCCTCTTTTCATCTCCTTTATCCGTCTTTCTTTCTACCCTCAAAACACTTTGTCGCTTCGGTTTTTAAAAACATCCAGTTTACCAGTTTTTATTAACAAAGGCAGCATTTACCCTCACAATCTGGCCAGAACGAACCCTTAAAACCAACACTTCACAGGGACTTCATGTGGAGTGATGTCAAACTGGTCTTGTGAGGAAAGGGGATTTTTTTTTTTTGGGTGGGGGGTAGATTTGTCTGTTAGGTTGTACAATAATCCGGTCCGACAGGAAGTCAGAGTATATCTTCCTCTGTGAGATGCCTGTGCAGGTTGGAATTGTTCTTTAAGTTTTTAGTTTTCTTGCGATTTCTTTCACACAAAAATCAAAACAATGTCAACAATTATAATCTGATGTAATTCTGATAAGACTAGAATAACATGAAGTGGGCTCCAAATAATATAAAATATATATTTCTACTCCTGTCTCCAAAAGATGCTGCACATATAAGACTGAGACGTTTGATCATGCAGCCGGGACACTGAGCAAGCAACATTTTAACCAAGACCTTGAGGAACACCACAGAAAGATCCATGCTGTGATGTGGCATTTGGAGATTTCTGCAAGAATTGCTAAAAAAAACCTAGAAGTCACCCATTGCCTGAACGCCCTAGGTCTCTAGTTTGTGTTGTAAAGTTTAACGAGGCTGTGATATCCTAGAGGTCACAACAGGTCGTTTTATACAGTAGGTTCCAGTTTTAAAAAATGTCTCACTACAATGAAATGGCTACTATGAGAATGGACCAAGCTCCAACCACAGACTTCCTGAATGATTCAATAAGAAAGTGCCAAAAATGCAGTTCTCTGAGTGTCCACTAGGGGCGGTTTGCATAATAGAGCAGTTTCTCATTGACCCCCATGTTAAACAGACCATTTTCACAGCATCATCAAACCTGTTTAAGGCCTGGTACAAAAGAACATTCTAGTCTGTATGTTTAGCTCATATCTCCATGACAACACTGAGGGGGTGAAGTTTTTTGTACCAGGCTAGTTTTTATTTATTTTATTGGAGGTTCAAGTTTATGAATAATTAGGGGCGTGGCCTCTCGAGTGACAGCTAGGAGGTATACATCAGCCAGATGGACGTATCTCCCTCCCCCCAACGTCACATACATGCCCCTTTTTGGATAAGAGAGAACAGACCTCGACGGAGACGCTACGTCCATCTTTTATACAGTCTATGGCACTAACAAAAGGTAAGCATGGACGGAGTGGATTTGGTTGGGGCAGTTTTCCAGCTTGAACAGGACTGCGATCTTGTTCATGAAAAACAAATGTTCAAAAAATATACTGAAGTGTGAATTATTAATTAATGTGTGTGTAAAAAGCCTTTAAACTTCGTTTTCTTTATGAATTAAACAAATAATCTTTAGAGGTGCCTGTAGAACAAGGCTAGCTGTTTCCACTTATTTCTCATCTTTATGCTAAATTAAGCTAAACTAAGCTAAGCTATCTAAGCTAAGCTAAGCTAAACTAAGCTAAGCTAGGCTATCTAAGCTAAGCTAAGCTAAGCTAAGCTAAACTAAGCTAAGTTGTCCAAGCTAAGCTAAACTAAAATAAGCTATCTAAGCTAAGCTAAACTAAGCTAAGCTAAACTAAGCTAAGCTAAGCTAAACTGTCCAAGCTAAGCTAAGCTGCCGGCTGGCTCGAGCCTCACATTTAACTGACACATCTGAGAGTGGAGTCAATCTTCTCATTTTAAGTTTATCAATAAACAATCAATAATAAAGTGAATTTGTGGTCATGTGGTTGTGAGCAGTGGTCTGTTTCTTCCAGGACCTGAGGGACCTAAAGAGGTCAGTGTATCAATATGTCAATACTTCTATTTTCTTTTCTTTTTAGAGGTCCAGAGAGGTGAATGTATCCAATATTAAACTCATTTGGAGGATGTGGGTGTTTTTTCAGCCAAAGGTAAAACTTCACAAGAAAATGGCAAACTTTGAAAAAAGTGGGATAAAGTAAGTTTGTGTAATATATGTTTCTTTTGTTCTTCATCCCTTTAATCAACCGGTGATGGTGACCCCTCAGATGAACGTCACTGTAACAGCACAAGGTCAGAAATAACATAAAGCACGATTACATCACTGACTACAGTTAAAGTTAGTGTACACAAACAATATTATAATGATTTATTTTGGGGAAAAAAACGTAAGTCATATTTAATCAAGAGGATAAGTCAGGATTAAATAACTTAATGTAAAGAACTTGTATTTCCATGTTATACTACTTTGTTTCTCCAATGCATCAACATTGTATTTTTTGCTCCACTGGATTCATTTAAAAGATGTAGTTACAGATTAAGAATTTAAACCCAAAACGAGATCAGTTTATAAAATATGAGGCATTGTTACCCAACAGCACGAGACTGTTAAAGCTCCACCTTGACCAAGTACAAAGTAAAAGTGAAATTATAGAATAAGACAACACTGATGGTGACTACTTTTACTTTTTACACTTCAGTGTTACAGTAGATTTTGTTTAATTATAATAAAGTAATTGCTAATAGTACTTAGGTAAAAGAATAAATTGATACATATTTTGACACTACTTTTTCGATCACTTCTTTATAAAACGCGTAACTATATGTACGAAAGTCTAAGCTCTCACTGTAAAATAACACAAACCGCGCGCCTTTGTAGGTCTGCTTCTTTGTGAGAACTGCAGGGTGACTTTCGGAGGTTTTCATTTACATCTGCATGTTGAATTTGGAGCATTTAATCTGGATGTTTTTGGCGCACATCCAACTGTGGCGCAGAATCGGCACGCAAAGATCTGCGCGGGGAATCTTTCTCCAAACAAATGGAGACTTTACCATGTATAGAGCGCAAATTAGGAGCCGCCAGGCTTTGGGGTCGGAGGGGAATAAATCTCTGTGCTTATCAGAGTTGGCGTGGATGTGAAAACGCGCGTATAAAGGTGCAATGTGCTGAAAAGGGGCTTCTCTCCCGCTGCTGATGATCAGCAACTTCTTTTTTTTTTTTTTTTTTTTTTTTTTTACAATTCCTCTACCACAAAGCAAGTAAAGCCTGGTCTTGTGAGGCTGAGTATAGGGGCTGCAGGAAATGCCTAATTTGGTGATAAATAAATCAAACGCGCCCGCATGAGTGTGCGCGTAAAGGACACACGAGTCTTCCTCAAATAGCAGCGCTGAAACCTTATATTATGTGGCCATTCAGCAGCAATTACAGCAGTTAAGAGTCAGATTTCAGACAGAAATGTGAATTCATTTAGCTCCACGAAATACTCGTCTAAGCGCTTTATTCAATTAGAAACATGCCGCGTATAAATGGACTTACTTCAGTCGGAGGTTGCAGAGTATTTGGTGAGTTTACTCTTCTTGCGGTAATAAAACCTAAAACCTCTCCGTGCTTCTCTGCCTTTCTTCCCTCCCCCTCCGTTTGCTTTTTGTCTTCCAGGATCCTGAACTTCTGAATCAAATTTCAGGACGGACAAAATACTAGGATTTTCCTCCGCCCACACGAGTGTTTTTTTCGTTCCTGGGTACCATGTCCAACGCCATATGGAGCAAATAAAGCCGGAGGAGGAGGAGGCACTTTCTCTCAGTTTACCTCCACATTCAACGTTAACAATCACATCCATCACAAACACGAGTTAAACTAAACAGGAGCGTAAACATTTAGACTCGGACTAAACCTCAGCAGTCCTCTAATATTCACACACAGGATGGTTGTGCGCACTACTGTGTAATGACTTTACCGCGCTGCGTTTAAGTCCCGTATGTATTAGTTATATCGTTATAATAAGACGTGTTTTTTTTAGATTTAGTATGAATTAATGGAGTCAGATAATTATTAGATATAGTATATTGCCATAATCACTAATAGTACGAGTCAATATTGGTTGTATTTTGCTTGTTTCTGTTTCTAGAATTATTTCGAGTTTTAGGGCTGAAATTACACTCACCTTCTATTTTAATGGTTTAAGTCAGTAATTTAAAGTTGTATAGCACAAACGGAAATATTCACTGTGTGTTTTATATCTGTAGATTGAGAAAGCAGAAACAGGTCACCTTAAATTTATACTCTGAAGAATTCATTATTAGTGAAAGAAGAATGTCTCTTTGTGGAATTGTGTTGTCTTTGGCATCACTACAATATTCATATAACATCATATAACTTACATCGTTTTGTTTGGGCATTTCTATATTATACTAGTTTATTTTTACAATTCTTTTTTTCCCATCAAAAATGAGATCAGGTTGGTCTTATTAAGCGGTTTTTAGAAAATCTGCCAGACCGCTTTAAATTCATCTGCTGTTAAAAATCTGCCTTACCTACAGGAAAGTGAAATATCAAAGCATATTTCTGTATTAATACTTCAATCTGTAATCTACCTCTGAATGTGATCACACCTTTTTCTCACAACCTTTTCATTTGCTCTCTAAACCCCGACACCGGGTGGCTCTTTCCTGCTGCACAGGAAGTGATGAGTTTTATTTGTTCAGCAGCAGGAACAGCATTTTTTTTAGGAAATAAAATAAATTCAGTTGCTGTTGTGACACCACATACACTCAGCTAAAACTGTGCAGATGAAATTTCAACCCGTAACAAACACCTGACATCAGTTTCTGACTTTGATGAGAAACAGCAGCAGAGAGGATGTTGATCCGGTTCAGGAAGTCCTGAGGAATATGTATTATTTCATAATTTTAACAGGTCAGGAAGACAGAAATGGGATTTAATTGTGCTGCATCACTGTTCATCACTGTGCACGTTAACATCTTCATCATTCTGAAGCAGCTCTCATGACAAGCTGCTCCCCTCCCGTCCAGAGACGCACCTCTAATATTAATTCACAGAATGAAAACAGATCGTACACAATGTGCTTAAAAAGTAAAGCCAATAGGACGTCAGTGTTTTATTTTCACATTTATTATCAGGATGCTCTCACTGCATACAAAGGTATACAGTATCTAAAATATAGAGAGAATACAGCAGTTGATAAGCAATATAATCAATAAATAAAATACATTGTGAGCATAAAGATCATATTTTCAGTTTTGTCTTGTTAATATACACAAACACTGGGCAGCAGTTTATTGCCCGGTGGAATGACTCTCGGGAAAACAGGGTTTTGGTGACAAATGAGCAGCAGCATGTTTGAAATATCGATGTGCCGCACTTTAAAGTCATCAGGGAGGAGAGCAGGTCCGCCAAAAAGGTAAGCTAGATCCAACTGGGGTCTGCTTTCAGCCAAAGCATGAAGAGAACAAACATGAGCTGTGAAAGTCACATAAAGTAGTAAAGAGAGGGTGGTGTGGGTCCTGTTAGTCCTCTGCCAGCAGCCTGTGGAAGTGATCCTTCCTCTTCTTCAGCACCTCCCGAAAATCCTCCTGAAAAAACACAGCAGGAGATATTGGGACAGAATGATGAAACCGGGGGAGGAAAGACGGCAGATCTGCTGCTGCAGATAACCAGCTGTTTTATTCAAACATCTACTGGCTGCACTGATGAGAATGAAACGGATTCACACAAACACTCTGGTTCACACTGCAAACAGTAGTCCTCACACAGAGCTGGACCTACGGCAACGCTACAGTTAAACACTTTTAACACATTTATGGATCGAGTCTTTAACTTATTTTTAACTTATCTTTAATTTATATACTTGAGTACATTTAAGGAATCCAACTTTTTCTCTTCTGTTATTGATCTACACCTCTTCCAAAGTCAAATTCAGGCACTTTGCAAGCACTTCAAGGTGCATTTTCAAGCTTTTCCGGTATCTTAAAGCTGTGATAAATTATAAAATTATATAATATACATACAGTAAACTGATTTTTGTACTTCTTTTACATTAAAACACATTTCATTATCCTTTAAACAACCTTAATTATGTTTTGCGAACGCTTTTCTACAGAAGGGTGACAAATCATGTTCAATATCAATGTTTCAATATGTGTCACCTGTTGTAAGACATATATAACCTACATTTCAAGCAGTTTCAAGCACTTTATTCAAAATCCCAACCTTGAAAACGCCACATTAAATTCAAGTGTTTCCTTGGATTAATCATAGGAGGCGATAAAATGACACACGTACCGCTGCAGCCATTTTCTCCATGTAGGGGACGAGCTTCTGGAGTTCTCGGTCCTCTGACGCCCCGGACCAGCTCTTGATGGGAATCGTGTTCATCAGCTGGGAAAAAAAAAACTCTTTGTATTAACAGTTGTATCTGTTTTCAGTGTGTAGTTGCAATTGTGAGAGGATACCATCGTCTAAGAACGAATATGAAGGAATTTCACTTACACGTCTGACAAAAAGAAAAACACCTCAATAATATTTTCAAAATAAAAAAGTCTTGTAATATTCTATATTTTTTATTTTATTACAGTCAACAAAAACTATACATTTGTTTCCCATTTTCAGAAGGAACCAGTCTTCTTTAAGATATCATCAGTCCATTAAAAGCAATGAAAATGACACAGCATTAGATGTTAAACTGGCGTCTACAATCACAGTGCTTACATGGTACGGGTATGTGTGGGGTGCGTTGTCCAGAACGACCGTCTTGGCGAGATCCCTCCCGAGAACGCTGAGATCCTTGATGTAGTGGCTGAGAACGCAGGCACAGTCGTCTTGATACAGACGGTGTCTAGGAGAGACATCATTAAGGTTAAAAACAGTGAAACCAAGTCGATGTCTGCAGCTCAAACACATCTATGTGGAGGAGTGCGTTAGACAAGACAAAACTTAAAGTATGTTTCTAGTCATGCTGTTAAAAAAAACATCTATACTCAGTGGTACAGCTATAGAAGCTTTACATTTTTTGACACTGGCACCATTGTACACAGTGGTCCGTCATTTATTTCACTGTGGGGGGATGTTACACACACTGACACATGCCCTTTTCTGAATTTCATGCATCTCTGCTTTATCGATCCTATCATTATTGATTCAACTCGGGTTTCAGACGATTATCTGCTCGTCTTTACATCCCTTCTTTCTATGTAACATTAGCTAGCGGAGGCCAAAAGGAAAACTAATCTCTGTTGTCCTCACTATATGACATGAACACATCTGCACTCATTGAAGGTCACTCTGGTGGTCAACAGCCAGTTTAATTCCTCACACTGTTAAATGAGAGCAATGACTAACGGACTATGTAACAGAGGTCAGTGTGCTGGCTACCACTCACAGGCTGGTGCGCATCTCTGCGATTGAGCAAAAGAGTTCATGAAACACAAGTGGAAGCAGATCTTATGGAGACATACCGAAACAGTTTTCTCTGAGGGTCCAGGATGTCCAGTATCTTCTCAGCGTATTCCTTCTTCGCACATGTGTAAACAAACAGCTGGAACAGAACACAAACAGCAGCTGGAACCACTTTCATATAAACCAGAACTCGACAGGCATCAGGACACCACAAAAACCACATTTAGTCTTTATTTATTATCATATACGAAGAAAAATAAGATAATGTGGGAATCAATAGGTTCAGAGGAGTTAAATTCTAAAAACGTGAATGTATGTTAGAGGTTTGTCCTGTGTAAAGAGGGGAGGTGTCTAGTTTATCTGACAGTTTTGTCGAATATTCACTAAAAACAAAGAATGGAGCCTGTTACACCAATAAACCACCAGACAATTTCATATTATATCAGATTAACTCATACCTCATAGACCTTCGCCATGGACTGCAGAAACTCTTTGACATGTGGTCGTAGGATCATGTACACCTGTCGATTAGAGGAGAGCAGAGATGATGGCAGAATAAAGTTTGATATTCAGTTGTCAAAAATAGGCAGTTTATTTAAAGCCTTTTCAGAATGGATTGGATTTATTATATAGCGCCTTTCTCAGTACTCAAGGCGCTTTACAGAGTCCAGGTTCCATTCATTCACACAGACATACATGATGGTGGCACCATAGTAGTCACAGCTGCCCTGGGGCAGACTGGTGGAAGCATGGCTGCTAATCAGCGCCTATGGCCCGTCCAACCACCTCCTCAGACATACAGCAGTCACACACATTCACACGAGGGCAGGTGGGTAAAAGGGTCAGAGAGCAGAGCTCAGACTCAGAGAGAACAGATTATGGAAAATAATAATGATAAGAACAACAATAACAGCAATAATGCAAAGGAGAGATGTTGATGTTGATGGCCCTTTAAGATGAACAAACTAGTGGATTAGCCGCTGTTTCAATCAGTAAGAGAGGAAGAACGGTGAACCTGGATGGATTTTACCAACTTTTCTGCAAGGAGGATGGATATGCCTCATGGTCAAACACAGGGGAGGAGTCTACTAACGTTACATTAGGTCAGTGTGTGTGTATGTGTGTAGAGTTGAGTATGGGTTTATTACAATTCAATTTTATTTTATTTATATTGTCAAATCCCAACAGAGGTTATATCAGGACACTTTTCATACAGCAGGTCAAGACACGCTCTAATGAAAGTGAACACACCGATGAATAAATTGACGGTGACAAACTTAAATTATCTATGAAATGCACAGAACGTAAATATCCGTGTGGAATAGTCGTGACAAAAACGTCAACCAATATTCTATCATTTTGTTTCTTTACCCGTATAAAGGATTTAAATCTGAATTAGTGAAGATGGTCTTTTCGCAGAGTTCACTGCAGCACTGAAACAGCAACAGTTGGATGTTGAGGTGTATAACACGCTAAACCGACTTTAATTACCGATTTGAGTCACCAATTAATGAAATAAGAGACAACATGCTGGAGATGATCGCTAGCCACAACGTCCCAGTGTGTTATTGTTAATTCTGGTATTTCTCCACAATAAGACTAGATTTCGTTATATCTCCCGCTTCTTGTCGCCCCACACTGACGAGGACAATCATCCTTTCACCCTCTGGGATCATCTGCTCGGTGCGCTTCAGATTCAGAAATATGCAGTGAGTGATTACCTTGTACTGATGATCCTGGAAAGTTGTGTTGAAGGTGTACTCTGCTTCGTCGATCACATTCAGAGAGCTGAACATCAGGGTCTCCTCCTGGAAGGATACAGATCAAAAGTGACTCAGTTTATATTAGTATTAAAACCAAGACTGCGCTGATTAGTGGTGCAGTAGTGATGGTGCAGTCTGCTGAAATTAGCCACATAGAGAATTAAACTGTCAGTTCGACCTGCCGTAATCAACACTGAGTTATGGCCATACCAGTTAACTCAACTTATCTCACCAAACAAACCGCATGTACAACATTTTTGGGCAACTGAACTCATGATCTTAGCCCAAGACAAACGTTCTATAACACGTCTCTTTGAATGAATCAAAAAGAACCAAGAAGGAACCAAAAAGTAGAGATTTAAGGCATATGGGGAAAAACAAAACAACATTATGTTTGAGTCTAGCTCAGGAAAAACACATGTAGATATTGTGAGGTGTAGTGTATCAGGGCTTTCCTCTATTAAAGAAATTCTTAGTCAACTAGTGCTTATACATTTTTATCAACTAACTGATTAGTCAATTTAATCAACGTATCTGGAAAACTGGAGTTTCTCCACAAGGATTCCTGCAAAAGCACAACTTTAAATCTCGTCTTTTATAGAGAAGTGTTCATTGAGCATGAAAAAAATAATCTAAAAAATGACAAATCAATTAAAGAAATCAGTCGAGTAAGACCAAAACTACAGATAAGTCGACCAATGACTAAGGGGGGAGGCCCTAACGTGTTTAGCGTATTACACCAAGCCTCATGCAGCACAATCGAAAAGCAATCAGTGTTCATCCTCGGCTAACTAGTATGACAAAAAAAATTATATATACATTTTTCTAGTTTGGTGGTGTAATTTTGCAGATGTATTATTAGTGTAACAAACTGTTGTGTGTCATGGTGTTTTGGCCTGTTAAAGAGAGTTAATTGTGGGTTATTACTTGTTGTGTTAAAAGTTTCCAAATAGGTGTTATTGGGATACACCAGCTCATAATCATAGCCTAAGTGGTTGCTTTCTCTGCTGAAATATTATCAACATTTAATAAAGTAACATAAGAGCAGCTACACAAGTCAGCTGTCGAAGTGTTCTTGATAAAACCGGCAGAGAAAGAACAGCTCTGATCAGCTGGACTGTACTCGGCAAGATGTCGACTTTGAATTGGAGTGGTGACTAATGAAGCTTCACAAGCACAGACGAGAACCTCCCATTTGTTAAAGACGCCAAGACTCCGGAGAGACCTACTCAGACACGGTGGGGTTTCAGTTGCTTTGGGCTCCCTTGTGGTCTCTCCGTCTTTGCATCAACCTCAATAAATGTGGGCTCTGTCATTTAAACTTGCATCCCAATAGCTGCAACATACAACTACATTCTACCAAGCCAAGGATGCAACTCACAATAATTAAGCATACCTTTGTTTTAAGAAGAGAAGCTCAGGAAAAAAAAAAGATAACACATGAACCTTGAGTTAAGATTAATTTGAAAAAGTTCCATGTTGGCTCTTTGTGTATTTGAATTGTTGTGCCCATGGGTGAGAGCGGGAAGCTCCAGAGGATTAAAACTCACCAGGTCGACCACCAGTGTGGCCTCTGGGGTGCTCCTGGTCTTGGGGGGAATGTCTCTAAGTTGGGGTCGAGAATGCTCAGTCTGTGACGGTATGTTCTTGATAAACGCGAAGCTGGAAAAGACAATAACGCTCTTAGAAATAGAAAGAATCACTAACAACAGTAGAGTGATGTAGACAAGGACATGAAACAGAGACATCCTTGTATTCGAAACACTAGTCTCGGTTAACCTCCAATATATGAAAACGTACATAAAAGATATTTAGTAGGGATGCAGGGTTGTAAAGTTAATGGAATTTAAAAGTATTACTAAATGTTATAAATGTTTACTTTTCTATTAAAGAGGTACATGTCTGAAAGGGGCTTTATACGTACGGACTGAAGACGTCATCATCCTCTTCTCCAGCCAGGAGCTCATCGGAGCCATAAACAAACACACCTTGTTCGGGGCTTATCAACACGTTGTTACCTGTACCTGCACGCTTCACATCTGGACAGATAAAAAAACAACAACAAAACATGATTCTTTTCATCTCAGAGACACCCAGTTGAAACAAACAATTTCCATATTCGATAAACTACACGTATGAATCGTCTTAATGGTGGGGCGCTCTTGAATACTTTTTTTCTGGTCTATTCTCATCAAAGCAATTATCAAAACAAAAAAGTCCCAAATAAGTATGAATATTTTTCTTCAAATGTTGTGGCTGCACACACAACATGGCTGCAAATTAAGCATCTCATATAATGCGGAAAAAAACAAAACAGTGAGACTCGTTTACTAAAGCTGTTACAGTGTCAACCCTTTTTGACCTTTTCCACAAGGGAATAGCAATTATTAATGCTGGGGCGGAATTATAACCAACTTAAGCTCACCACACAATGCTCTTTCTACTTGATGCACACAGGGGGAAAATTCTACCACAAGCCACCAGAAAGACGCCAGTACATTTATACTGGGGTTTGTAAGTGAGTTTACGCCACCAGTCACCACCATCATAAGAAAAGAAAACAATCTTCAAAAGAATGACTGGATATCTCCCAATGTGAATGGTAAAGCAGCGATGGTGACAAGTACATTTTACTGTCTGGGGTTAACCCTAAACCCTGTACAGGACTGCAGTGTCAGTGGCTGTACTCACTCTCTTTAGTGGGTGTGAGGAAACGCACAATTGGCGAGTAGATGTTTCTGGCTGTTGTATTGCGAGGAGACACTGGGTCAATCTCAGACAGTATGCGCTCATGGCGCATGATGGACCTGATTGGAGTCTTGAAATCCAAATCTAGAGCACAAGAAGACTACCAGTCAGAAAATACTAAAACAACAGCAGGGGATAGTGTAAAATGTATAAAAAACATCCGTGAGAAAAGCAGATCGGTGCCAGACATACCGGTTTCTCTGTCATCAACAGCAATGGCTCTCTTTC
Source organism: Echiichthys vipera (assembly GCF_963691815.1). NCBI lineage: Eukaryota > Metazoa > Chordata > Actinopteri > Perciformes > Trachinidae > Echiichthys > Echiichthys vipera. Next base: position 19,561,781 of record NC_139828.1, on the reverse strand, counting down.
TTAGCCGTCCACGAGGCAATGGTCGCCGCGTCATTACGGGAATTTCATCATCCGAGTGGTGGGGGTCATTATCCAAGCGCTCTTCGCCCTACGCAGTAACAAGACAAAGAATGATTATCTAGATATGTTCAGCCTAAACTACCGAAGACCCCCCGCAGATGTTGCCCTAAGCACAGTAATGTTCATGATGTCCTACTATTTCACTACATTTGTGGGAATAATAAAAAGGTAACTGACTCTCACCATTGAGGCATTTCTCCATAATAGAATAGAAATACTTTATTGATCCCAAGCTGGGAAATTGCAGTGTAACAGCAGCCTTACACACAGACACATCAAAGCAGTAATATAAAAAATAAGATATAAATGTTACCTAAAAAATCAAATGTATAAATAAGCGGACCAATTGTAGTGCAAACGTAAACATATGATAAATTACGGTGCAGTGGACAGATTATGAAAAATAAACACACGGTAGGAAATGTATATATTGCAATAGTATCCTCTAAAATACATCCAAATATAAGTGAAACTGAACTGGAAAACATACACCTAAAATATTTTACTAATCTTGAAAGAGGCATGTATAGGACAGTTACTCACTACCTCAATAAGTGTCCTTGGATGCATGGGAATTGTGCCGCAGCCTTTGAAACACCCACATGAATACTACACGACAGTGCTATTATTTAAATGCAAAACAGACACAAAAAGACAAAAGGCTCATCTATAACAAAAAAGAATCATTTCAGAGTTAAAAATGTATGCGGTCGGTGGCTGAGTGGTTATAGCCGCCCCATGTGAGAGGCTGGGGTCCTCGAGGCAGCGGCCGCGGGTTCAGCGCCGACCTGCGGCCCTTTGCTGCATGACCCCCCTCACCCCATTTCCTGTTTGTCCTATATAATAAAAGGCTTGAAAAACTGCAAAAAATGTGTGCAGTAAAAAAGCTGCACAAAGTAACTTGTATTGTCAACAAGGTGCTGTTACTGTGTATCAATATGCATTGCAAGGAAACTACTGGTACCCATCATGTAGTGAAATATTATGCATCGGTATTTATTGTTTTCTTGCCCATGATCACATCAGACCCAGGAACTTTTGTTTGCATTATGAAGCAACAAGCACTGCATTGGTCCTGCACCATGAGATGTGTATCTGGTGTTTTCTACTTTTTTTCTTTCATTCCACAACAGTCACATCAAAGAAAATGCCCAGGTGTGAGCCATTAACATAATTACTCAAGAGAACAAACATACATTGCTTTAGTCCTGCGAGTAAACAGTCTGCATGCTTGTGTCCTGGTGACCTACTTTAACTGGGGACCTCTAACATCATGCAACTGGGCCGTTTAATCCTGTTGCAGCACCAATCCCTGTCATACAGACACCACTATAAAGCTGCAAATTTGAACCGTATATAGATCACATGAGTCTGGTGATGTCTGTATGTCTCTCCCTCTCTCTCCAGTCTGTCCTCCCTTACTAACTATTTAGAATACCGTTTCTGCTTACTCAATCCAATCAGATACCGATACCTGGGCTGAGCATATCGGCCGATACCCAATACCGATCCGATACTACTGTTGGATGAATGAACCGTGTACCTGTCCATGTGAGTGAAGGCATCCGGCTTGACAAACATTTAGCCTTGTTAAAAAAAAGGTAACAAATTAACACAGATATAAATGTACTTAATATTATTTATTAACAAATAACAAAGTGTACATTAGCAGCAAAAAGAAATAACACTTCCATGTAAAAATGCACTGCAAACAGATATTTTAAAATGTAATATAAAATATAGCAGATGCCTGAAACCCAACAAACAATGGCTTAATTAACTTGCTATGTATGATATTAATAAAAAATAGAAATGACTGGATCGGCCTCATCCATCCAATATCCAATCCAGCTAACTAGTCAATCTCAGAGCCGATATTCTACCAGGTATCGGATCAGTGCCTCTCTACTTGTACCATAATTTATTCTGGGATGAATGGGTTTTATGTTGATATGTTAATTTTATGTTTGTAGCCTATTTGTTTTTACCTTGTGTTTATCTGGGTTTTACGTTGACTTCATTTATTATTTGTACCCTTTCTGTACATATTTTGTGAAAGTGTCCTTTATTGTCTTGTTACAGGATTATTATATTAAACAATATTCATTGTTTGTCTACTTAACAGAATTCACTGGAGAATTTGAAGCCAGGTACGTTTTAAGTGCTTTGTCAACTGCATTGTGCTCCTCTAAAATTGGGTATGCGTGTGTACCATGTTTTTGGTCACTTCCCAAAACACATTAAGACTCAACAGGGCAACTCAACAGGGCAAAAAATAATGTTACATTACATAAAGTTAGATAATTAAAAAAACACATTAAACGCAACGCAAATCCGTACCTCACTACTACAACCTCTGAAATAACACAAAAAAACGAAGCATTATAACCTTCATTTGGGTTAGATTTACTGCAAGGCTGCTGTTGATGATGTGTTAGCTTTTAGCTTGGTGTACCTTACTGGCAACCGTGTAACATGTACTCCATCTCCCAATACTACCGTGACGGTAAGATCAAGCAGCAGTTTCGGGTGCTTGTAAATCAAGAAAGTACTGAATTTATAAATATATGTTAACCTAGCATCGGATACAATATGAGTTCTTAACTAGCACAAGTAAAGCTGATGTTGCTTCAGCACAAAGGCAGCTAAGCTAACGTTAGCATCGCCGTACACCGTTGTTATGGGAACTATAGCTAGCATTGCTAACCAACGGCTAACCAACGTCTGGCTAACTGACGCGGCATCAGAATATCGACAAGATTACTTAAACGAATTAGTAAAGACGACGTTTATTGGTGCCACTAACAGTTTTGGCTATTACAGCTTCACTGACTGGTGAACTAACCGTAGACACAGGTGTCCCCGTGGTGTGGAGAAGGGGGCTCTCGGTCCCAGCTAGGCGCGCCTGTCTCGGGGTCGCTGAGTGGGTCCGCCGGGGTTTGCTCCTCGGCGTCTCCGAGTAACATAACACGATCTTTTGAGACCGGAGTCTCATTGTTGTTCTTTAAATGGAGCCTGTAAACATCGACACAAACACTCATCCAGCTTTTGCTCTTCCTTTCCCCTCTTTACCACCAGTATTATCGGTACTGTAGCGCATTAGCTCCACCCCGCTGCTTCTCGAATCATTTCGGTTGTTTAAATCTGCCGGGGTGCGATAGGTTCACCGCCGCGGACGCTGCTATTGGGCGGTGCTTCTGAAAGCTCCAGTGTCAACGTGAGACGCGAGTCACGTTGACACTGGAGGGAGCTCATTCACTATCACAATACTATATTATAAAGGTCTGTCCCAAATAACATATGTTACAAAGCTCCTCTCCTGTGGAACCAACTCCAAAGTGTTATTCGGAATACAGACACTGTCCCCATATTTAAGAGTAAACTTAAAACTTTCCTTTTTCATAAAGCTTACAGCTAGGGCTTACGAGCCCTTAGCTATTTGTTCTGCTTAATGATGCTGCTATAGGCCTAGTCTGCCGGGGGATAATACTCTACCAGATACTCTGAGCTTCTCTCCTCTCTGTCTGTATCATTCATGTCTCATCAATGCATGTTACTAATTCAGCTTCTTCCCCGGAGTTGTTTGTGCTTTGTCGTCTCGCAGGTCTCTGCTGATCGTGGTGGTGCCTGCTGCCGTGGTCCTGCATGACGCTTCCTGCTGCTATTATAATCTAGAACCTTAGCTGTGCTTGTTTCTACTATTCTGCTGTATTAACTGCCATAACATATAAGTCATATTCACATTACTATAGATATTATTATAGTTACTGGAAGTCTGTCTGTCTCTGTCTTTGTGTCTGTCTTTGTCTTTCTCTGTCCATCTGTCCATCTTTTCTATCTTTCTCTCTCCTTTTCTTCCTCCCCAACCGGTCAAGACAGATGTCCGTCCTCCACAGAGCTGGGTCTGTCTAACGTTCCTGCCTGTAATAGGGAAGGTTTTCGTTGCCACCGTACTCTACGGGGAAATTGTTGGGTCTATGTTTATCATAAATAAGTCATAGAGTGTGGTCTTTACCTAGTTTGTAAAGTGTCCTGAGATAACTTTTGTTATGATTTGGCACTACAAATAAAATTGAATTGAATACAAACGTGTTTGTGTGCTACGACTAATGGTGCGTTCAAGTTGTGCACGAATGTTGAAATTTCCCCATCTCCAGGTCAGAATATTAATCCGAAAGTCGGATTAATCTCACCAGACAGTGAATCCACGCTCTCTGCTTCTCACGTAAACTGTAGTTACATGTTTTGTTGTACGTTTGTGAGGGGTTACGTTGTTCCGAGCTCCAAGTTCCGACTTTTAGTTCAACTTGAACACACCAGAGAAACTGGTAGCTGCGCCTGTGCCTGTTGTTGGTGGTCAGACCGTTGTCTACTATGGCAGAGGGGGGTTTCAATTCAATGAAGAAACAAAAACAATCAGTGCGTTTAAAAAAAAAAAACCCAAACAAACAATGTAAGTAGGCTATCATACTGGATCCTACGCATGTAGACTTTTCCCAGGAGTGGCAGCTAATTGTTTCGTAATGTTGAGTAGCTATTCTGACATTAAAAAAATGGCATTTGCTCTTACCTGAAGTAGGCTAAATGTAAAATAAAATTATTTTTAGGCCGTAGGTATTTTAAAAAAATCTATTTTATGTATAATGTTATTTAAATAAGCAACTGTTGTGAAACTAAAATATTTAAAACCTTAACATTATCCTCCTGGTTCCTGATGACAGTAAATTTGTTTGGCTGCACTGGGAATCCCCTAATGTGAGAATGTGAATTTAATGTATACATATTTTTATTTATGTAAATATGCTGTTGTTTACACTTTCTGAGTTTATACACAAAAGTTTGAATAAAACATATTTTGCATGGGGCATGAGGTTTTTGGGGCTGATTTGCATTCCAGACAAATCACAGTTTCATCATACATGGCTATAGTTGATCAGGACAGCCTTTGTTTAACAATGTTCGTTGTTGTTTATCCGTGATTTCAAATAAGAATTCTCCAATGGATTTTTTGTGCAAACCATTGGCCCATAGGCTATTATGAAAGTAACTACATGAGCGCTAGTTAAAGCCCAAATTACACAAAAATAACTTATTGAGTTGAAATCATTTGCTGAGAGCTTGGCCCCCTCCAGCCTCGAAAATCTCATCTGCGCCCCTGAGCACAGATACATAAAAGGTTAATAAATACCCGTGAAAAAGTAATATAGAGTGTAAGTAACTTATTCAGATCATTTAGCAATTAAGAAGTGGTGGAAAGTACATTTTGAGGTATTGTACTTTACATGGGTATTTCTGTTTTCTGCTAACGTATATTCCTACTCCACTACTATTCAGAAGCCAACATTGTACTTATAAATAAAAAAAACCTATAAGACAATATGAGTTAATAAGGTAAATATAGGACTTCTGGATTCACAGTAAAATTGAATGATTTGAAAAGTGTTGTTGGCTAAAATAATTTGTTAAAAGGCTGATGTGATTTTAACTTAGTTAAGCTAACCAATTCAAATATAACTTATCTCAGGATACATTAAAAACAACATCCCAAACTCTGCTGACATTTAAGAAAGGTGATATTTTATTAATTTCAGATTCAAAATAAAAGTATTCACACAAACACATATTGAGTAAATAGGCAAGACTAGCTCTTCACCTTTCCAAAACAACTGTTGCATTGCCCACCGCCACTTCACTGTTACCGTGGTTACCGGGAAACATCCCATTCATCAAACAATTTAATCATTTATAGAAAAAGGAGGAATAAGCACACATTAATAGAACAGACTGAAAAATGAGTGGCAGTACAAACAGTGGTACTAAAAGCGGTACTTGTTGTACTACCAAGTAGTTAGCTGTTGAGCTGGAGGTTCCCTGTTGATGATGCTCAAATAAACTAAACAGCAGAAGTGTTACAAACCTGTAACAAAGAGAGAGGAACAGAGAGACTGAGAGAGACACCAGAGTCCAAAACAAACCTCTCAGTCACCTACCAGGGTGCTAAAAATATCTGCTGAGTATTTTTATTTGAAGAATTATATGGAAATACTTGTTTTTAATAGAATCGCATGTGTGTAATGAGTCCATAACTAATCGTAATTACTATACTGGTATGTTGGAGTTCTTTTCAGACCCTGGTGCCCACTCTCCGGCCCTCTTTGTGTACCCACTAAACTGTAACTTGAACAGGGTTAAATGCTTCAAACTGAAGGTAGAGGTAGATTTTCCTGAGAAGTTGTCAGAGACAAGAGCCTTGTTTCAGTATAACTTGAAGACACGAGATGCAAACATGTACGTCACATGCTTGCCTAAAACAATCACCTAAGAATTATCATCTTCATTATCGCTATGTTAATAAATCCGCTCTGAATGTAATCTCTGTGTGCCGGGGTTGCTACAGCATATTTAGAAAAAAAAAGCAAAGAAGGAGAGAGAAAACAAATAGGAACATGATATAATTCATAGCCCTAAAAAGCCATATTTCAGAAATATTCGATTTCATGAATCTTAGTAATACAGGTTAATTCATACAACAATTGTCACAGCAGAAGGCATCTTGTTATTCATCACTGTCCTAGTCCACAGTCCCCCTGATGGAGGTAAAGTCAGTGGTGAAGTTCAGTCAAAAGCTCCCCAAACCCCACAGGCACCGTAACCCGTAAATGTTCCAGCAGAATTTCCATGTCGGCAACATGTGGGAACAGGAGTACATTTTTCATGCAAGCCACTCTGGATCTAGTGAAGTTTCAAGAGGTTCTGTAGCTACAGCTCCGGTGGGAGTGAAAGCAGCAATAAATTCAAGGCAAAACACGAGCAAGTCGACCGCAAGAGACTCAGGGATTGCGCTGATTGGGAGTCAGCCCCTGAAAAGCACCGTGTACTACCTTCTTATAATGTCGGGAAATCAAACTCAAGGACAAACAAACTGCTTTAACAATGTTGACTCATTGTTTTCCGATCTGTACAACCGCACATAAATGCACCAAATAAGCAGACTTTTGAAATCAACCCAAGCTTTTAAACTGCATTACCACGCAACAATAATGTAACTGACATAAATGAAAATAAAGCCAAGAATCTAAGATCACAGGTACAGAGAAACTAGCAGGACAGGATGTTTGATGACTGATTGTTTACGGTTTCTGATTTCTTTAACTGAATGCCTCTAGCAGACTTTAGAGTCTGTTTTCAGTGGACCCTTTTATGATGATAAAGAGGTGTTGTCTCTGCAAAGAGGGGAAAAAACTCAACATTGGAAGGAAATTAAGATGTGAACACTGCAAATATGTCATTTGTTTGCAGTAAATGTTTAGACTGAAAGCCTTCACTCAGACCTTTTTGCGTTTCCATTTGGGAAATCTGAACTGATTGTGCGTTATAGCAAAGACCTTCCACTGAGGGGAGCTCTTAGCAAAGAAACTTGAACTGAGCCCTCAACTATATACTGACATCTCCGGTTCCCCTTACATATCCAATCTGATTGTCTGTGTTTGTTACATTGTCTTTCATCATCAAAGTATTTATGAATCATCATCATTATTATTTTGATAAGGTTTCCACAGGATTCTCTGTTGTGGCTGAAGAAAGGAAAAGCTTTATTAGTTCTTGAGGTAGAAACAGCCCTCGACTGTGGTCGAAGGGATGTCAGAATGTTTGGAGGTATACATTGTTGTCAAAGCGTCTCCTGATTGTCGCTACCACGCAATTAAAAACCCTTCACTAAAGATGCTGCCGTGCACATACTGAAAGAGACCAAAAGATCTGCAGTACCTCCACTGTCAAAATGCAAATATCTCGAGTCAGTCGATAGATATATATGATAAACATGGATCCGCTGAAGGGGGGCAGGTGCTTGAATGTTGCCTCGGGGGCCAAAAGGTCACAAGGTCATATCTTAAAAAAGCAATGTTGATCCTTTAGATCAGTATTGATTGGATTTTGCTTTCTCCATCACCCCAACCCCCAAACTAATGCTATCAGCCACATCATGTCTATATTTGATTGTCAACCATTACCAGCAACTGTGACATCTGCTACTCCTGCAGGGAGAGAGCGGGAGAGAGAGAAAGAGAGAGAGAAAGGGAAAGAGAGAGACCTGCTGGGCTTTCTGTCACCGTCACCAAACTGACAGAGCTAAACACCCTTTTACACTCTAATTTAGGAATTTACGGCTGCTTACGTGGAGGATTCAAGGAGGGAGACAAACCTAAAATGTAAAATTATTTTTTTCTTCACCCTGGGTCTTTTTGTCACAGTTATGTTATTTATAGATTATAATATAACAATAAATTAGCAAAGCGTCTATTTACTGCCTTTACTGTCGAAACTATTCTGCCCTACAAAAGAAAAACACAGTAAATAAATATTTGGGCAAAACCAGAATTTTTGATTTAAGATCCTAGGCCTACTTTACCGAATAAATTATAATACGATCAAATGTTTGGAGGGATGGAAAATTCATAAGAACCATAAAACAGAGGTAGCCTTAAACCCAACCTGTGGTGACTTCACTCTGGCTGGTTAAGGCTAACTGGTGAGATAGCTTTAGCTTTAAGCTAATTTACTCACTTTGTCCCATTTCCCAGAATTGAAAAATCTATTTTGATGCTCCAAAATCTTAGTCACTAATACTATTAGACCATATAAATAAGACAATATGTATATTTTAAATAATGAGCAGATAAAGGAACATCAGATTAGACAAGCCATGCTAAATGCTAACCAACCTAGCTCGGTAGTAGAGCAGAACAAATGATGATGAATTCATGATTTAATGTGGTTGAGCTACCTTTAAATCACATATTACAAATGTATTACATGAAAGATGAATTTACGAAACTAGCCAATTATTTCAAATGGACTAGATATGTGAAAAAAAAATAATTTCTTTTGTAGATAGACGCTGTATTCCCTTTCGATTGTTCAAACACAGAGTGTAGCCTAATAGGAATATTGTTTCATGTAAGGTCTGTGACAATGATTAATAATCAACATTATGAGCAATCAGCATAGTTTTAGTGGTTTAAAGAATGTTGCTGTCAATACCACAACAATAAGACCCAGATTGCAATAAAAAGAAATATATTTCACTGAAATTTGAAGATGTTTGTTATTAAATAAATGTAGGGATACTGCATAATGCTTTGATTAAAGTGTCTATCATTAGTGTGCTTCTGTACACAACTCTCAACGCAAACAAGCAGCACAGAGACACGGTCTGTTTTACAGGTCGACTACATTTCTCACACATCCCCTTCCTCTGTAACAAATCCACAATGAGAGGCTGATCAATAATCAAACGAGGTTGAGTCTTGAAACCTGACTGCATCAAAACTGCACGGATGCCATTCACATTGTAACTGCAAAACAACTATCTCATCTCCAAATAAACAATGCATCTTACTACCTGCAGCTCTTCAATATCTTTAAAATTACTCCTGAAAATGTTTCCCCGACATAAAAACGATTCCATTGGTTGAGTTAAACGTCGGTGATCGGAAAGAGCAGCTGTTTGTGAGAAGCATTTGACTGATACGCAGTGAGAGAATGTAGAGGTAGATAAACGCTAATGAAGAGTAAACAATGCAGTCTAGTCCTTTGCGTTATTTAGGTTTGCCGCTTAGCCTAGATCAAGTTCAAGGTTATAGAGCCACGACAGCAGCAGCAGCAGCTTCAGGTGCACTCACAGCACATCTGTGCCACCTTTAGATCAGGAAAGTAACGTCTGCTGCAGTTTTTGACACATGAGCCACCTGCAGACAACTGTGGTGTTGAGTAATTGAACTATAAACCTGAGAACGCTCAAGGGTCATGAAAAAAGCTAACAGTCGGTGTTGTACAGTCAAACGCTGAGTTTCTGTTTGAGTATTTAATAACCTTTGAAGGTTAGTGAGATGCAATGATTCTCCGTCGTTATTTATGTATTTTATGTATTTATTTATGTATAAAAACAGCGACTTTCCTTTGCAGTATAGTGTGTGTGTGTGTGTGTTGCAGGGCTTTGGCCGACATCTGGCGGGGTTTCCAGTTATTGCAGACGACAGGTGGTAAAAGTGTAAAAATCTAAAACCTCGAACACACACACGCACAAAGAAAACAGCAACTATGAAGACGAAAGTGTAGCAGTAGCACTGGTGTGATAATGACCCAGCAGCACCCCCTTGTGGAGAATCAGCTTTTGTGAGTGAGTTACAAAGCAGCATCCTGCAATAAAGGAAACTGCAGTCAAAGCGCTGTACAGCACATAACATTCATTCAACCTGATCATCACGAGCGGTTATGGGTTCAGTAGTCTCGCATTACACTGGGATAGGGGGAAAGATGGCCTGGCTTGTTGTATTTCTTTAAATTAATCCCAATTGTCTTGGGCGGGGCTAAGCAGATAGAAAGTGGCAGGCCTGACATCCGTCGCATGGTCCGAGGTGAGGCATGTGGCAGGACGTCAGGCTTTTCCCCAGCACTGTACAGGAGCTCAGTATCTTACTCAAGGACACTTTGACACTCTCTATGGAGGAGCTGGGGATCAAACCTGAAACCTTCCAGTTACTAGACGACGTCCACCTGAGCCATGCAGGACTCAGTTTTTGTTGGCTAGATTATAGCAGCCTCACCCAAACCCTGTCTTTTAACCTCACCCTGACCTTAAGCTTTCATAGCTGCCGGTTCCGTTCTAGGGTCGTGGAAATTTGACACTGCCGCTTCCTCTATTGCAGATAGTAACATAGTATAGGAGTGAGTAACAAATACATTATAATTCGTATTTCAAGTTCTGTTCACAGTTTGACCGAATTCCTCTCTCGTCTCTATGGTGACACTGTGGTTTTCTGTTTCATCGAGATGTAACTCAACCAATGAGATCCCGTCTCTGCTTCACTCTTCGTTTGTAAGAAGTAATAAAAACAAAGTGCGGCCGGACACTATTTTACTAAACTTTCTGAACAGTGCTTAATGATTGTGTGCGTCTTTTGAATGAGAGTCGTCGGCTGTCCGAGGATAAAGAGTACTTTTCTAAAAACTGACCAATGTTTGTGTAGCAGCTGGTGGTGATTTCCCACCGAGAGGCGAGTCAAGAATCAAAGCAACGGCAGCCATCTGGTGATATTTGACTGGAACAGTAAAAACTGATTAGACGGAGGTACTGCTGGCTCTCTGGTCATCTCATGCTGTGTTAAGGCCTCAGAACAGAACCCACATACAAAGACTGATTTACTTCCCAACGTCAGTAGGAAGGAGGCTGCTTTGCATAGCGGGGGGAGGGGGAGCAGAGGAACAATCTTTAACAGTCCGGAGAGGTAACACAGGTTAAAGTTCAAAAACCTGAGTGACTGATCTACTTCTAAATGCAGAAACACAACTACGCATGAATGATATGGTATCTCCGCTTACCGATTTCACTTTTAAAAAATCTAACTGCAGTGAGTGTTCGTACAAACACTAAGACACAAGCGAGTGCTCATCCGCAGCTACGATTACCTCTGAGATCACATTGTCAAAAGCCCCAATTAAACAACAACTAAAACAGTCAAGAGGATCACAAGACATTCTCAGTTACATCCTTGACGGCCTGTTTCAAGGAGACCCGGTCCTTGTAACAGCACAGGATAAGAAGCACTTGGATCAGAAGAAGCACTAAGTCATGCAAAACACAAAGCTGCAACAAAAAATAAATGCATCTGTAATTTATAATACAAAAAACAACAACAAGACATCAGATATGAGCTGAAATAACTGTCAAGTTTCTTCTGAAGCTAAGATAGCATCTCCTGACACCTGATTGTCCACGTGAGTGTCTCCACAATGACGAGGATTTAGTGGATACACGACTCCTGTGGAGTTAAGACAGGAAATCACAGTTTTCCTGCCTCACTCCTGATCGCTGAAGGGCTTTATCTACAAATACAGGCATGCATCTGACCTTAAGACAATCACTCCACTAGAAGGCCAAGTTATAAAATAAAAAAAAAAGATAAAAATGTTGAGAAGCATTGCTGTACAAAGCGATGAGCAGATGGACACCTGAGAACAATCGAAAACGTGTATTATTCACATACGATCTGAACCCCGAACAGAAGCAGTCGGTGTGAACACCGCTGAGGCTCAGAAAGTCCAGCGTGTTGAGGTGCAGCGTGGGGGAAAAAAACCTCAAGAAAGGCTTTAGTTCATTTTTCCACCTGCACGAATGACCTTACTCTTACAAAACAGCCATTTTGAACACTAAGTTTGACAAACTACCTGCGAGATTGGCACAGATATACATTGAACTGACCGTATGTCAACAAGCAGGTGAGGATTTTTAGATCAAAATTAGCCAGCTGTCTCAGGAAGAAGAACCACGACAACTATTTGAATTTGTCAGCTCCGAAGCATTCTGGATAATTAGCTACCAAGACTCTGGTAGCAATTAATAAATGGAGCAAACGTGTCCATAACATTCTCGAGATCCAGTTGTTTTACATTTGTATTCACTGGAGAATCTGTGACGTTGATATGACGTGTGTCTCGGTACACAACAGGAGTGCAGACCCGCAGCGGACTCTTCCAAATAAATCCAAAATGGCTGCCATGTAAATAAGGTTTTACACAAAATGAGGTCACAACGGTACATTGTTATATGCCCTGACAAAACAACATATACCTTTAAAGCTTTTCTGATTAAAAATAGAGGATATTCATAATTTGTTTTTGATAGAATTCTAAATATATAATTTTTTTTCCCGCAGTGAGAGGATTGTTAAAGATTTAAATGATAAAACACAGTAAAGAGAATAACAATAATGACAATGAAAAGTTGAAATAAAAGGAAAAAAAAGTCTCTCCCCTACAGGTAAAACATTTCTGTAAATCAGTAGCTGTGTTTGTGTGTGTAAACAGTTATTACCTTCTCTTTTGTTCTCCAATAATCTGTACATTTATGCAGAAATAAATAATTCACAGGGTGTGCAAACATTGTTTAGCATATACTGGCTCTCAGTTGAGATGTTTTTTCTTTTTTTTTTCCGAAATCATTTTGGCTATGAAGAACAAAAGAGGTGAGTTGGTGAGATACAACCTGAGATAGTGTACTTCAAGTGATCCGAGCTTCAGTTTGTGTCTTTCTGTACATTTTATGGTTCTATCTTTTTGGCATAGATTATGTAGAAAATGAGGTTGATTTTTGGCTTTACTTAGCGTGGTAATAAAAAAAATAAAAGGGGAAAGGCTGGGAGTTTGTTAAGACAACGGGTTGCTGGAGGTTGAGGTAGGTGTGTTCTGCTGCTGCTGCTGCTGCTGCTGTGGAGCAACACGACTGCTGACCGTCTTGTTGGAGACAGACGATCCAGGTGGACCGGACAAAGCCGACCCTGCTGCTGCTTGAGCAAAAAGAACGCCTGGACAGGAAAAAGACACAAAATTGAAGGTTAGAATACAAACTGCGCCTGTTAAATTTCATCTCCGTTTCAAAATAAGTGCACATTTACCGAGATATACCGAAGGAGGTGATCAGGAAGTGACCTGTGCCACAAGACAGTGATACTCACCGGTGTACACCACTCCGTTGAGCTCCACTGACATGCTAATGCTACTTGTGCCGTTAGTGGTGAGGTTCAGGGCCGAGTCCTGCCGGCTGTCTACAAAGAAGACAAACCATAAAAGTAGAGCTCTGTTAACAAAACTGTAGTTTTATTCAATATAAAGACTATAAGATGTTCAAAGTCGACTTCTCCCTTGACTACAATATTTAACTGCAAACTACTCATCTGTAAACCAAGAACACAATACTCTCCCGCAGAACAAACAACTTGGTGAATTTTCAAGAACAATTCAACATTTCTCTGAAGTCACCTGTGTTATCAGTACTAAGAAACAGTTTGCATGTTCAATCAGATAGACAGCAACTGAGACAAACGCTGCTATAAGATCAAAGTGTCTGCTGGCAGAGGGGAATCCCCTCTCAGACGAACATTCACATGTGCTTTATGTGTGTGTGTGTGAATGCTGTTACTATAAGCTAAAGAGGTCAACATATAGGCCTGCAGAGGGTTACTTCCTCAGTGTTGGGTGCTGTGGTTCTTGATAAGATGACGATAATTTCTTGAGATACTAACTGCCAGGAAGAGGGTGGGAACTCCAGCTTGTGTCAGTTCTAGGGTAAAACAGTGAAAAAAGGAAAATCCACCACGGTGCCCACAGCAGAAGTGATGTGGTCATATTGTTAAGCAGTTTTTCCATTATAGATTTGTATTGCTTTTTCTTCTGAAGTAGATCTTTCTGGAAGATCATCCTTTGTACTAATGCATGATTGTAATTATACTAATGCATTAATGTTTTATTGACAGGCTGACGATGAGATCTCCTTTTATCAAAACAACAGTCATATATCATAGATTTGACTGTTTATTTTCACATCAGTGTGGTGGCAAAAATCAACCTTCTTCTGTCTGAGAAACCTCATTAAAGTGTGAGACTCACACGTCTGAGTTGTTGTTTTTGTTCTACTCACATCAGCTGTATCAGAAACTCTGCTGTGTGTTCAGTACCTTGGTTATTGATGCGGATGTTCATGGGTATCTGAGCGGTCATGGCCAGAAGGTTGTGTTGCAGCGCTCTCTGCAGCAGTCGGTGGTGTTCCTCGGCCGGCAGCGCCATCTTCTTCTCTGGTGGCTCGCCGGCCTCCAGTTTGTCCCTCAGTTGCTCCAAAGCTGCCATCTGAGCTGCCTGAGCTGCTGCTACCTGCACAGCAGCCACTGTGTGACCTGCGAGTGCCCCCACTGGCAGACGAGCCACACCGAACCCTGGATGTGGGTGGCCTCCCTCCTCTTCTGGTCGGATGCCACAGAGGGAGAGAGAACAGGCAATGTGACTCAAACACAACTGAATATGATGTGTTATCTAAGTTATTCAAGATATAAATGACGTTACGGCCTAACCGCACTGACAGAAAAATAGCAGGTCTGAGACACTGAGTTACTACTGACTAAGATTACAGCAGAATTGATACTGCTGACTAAGATGTTTTACAGTAGAATTAATTAATTAACAGAAAAGATGAAGAAATACTACTCACTACATCTGAATTCTGGTAGTAAATATACGGCTTTGAAACTCAAGGTGTGATAATGTCCTAACTGCAGAGATCAGATAGACTCGGATGACTCAAAATTACCTCTTTTATGCTTCCAAGTCTTCAAAAATTGACTCCAGGAGTCAATCTCACCTTTCTTGATCTTATGCACGGGTGTCAGCGAGGCCCCGTTGGTGCCTGTCAGGCCCACACTGGCTGAGGGGAGCTTCGGCGAGGAGAGCATGGTCGGCGTCCCGTTGGGCGAGTAGGTGAAGAGGGAGCTGCCGAAGCTCTGTCGTCGGCCCTCCCGCCGATTACTGTCGATGGCTGCCTGGAGCTCGTTGGGGTTGCTCAGACCCCTCTTATCACATTCGTATGGGTACAGGTACTTCATGTATCTGACAGGAACACAAAGTATTGTTTGTTTTTTACTAAAAGCCTCTTAATGTTGGAATGTCCTGAGCTTCACCCTACTGCTGAAATCATGGGTATGGAAGTTGTGATAGAAACTCAAATCAGTTGTGTAATTGATCTTTATTCTGAGCACCAAAACAGTCACACAAACTGTCCAATAAATAACTGTAACTGAGTAACATTTCAGCAGCAATTCAGACCAAAAGAAAACAACAGGAGGTGTGATCACACTTTGTGTGTGTGTGTGTGTGTGTGTGTGTGTGTACTGACTGTGTGCGGAGGGTGAAGGCTGCACTGGTGATTGAGGTAGGCAGGTTGAGTCCCTTGGTGATCTCCCGCCACAGTTTTTTGTTGATGACCTCCACCAGGCCGCCCTTCTCCGTCACAAGCCTGTAGAGCATGTACAGATCCAGGACCTGCTTGGCCATGATGGGAATACGATTCACTGGGGTTCCTGTAGTAACACACAGGCAGAGGGGAAAGGTCAACACAGAGATAAAAAAAAACAAAAAACAAAAACACACTCATTGCTAGGGATGGGCAGATTTTATTGATACCTATGTCATTATCAAGTATCGATTCCCTTATTGATTCCTGATCAATTTTCTGTGTGGAAAAATTTGGTTTCCCAGCATCAACGCAACTGTTTTATTGTCTCTGAGTCTGAATTGCTGTAGATGAACTGAGAGAATGTTTGTACAGCTTTCATTTTTAATTTAGGTTTTCAGGTTTTTCAAATAAAAAGTCCTGACGGCTCGTTTAAAGGCACAGTTTCAGAATACGGGCTGTGTGCATTTGTCTGTGGATTGAGCGTTTTGATACTTTCACAGCATTTACAGCACCTTGACCTGCTTTACCTTCCATGAAGACATGGACATCTCACCTTTGGTAATATGAGACCTTAAAGGTGTTCCTGCTGACTTATAAAATTGTAAATGGGCACGCCCCTTCCTCCCTGTCTGATCTCCTTAAACCATATACTCCATCAGGGTTAGGTTCCCTTCGCTCAGAGAATACAGGACTCCCGTCCCAGAATTCAAAAGGTCACAGGGCCTTTTGCCCATCATGCCCCCTTCCACTGGAATAATCTCCCTCTGGACATCAGATGGTCTGTTTCTGTTCAGGTCCTTTAAAACCAGACTCAAAACTCATCATCTTGCCTTAACTTTCAATTAGTTGCATATTCTTTCATTATCCTGCTGGCAGGTCGGTCTCAGTCTCATTTAAGCCTAGAGGTTATACTCCTGCCGATGAGAATAATATTAACTCTTTGCAAGACACTCTCTCAGTCTTGCTCTTCTCTCTGTAGGAGCTCCGTCCTCCAGGAGATTCAGCCTCTAATCTTCTCTCTCTGTTTTATTCTCCTATCTGATGGATCAAGAAGCTGCTTTACGTCCTCCTGGTTCTGTTTTTTTTATAGATGTTCACTGTAATTCCATGTATCATTTTGTCTTATGGCTCGTCTATATTTATATTAGTCTATTTTGTACACAAAGCATCTATTGCATTTCTGTCCGTCCTAGGAGAGGGATCCCACCTCAACCCTGGGTTACATGTTAACGGCACGACCTACAGATGGCGCTCTCACATTCTCAGAGCGGACTCGGCTGAGCCGCCCATTTGCCGTTGGCTCTGACACTGTAAACATTTAGTACTGATTTTTTCAGTTGTGAGCACATGTCTGATGTCTCTCGTGTCTGTTGTCGGCTCGCTGATCTGATTAAATCAGCCATCAATCAACTTGTCAAATTAACAAGGCTGCTTGGTATCATGAGAGAAGGAGGATCTGAAATGAGCCTTTGAGCATTTGTGCGCGCAATACATGCAAATACAATATTGCATCAGTTTCCTACATATGACGATGAGTTGTCCGGATGAAGAGAAATGGGATTTTTTGGCTCAGTTTGCAGTTTTGAAGATCCTGCATGGTGGCTGAGTCAGATTGTGTGTGTGTGTGTGTTTTTAGAATTGTATGCAGGACCGTGTGGACGAGCAGCAGTTTGGGAAGGTAAACCAATCCATTCCCAGGCATTGACACGATGTGTCCCTTCTAGTTATAGCCTGGGAACGACGAAGGGCTGCGCAACCATAAAGCAATCATCTCCGAAATGAATAAAGACCCCACCCATGTGAGTGAAAGATGAGTAGATGGTGCTGTGTCATATGTCAGAGAGAGAGAGAGGAAGGGAGGGGCCAGCCACCTATATATTCAACTATTAGGAGTCTCTGACACACACACACACACACACACACACACACACACACACACACACACACACACACACACACACACACACACACACACACACACACACACACACACACACACACACACACACACACACACACACACACACACACACACACACACACACACACACACACACACACACACACACACACACCTACACACCTACACACCTACCTCTTTTTTGCATGAAGCTGAAGAGGTCATCCAGAAACTCTTTCCTCTTTGGGTCTCTGTCCAGTTCATACAGCTGTGGAGAGGAAGAGGAGAGGAGAGAGACAGATGAAGCAACAACGTCTGATTTGATATCAAATGCAACACGTTTGAGATCCAAAAAGGAGAAGACAGGGGCGTTCTGCTGCCACAAAAGAAATCTGAGCCCGTCAGGATGTGGCGAACAGCAGCTGACAGAAAATGCCCTTCACTGTTACAGATCACTTTTTAAGATCTGTCACGAGAAACCAATCAGTTGCCCTCTGATCATAAGGAGATGACAGAGAGAGTGAAACTTGCTGCGGGGCCAGTCCGGCTTGATGAGAACCTGCTGTAGGTCCAGCTGCTAGCGGGGCCCCGGGCCTCTGGAAAAGTTCTGGGAGAAAGTTAGCAGTAAAAGTGGGGCGCCAACTCTGGGGAGTACAGTGGGGCCATTGAAGTTTTCCAGCCTAGCTTGGCAGCGTGATAGTGAAATATCTCGTCGGAGGGTCTTTCTATTTATTTGTCACAGACTCGATGCTAACAGTCAATCTCTCATACAGTTAGGGGAGACCGGCTTCATTATTGTACCGAGGCGTGAACAGTTAGACTGCATCAGTGATGGAGAATCTGTGTGAGGTCATGGAGTTTCATAATCTGTTATTGACATTGAGAGGATGTGAAACACAGGATTGTTACTAGACAGACAACAGCATAAAGCGAACAGGCAAAGCCACAACTAACGTTATACACTCCAGTTAAGAGAATTTCATATCACAGAAAATCATTAACCTCACAGCGCGTCACTTACACAACCATCACATACTCCAGCAAAAGAAATCCATAGTTCGACAGAAAATTAATCAGCAACTATTTCTATTATTGATTAAAGTGATGGTTCAGATTTCTTTGAAGTGGGGCTGTTTAAGTTCATGTACAGTAGGTGGAACATTTGTTTTGTTTGTTGGTTTTGTTTGTTGCTAACCCTTTTCAAACACCACTAACAACAACAATCAAACCCCACTAACAAGAACAATCAAAAAAATGATTGTTTTTGTCAATAGAGTCTGGTGGCTTCATTGGGAGTATAGAATGGCTATTTTTTATGTGCCAGTCTCTAAATATTGGGAGGATTTGCTGCGGATCTTTTGTGATATTGAATTGAATATTTTTGTATTTTCGACTGTTAATCAGACAAAACAAGAAACTTGAAGATGTGGGCTCCTTTCTGACCAACAATCCAAAACCCACAAGTTTACAATCATATAAAACGAGAAAAGCAGAACATATCCACACTGGAGAATCTGCCTGTCAATCAGCTAAATGAGTGATTGGCTTTAACTGCAACTCTATATTTAGACATTTTCAATCATCATCATGCCACATGTATTGGCTGCATCACTGATTAAAAATTTAACGAGTCTGTGCTCAATTTGACTCAAATGTACTACTGAGACTGAGATTTTTTTGCGGATCACTAGCAGCTGTTCTGCCACCACATCAGCAAGTGACGGTGAATAAAACAACAAACTGCAGTTGGTTAATCAAAGATTTTTGTGTTTGAAAAATGAAAATGAAAGGCTTGTCAAGCTCAAGTCTGGTATGATTGTTGACCGTAGTGGCCTCTTACCATGACCAGTCTGCCCCTCATTGCAGCATTCAGCCCTCATTAGTGACACCAAACTGCCATGAGACCTTATATTCTAGGGGTAGAGGGAGCAGAGGGGTGGGGACTGAAGAGGCCTGCTGGAGGCAAAGGGGGAGTTTTAATTACAGGATGCATGCATTTCGTGAAGTGCCGCACCATAAATCTTGGAAATTATCCCCTCACCGCCCATCCCCCCAAGTTGCTTTATTTGCCTTCCCTCCGACCCCTCTCTTTCTGTCCTGATCACACAAACAAATATTTCCCTAGTGGCGTAGTGGAAGCGCTATCACGTGGAAACAAGGGGCTAACGCCCAGATCCTAGTCGCTCCAGATCTGGTAACATGGCATTAAAAAGGTTTCTGAACCACCAAAATACAGTTTAACCACTTTTTCTAGTATGTCAGGAGCAACCAGTGCAAGCAACACAACACAGCACTAAATCAATTATTAAAGCAGGATATTTCCACGCAATGTTTCTTCAATCACAGCAATTTAAACATGTGCAACTGCAGAGTAACAGTGTTGACATGGCAGTGTGTAACTTCCCTGTTTCCCTGCCAAATGTAGGGGCTGTCAGTCCGCAGTGAAGTGTGAACACGCTCACAGTATCAGTCTTACTGATGCATATCCAGTTTCAAGTCTCATTCAGTGTTTGCTGTTAACACCGACATGGACACGATATCCTGCTTTGTATTAATGAACTTGTGACTAAAATCTAAATCCTCGCATCAGTTACCTTCTGATTCTGTCTGCCGCCAAGTTTCTAAGATTGAATTTTACTTTTGTAGGTCCATCTGCAAAAACTGGGATAATATTCAAGATACAGAGATGCTATTTCCTAGTGATATGCATCTCACATGATCGGCATATGGAAGTGTTTTTGTCCAGGTTTCTAATAGCTATAAGACTTTAGCCTATAACATCACCTGACATATTACTAGAATCATTTATGACATTTACATGAACTGCAGTATTCTTTAATTAATCCAATTAAGACATGAGATAGGAAATTGCCCTTTAAATATTATTTACTAGTTACCTTACCTAATTTACGTCCTATTTACAACTTTATCAAATCATTAATGTATCGCAATTTTCAAACATAACCGCAATCAAACTGCTAAATGACGCATGGTCTGCAATCTAAATCTGCTGCTGTAACAATAGACCCTTTCTCTCACACACACGCACACACACCAAACCTTAAACTATCTAAACATGAACCGACGGGGCTGTATCTGAGAACGCAAGGATCCCATCCAGTTGGACTGGGCATCAAACAGAGTTTACCCTTCCAGCTGACAAGTACAAAGACCGGGTGTGAACACAGTCCCTCATTCTCCGGTGTATCCACAGAGTTGGGTGACGTTTACATATAGTAATGCGGCGGCAAACAAACCTCTGATGGCTAAGAAAAAGGGTGATTAACACAAAGTCGCCAATGAAAATGGTTTGGGATCTTCTGTCAGTAAGGACCAAGACCAAAATCATCAGAAAAAATTAATTTGGTTGTTTATGACCAAATTAGAAGCCGGCTCAATTGGCGCGGTGCAAACCACGTAATGTCCTCCCTCCTACACCCTCTACCCAGCGCCTTTTGCCGCCTAAACCAAGCGTCCTTTTCCATTTAGAACACATCTGACACGGGGAAGGAGGTGGCGTGCTGCATGAAAGAGAAACTCTGGACCTGATTCTCCGGACATTGTCTGGGGTTCATATGTGAAACAGCTCAGAACAGCTTGAAGTGAAGTCATAAATCATGTTATAGTTGGGTGTGGAGTTAAATATTGGAAGTAAACCGATGCTATAACATGCTTTAGATGCTTAGCCATGTGGTGGAACCAGTTTCATCCAAATATTGTTTAATTTAGAATATCTAATAGCTTATAATATATATAATAATAATAATAATATATAATAGCTTAATTTACATCTTGATCAAACACCATGATGTCAAAGAACAGGTGGAAAGCAACAGGAGTAAAAATCAAAAGAAAAAGCACAAAACAAGGTTTGTCCAGTGGCTGCTAATGACCTCATCACTCTTCATATTCACTTTAAAAGATGACAACCTGCGGCTCGGACAGAAGCTGGTAATGGACAATGGATTTACCACTCGTATTGACTCGTATTGTGATGAAATTAAATATCGGGGTATCTTGATTGCGGTTTTAGGTTTTACAGCACACTAAAGTGCAATCCGGATCCTGTCGAACCAGCATGACCACTGCCACCCCTCATTATGTTTCCTCAATTTCTTTTAGTCTTCTCTGTTTTTACTTTCTTTCTTCTAGACTCTTCTTTTTTTCATCTCATTTGTTTACTCTCATTTGTCTCTTCTCTCTCTCAGCTCCCTATGTACATTATCACTCTCCTGTCCACACACACCCACACTGACTTTATCATGCCGTGGTGGGTGTGGATGTTCTATGCCTATATAGGTTTTCATGGCTATAGTGTGTTCCCGGGGGCACGGTCCCTCCAGGATTAAACCGTTGTAATTCAGATAAACGAGAGGAAACAAGAGTTACGTATGTAACTATGGTTCTATGGATTCTGCCAGAGGCAGTGCTTAACATTGGATGTTATCCATCTCGGGTATGCACAGGTCGAGTATGTAATGTCAACAAAGTCACATGTGACCCGGCCCCGTCTCCATGAGCATCAAAGATATCCCTACTGGTCTCACCAAGATTCAGAGTGATCGACAACTCTGGCGACTACCCAGAATTCAGAGCCATGGTTACATGCCTAACTCTCATTCTATTTAATTTCTCTGCCACAGGCAGCGTTTAACACTGGATGACTATTACCAACATGGTGACAAAGAACCCAGTACCGACCTTACCGGGAACGGCCTAAGGCTTCCTGAAAAACAGCTGCTACCACTGCGTGAGGAGCAGCAATACTGATCCTGTAAAAACGGGCCAATGTGAACGATCAAGCCCAGGTGGCCGCAGCACAAACCTCATAGAGACCCCCACCCGTACAGCTTTCAGCATTCACACCCAACTAGATAAATGACTAGAAACTGGGCCAACTGGTAACGCAGGGTGCCAGTTAACAACCCTTCACCGAATCCCCTACAAAAAAAAAGTCCATTAAAAACAGCAGGGCTGAATATAAGACTTCAAATTTCCTGATCGTTTAATATGCTGCACAGTGACTTTACAAAACTCTTTCCACACTTTAAACCACTATTGAAGCCACGATCAATATTGTACAAGCTTATAATTAGTATCAAAGAATAAGAAGAATGTTCTGGTGGTGACAAATGGTGACAGTGGAAGGTGAACCAAATGCTGTCTGGTTAGCTGCTGAAGCGACAAGAGTGTCAGACTTCACAGACCCATTTAAACAAGTGTTTAGTGTTCGACCGCTGTCTGATAGTTTCCCGCCCGGGCTGTGCATGTAAGTCAGCAACAGCCCATCTGCAGATAACTTATACATAGGCCAAAAATCCAGTGGATGCAAATAATCACTAACTAACCACAAGTGTCACATAGCACATAATAGTGGCTTTGCAACTGAAACCAAAACTGAGAGGTGACCGGGGTATCATCTGCATGCTTCTTTACATCTGCCAATCACCTTAAGGTCTCACACACACACACACACACACACACACACACACACACACACACACACACACACACACACACACACACACACACACACACACACACACACACACACACACACACACACACACACACACACACACACACACACACACACACACACACACACACACACACACACACACACACACACACACACACACACACACACACACACACACACACACACACACACACACACACACACACACACACACACACACACACTTTCTTTCTCTCTGGGCAAAAGTTTAATAAATTATGACTGAAACCCAGCTTTTACTTTTTGTGTACAAGGATTTGAGGACCTAAATGTTTGACCGAAATCCTGTTGCTGTGAAGGTAATTTTTCAGGTAGAACTGGCTTCTCAGAGGACATGTGATGTCTGAACAGCATGCTGATGCACATGCATGCAGTGGGTTAGAAGTTCCTCTTCACACAGACTAATCAAGTAGATTTAAAGGCTGCAATCAACAATTTAAATGTTAACCTTAAAAAAATGGAGTGAATTTTCCCAGAACAAAAGAGAAAACCCTAACACTAAATACTATACTGTGTGTACTGGCTTTTTTTTAAGTTGCAGCAATATCAGCTCGATATCATGATATCATATCAGTTTTTTAATTAATTTCTTTGAATCCGTTTCTTACACAGCAGTTGCCTGTGCAGCAGAGATTATGTAAGGGTCCTGCTCTTTTATTCTATTTACAGCTGACTGGTGTGTTATTTCAGGTAGCTACAGAAAAGATGCAAGTTGAGTCCTATACTGTGATTATAACAGTTTTATACACTAACTTCTAGAGCTACAGAGTGATAAATGTGAGGTGGGATTTGTCCCTTGCATACCATGTTTGCAACATTTCCTGTGGTTGTTCACAGCCGAAACCAGGTTTACGCTGAGACTAAATCCCCTTCAACCCAATCCTGGAGGACCAGTTTCACAGCTTCATATTAATCCCTGAGTGGTTTCTTCTCATGCAACAGATTAGTATGAACTTGTTTTCTACACGTCATCTTGCCTGATTTGAACAGAAGAAAAATGCTGCTGTTATATCAAATCGGGGGATGGGAATGTATGGCTTCAAGAGTGACGGGTTGAGGGGGGTCTTGATACTGATCATGAACACATGATCAGCCATATTCAAACACAACATTGTCCCAGGCAAAATCCCTTTTATGAGTGTCACCAATGAACCAAAGCAAACACGGCCACAGCATCGAGTCACTACTCCCACAAAGAAAACATAAGGTCACAGCATGTGCTTTAATCCCACGATGCAACACAAGAGATGGCAAAACTCTCTGGAAGGACACTGGGAGGAGGATATTTTCTGTGAAAAAAGCTAATAAAGAGCAGAGATCTCATGTTTGTGAAACGGGTTCATCAGCTTTTGGCCCAAGTTTGGCCTGAGTAAAAACACAGTTTCCTCTGTGAACAGAAGGAATTTCAGTGAGAGGGCTTAGCCCATAATTAAATTTTACTGCAATGAAGGCAAAACTCTTACTACTGAAGCTTTATTTGATTACCTTCATCACAGTAAGGTCACATACAGAACAGGCAGCTCACAGTCAAGGGCTCTGCTGAATTTCGCCACTATTTTAGGCACTAAACACCATAGTCACATTTCATTTTTCCATCAAAAGATGCTGGTCGTCAGAGTCATCAGACACAGTAAAGCCCAGTTTACAAAACACACAACATGATGTACTGCAGTACAGGAGAGAAGCAGAGAGCTTCCATATTTGTTCTTTTATGGATCATTATATTGGGATTGGACTGTTGTTCGGCTGATAAACAGAGCCAGCATCTGGCCGCAACAGTAGATATTAAAAAACGCTCCAACTGACTTATTGCTGCTTGACAGCTAAATAAAAGAAGACTGATTCTTTAAGTGACAAGTCCATGTTCTTGTTTTTCTTTCTCGTTGTTGCTCCCAGTACTTCTTTGAGCCTTTTGCTGGACACTTTCCAGAGTTCACATGCTATTCAAACAATGTGAGCAGAGCTGTAACTGCTGTATCTCCTCGCTTTGATTGTACACAGAATGATTTTGGATTTCTTATCTGCGCCTTTTCTTTGTCAAGTCATGCTGGCTATCACTGCTCATCTCTCGGTAATGAGTGTTAAAACGTAGAAAGCATCAGCACCTTAGAATCAAACAGTGTTAACTCGGACTTAAAAAGTGTTTCCCAAACATTTTCCAGTCCTGTACCCCTTCAGACATTCGACCTCCAGACCCTTGACTCTCGTTGAGGTGAAACCTTGAATCACACTCTGCAGTTAGGGGTACTTGAACCATTATGACTGTATTTTGAATAACCTACCTGTAGCTATTTCTTAGCTACTATTTCACTGAACATTAGAGTGAAAATGTGATTTTTGTTTTTGGCAATGCTACAGGGCATTAATACTATTTAAGATTGCATCTCTTTATATAGGTCAGTTTGAAAATGTTTTCAAACTAAAACGGAATGAACAGTGTTTTCAAATGTAGCAAAAGTTATGCATTTTCATTTTAAAACACACAGGTGTGAATTTTCTGGGACATTTAGCTCTCCATTGGCCATATGGGGGAAATCTATTGTAGATATACATAAAGAAAGATATGTTCATGACAATAGATAACGGGCTTGAATATAATGCAGCCACAAGACAAACAAGTAAGCCAACACACACACACACACACACACACACACACACACACACACACACACACACACACACACACACACACACACACACACACACACACACACACACACACACACACACACACACACACACACACACACACACACACACACACACACACACACACACACACACACACACACACACACACACACACACACACACACACACACACACACACACACACACAAAACCTGCTCAGCTTGGCTGCCAGCTTACATTTAACAGTGTCAAAAGGATCAGTACGCTGAACAGTTCAAATATAGTGGAAATTAGCCACCACTCTTTACTTTGCAGTATGCAAATTAAATTGCTTCCCTGTCCTTCTAATGTTCATCTGGAAAACAACTTAATCCAGTCAGTCAACAGAGCTGACAGCAATGTGACAGAAACTGCGCTGACATGTTTCTGACATCTATAATGAATTCATCTTTGTGTCCTCTGCTCTCCGCCCAGCCCTTCCCCTTCCACCTCCCCATCCCCCCACGTGCACACAATTAACAGCAACAATAGAGCTGTCCAATTGCAGCAGCACTGAGCAGTATTTATTGACAGGCAGGATCAAACACATCATAATCCTAGCTGACCGGATGACCTCGTAAAATCAACTCCATTGACCAAGGATGAGGAGCCAACAGCCTGCTGTGACAAACAACATCGTAGTGACTGACTGTATCTGACTTCACCTTATCTGCAACAGTCACTTTTACCCTGAAAACTAAAAGACTGAGAATGAATAAAACCACATATCTTAATGTGGCAACTGTGGCACAAAACACAATATGTCTGATCTGCAAGATTAACTCTCTCCTGGTTTGTTGATGAAGTTTCACAGTTCGGTTTCCACCCTAGTTTGAGTGAAGACATATCATGCTGTAAACGGCTAATCTGCTAACGTTTCCCTTTTATTTCCAGGCACTACAATTCTCCTGATGCCATAAAGCACTTCTTGAAATTCAATAATGTGCCAGAAATTCAATAATCTTTGAGGACATGGTTTCTTTACGGTGTGAGAAGTTGTAAGTGAGGCATCAGAGCGTCTGCAGGGCTTTACCAAAGGATTTTGATACCGGGCTTCTGTTGGATGTAATTGGATATACAGTATTCCCTGCTGACACGAGAAAAAGGTGAAAACCAGTTGACGAAGACAGGACATGAAACCAGAATGAGCACTATCCCACGCTAACATGCTGTGCTCCATTCCTGCATGCTACCGTCAGCTGCCATGGCATGTAGATTTGGATAAGAATCAGAAATAGCAGCCAGCTTTCCCAGGACCCTTGAGAGTTTGATGTATGTAGCTGTGAGCAATCTGCTCCTACCGCAATGCTAATGAGTAGTATCATGATGATGGATGCCCAAACTGGGCAGGGCAAAGGAGGGGAAGTGGGTGTAACAGCAATTTAATAGTATGAACCAGCATGTTGAAAGAGAGAAACCATATAACTGATACCGCACTCATAAGTTATTTTGGTTATATACCTCACAAATATCTTCACGTGTCTGTAGATGAGCCTTCCCCTCAGAATGGCAGAAAATCTTAACCTAGATAATCATCTAATGAGCGTATGCGTGAAAGATGAAGGTATTTATTCAGCGCCAGTGCAGATGCAGTGATAGTGTTTGAGTCTGAAAGCAGAAAGATGGAGACAGAGATAGAAGGGCAGGGTTCAGAGCAAGGTCTTTCACAGCGTTCGTATACAAACAGGATGAAGACAAAGAGATATTTAATCTGGCCCGAGAAGGTTGAAAAGAGGGAGAGCTTTAGCATCATTATTGGCACAGCAGTAACCCGAAAATGGTCTTTCGTTTGGTTAAGGGAGTAATCAGATAATTGAAGGTCACCCTGTTTACATGAGCGGTGGAGAATGGGAAAATGACAGGAGTAACGCGACCTCTGGTACAGTAGGTGGCGCTCCGGCTTTTTGGCCTTTTCTTCCAGTTCACCTTTGTCAAAAATACAACAACTTGTGGAGAGAATTACAACAGAAATGTGTCTTCTTGCTTCCTGGTTCATTCTATTTTTGGGTCAAAAGCCACTGCCGCGGAGTGGGGAGAGGCAGTTATAACCGACAATGCGCAGACGGGTAACCCGATCATGACTCAGGAACACCGTTTAGATGCACGAATAGTCGGGATACTTAAGTAGTTATCTACGTCTGTTAATCAGGGTAGGAAAACTCTGATTCATTTGTAAAATATCTTGCTGATGTGATCAAAACGTAAGTATCGGGTAGAACCCAGGGTGATGCCAACGTAACGATGCCAACGTAGATGCTTGTAAACGTCCTCTTTGTATAAAAGCAGGGAAAAAATGTTTCTTCCTCTAAACCTTTAACTGCCGTTGTATCTCAGTCTTTTCACCTGCCTTGGTTGGGACATTATTACATCTCTTGACCACTACCAACTGTCAATCAGCAAAATAGTGTGAAAAAAGAACTGTGTATCATAATCAAACGCATGCATAAGCGTCCTCATGTGGTAAAAGAACAAAAATATGTAGCAAACAAAATTGTCTTGACACTTTTTGCCATGTTTACTCCACTTGACTCACTGTATCTCTGTCTCTTTAAGATAGCGGATATTTTGACTCGTTACGTCAATAAGATCTAAAGAGAAAATCTAAATGGAATGCAGATGTTATCAATGTAATTAGTTGTGCCTTGGGCATTCTTGCTATGACATGTCGAAATATCTGCAGTGGAAAAGGTCTATTATCGGTTCGTTTGCATCTGTAGTGTGAACAGAACCATCATACAGACAAGAGCATGGTAGCTACACCAATGTTACAGGAGTCAAATGTGTTTGTGGACCAAAGCACTTGTAGGGTCTTTTATGAAACAATGTCGGCGTATTGTGCCCTGCTCTGCATAATCTTTGAACTATTGACCACACAGACAGAATTCAGACCTTGAGAACGTGCAGCAAAGTATCTCCATCTGCGTTTGACCTATTTCTCAATTGATTATTTCACGGCTGAAAGCTTTTGACACATGCTACCTTTTCAAATGCATGTAAAAAGGACCAACAGCACACACGCACTGCTTTTGTTCAAATGAATACCGTCCACTGGGCCGTAGTATGAAAAGATGTCACTTAAGTGTTTTGTTTGTTGACAACTCCAACCATTCAGTGCACATCTATTTCTTAGATTATGGTGAGACACAAGGCTACAAGTGCATGGTTCTTTATGCAGGAACAAAAAGGGGAAATAAAGAGATGAACCAGCACTCACATATGTCCTTTAGAAAGGAAGAAGAAAAATAAGATTCACCGACAAAAGTGGCAAAGCGTGAGTGTCCCTGGCTCAAAATAATCATTTCCTCATCCTATATGAACAGGAAAAAGCTTTAGTATAATCCAGAGGTGTGCCAAAATAAAATCTATACAACCTCACACAACAGCTAAAGGGAAAGACAGGGCGAAGGAGCTAGCCTCAGCCTTTATGCAATCTTTGTTTACATTCCTGTTCCAACCCCCCTTTCCTCCTCCATATTGAGCTCCTGCCAATTTCCAGAATCCCCATGGCTGTACAGTTTCTGACATCAGCTCCGTGCTGCACGCTGCACGTTGGACACGATTATGATGCTCCGCAGAGTTTCACAGTCAAAACGAGCGTGTACTACACGCTCTACTTGGCAGTGGTTCAAACGCCAAATGGCTGATTTTTTTTTTTCCTGCTCCCTCAGTCACACCTTCTCTTTCCCTTCCCGTGCTGTTCCTCCTCCTCTCAACAGGAAGACTTTCAGGGGTCTTCCCATGGTGCCTCAACCTTTGTTTTTGGCCTTTTGTTCTCATGACATGAGAACATTAACATTAATCTCTTGTTTTCACTTTGTTTAACGCAGATCGCTGCACACAGAGGTTTCTCCAGGCAAAACATAACAAATTAAATGAAAACTCCCCCCTGTGCAGATTAATTCTACCCCTGCAGACTCAGTACTCAGCACAAATAATGAGTTGAATCCAATGGATCGGTGAAAAACACAGGAGTGTGTAAATTGTTGCTTGAGTAATTACCAAGCTGTGTGAAGACATAGTTTTATATTTCTTAACTCATTCTTAACTTTGTTAACTCATAAAGGGCCAGTGGATTTGAGGATGGGGGACAACAAGCTGTTAATTAAATGGAATGCAATTTATTCAATGCATGATTTTGTCAAACAATGTAAAACAGTAATGAGGGATATTTAGAAAGTTCATATATTTTATTCTGGAATTCAAAGCAGATTTTTAGTGTTTTTTTTCTACAGCTGTGAAAATGCACACAGGTTCATATAAAATACAAAAACAACACGGCCCCTCCTATTCATACAACCCCAAGGCAGTTCAAAAGGCCTGGATGAAACTATAGAGGAATATAAACCCAACGAGCACTTATCAGACAGCTGTATCAGCAGAAACCTGACGGGCAATCCCAATAAGTGTCGCTCCCAACTGGCTCTCATTCAAGCTGCACTTCCTGTAGTCGCTAACAGCACCCTCCCCCACTCCCAATGAGTGTGTGTGTGTGTGTGTGTGTGTGTGTAAGCAATTTAATGTTTAATGCCAACTCCCCTCCACTCACCCTGATCATGGTGAGTGCCATGAATTTTTAAAGACATCCCTACTTTACTGTCCATCTGGGCTCCATCTGCCCAGCTGCTGGTGTTTAAGGCAGACAGAGACACAGGAGAGGAGACTTCAAAGGCTCTGCGTGGCCTTTGGACGAATTCTGGCCTGAGGAGGATATTGTTTATAAAATGGGGCGGGGGAGTGCAGCAGTTATATGAATGCATGCGACGGTATTGACTACACATTCATGAAACCAGGTTGTAAATGTACATCCACAAAGGTTTTCGGGCTAAAGACCACAACGTTCCTAGAAAACAGTTCAGCTAATTGACCAACTTTAACACTAAAATATAAATTGTCATGACTTTTCTCATTACTTCATTTCTCACATAATGTTAGGAGTTCCAGCAGCTAACCGACACGTTTATCTAGATAGCTCTAAGCTAACTAATGGAACGAGTTTAACAAGGAAGGTTAGGCTTAACTAACAGAGTTCAATAAAACTCCCCTCGCCACTCCCTTTCCAAGCATGCAGTAGAACATACGATGGCCTTTTGGTAACGTAAAAATGCAAAAATGTCCATCCTGGGCTGCTGTATAAACATGTCAGAGCAACATGGCGGGCTTGCTGTTAAAGGAACTGCTCCCTATATAGATATAAGGGGCTCATTATAACAAAAACACAACAATTCTTAGTTTCAGGTGATTATACACTAATGAAAACACAGCATAATTAGTATTATATCCCATTTCTGCCAAGAGATCCCCCAAAATCCTACGCACCAGTCCTTTAAAGTAAGCACCATGGTACACAACGGTGAAGAGATATGGGCATCACTGAAGTATTACTGCGACTATACACACAATGGTTACAAACAAAATAAAAGTTTTTACCAAAATGTATTGTGGGGACATTCGCTCTCAAAATAAAATCTCTGTTTTCATGGAAATACTTGGATATTTCTGTTGAGTAAGCCAGCCAACTCGAGCTAATGTTAGCTTTCTTCAGATCATTGGGTTTCCCAAACTAAAAAAATACCAAAAAACTGCCTTGCAAGCTCAAATTTTTTGTAACTAAGTTATCTGCTTATTTGTTTTCCATGGAGAGATTTAGCTACTACGTCCGCAAACTTCACATGAAGGCTATTTTTGTGAGGTGCAGTGTCACCAACTCGCCGGCACAGCTGATGTGATCCAAACATTTCCAACAACAGTAAACTCCACAGCGCTTTAAAAATAAGACTAACTCAATTAATCAGATGAATCACTTTAAATAAACACGCTGGAGAGCTTCTGCAAATACAGTAGTTAAGTTATAGTTCCTGTGTGTTCCTCATTCCTCTGTGGTTCTTGATTTATTTCATTTTCCCTCCTGATTTTATTTGAAGTAGTGAGTACAGGGGGCTGTAATATATATTTTCTACATATATTTTTCTACATACTGGGGGAAATATATCTAGCACTGCTGGTTATTATATTTTTTTAAACATTTAAATACAAAATTATCCGTCTCTTTTCTTGTATGCCAACAAAATGGAAGTCAACGGGTTTGAGGTGATAAAAAAAACAACAACATTCCTTTATTAATCTGCGTAATCCAAGAGATTTCATTGTAACTTTCTACTGAAGAAACTTTTGAAACTACAGTATCCACAGGGTTAGACATCACATTACAAAAAAGTATTGCAAGACACCGTATAAATTATATATCAATCATATCTAGTCCTTCTGGTTAGTATTACATACATATATGATTATGAATTGAAAACCAGGAGTGTATTATTTTTAAACTCCAAATCACCATGGTCTACTTATATCAGCACTAGATCTATTCAACATTCAAATATAAACTGAGTGATTAAATACATGCAGCCAAACCTTTCCTTTGATTGGCGGCTAATTGGAACAGATGCATGCAAGCCTGTTGGCTGTATGACAGCCCATGTACCATCGACTTTAAAATGAGTGTAAACATTTCTTGGAAATTAAAAGTGCAATGCAAAGAGACATATTGATATGGATGTTTAAAGGGGCAGATGTATGGGAGGAGCTAAAGGGTTGCAGTGGTAATACTGAAATAACTCAGCTGAAATGGCAACCAGCAACGCAAATCAGTTTCAATTTCAAAATAATCAGACGATGCTGGCATAATTTGATATCTGCATGAATTCTTGTCCTTTATTTATTTCTGCCGCACCCCGTCACAGCCACTTATGACACCCCTCAAAAAAGTGCCTTGAATATTTGGATTGATCCACTTAAAAACCACAGCGTAATCAAACATCCGAACAGACAGCGCCTCTTGGCTTGATTTAGTCTGACCTTTCAGCTGAGAGTTGGGAGAGAGGAAGGTGTCCGGCTGATCCACCAGGAATGCAGGTCGGGCCTTAGCTGATATGTCTTAGCCACACACACACATAACGCCTGTGGGCAAACCTCACCTAAAAATGGAGTTTGTGTGCACGCTTCATCACCTACATGGCACCTTGACTCTAGATATGTGTGAAAAACTGATATTCAAGGACTTTAAATTAACCTATTTAGTGAAATGTTGCTAGATTACAACTCATATTTCCACTAACCGTTAGAACTTTCTGTTAAATTTTATAATCAACATTTTCCCACTCACATTAAATCCCCTGTCACTTGAGGGGTATCGCTTTTGGATTTCCTCTCTTAAGTTTTCCTCAATTCTACTTAAGTTTCTTACGTCCTTAAGCTTTTTTTTAATGGAGAGGTTTACTTTGGACTGGGCCATGCACCACTGCTGTTGTGATGCCCATAGAGACACTGTTCGTGATATTGGGACTTTAAAAATGACGTGGCTTTAAGCGTAACAGAGAAAAGGAAAACGACCTCTCTCTGTTTGGAAGAGCTCCAACTGCTGCTGACTGATAGAGGCACGCAGGGTTTCTGCTGAGGATATGGGGTTCCCAGTGGCCACATTATCACCCTCCCTCAGGCACATTCCGACAGCCTCCACCCACCTGCCCAAAATAAACTGTACAGCCTTAACCCTTTCCTCCCCGCTCAATGTGCCCTCCAAAACACTCAACCTACACATAATTTTGCTCCAGAACACAGGAAAGTAAGTGCAAGTCAAAGGTCTTCACAATGCTGGATATCATGACTTTCTCTCATGGTTCTTTGAAAACAGTCTCTGCCATATTGTCTTACAATATGCACATTGATTGTATATTTAAATTAAAAAAACAATACTGACTCACCTCACCCAAAGCCAGATGTATCCCATGCCCAAACCACACACAGCGTATCCAGTTATTAAGGGGCGCTGCTTTTACAATATTTGATTTGATTTATTTTCAGTAGTAGTCACAGACTTTAATGATAAAAATGGATTTCATAGGTCGGATGGTAATCTGCTTTTGCAAATCTTCCTCTTTTGCAGCGGCTGGATACTCAACATTAATGTATAAAATTAAAGTAGGTAGCAGGACATTTTGTTGCAGGAGGGCCTCGAGCAGTGTTTTTCAAGCGTAGTGTCAGTCACTTGATTAGTACAGAGCCTTTGGCTAACTTAGAGAGAAATGTTGCAGATTTAAATCCAGCTCTGTGTCATGGCAGTGCGGCAATGTGTACATGACATGTTCTGTGTCATCCGCCAGATTTCTGTGGATCGCCAAGGCTACACTACACTGCTATGCTCTACTGCTACACAATGTTGCTACGCAATGCTGCTATGCTGCTGCAGTACACTGTTACACTACACTGCTACGCTACGATGCTACGCTACACTGCTACACTATGTTGCTACGCAATGCTGCTACGCTATGCTGCTGCAGTACACTGTTACACTACACTGCTACGCTACGATGCTACGCTACACTGCTACGCTCCACTGGTACGCTACACTGCTAAGCTACACTGCTACCCTCTGCTGCTACGCTACGTTGCAATGCTACATTACCATCCTACACTGCATATCCCTTTTAGGCAAGTCTGTTTCAGCATATGAGAGTTGGGTATTGCAGTGAACTGCAGTAGATATGTGTGTGTGTGGTCGTGTGACGGGGGCTTTCAGGTGAAGCCTTCCTAGCCTTGATAGATAATTGTCCCTCTCCTGACTACATTTGCATTGAAAATGCAATACATCACTGGTCTGTACATTTAACTGTCTCCGTTTCACGTGACGAGGAGAAACCACAGATGGCGGTTTCAGATAGGAAAAGAAGAAGCAGAAGGAAAATGGCACTCACTAAATATACATTAAGGCTGAAATCACTGAGTTTGATTAACACAGGGTTAGAACTATCAGTGGACAGACTATCATCGTCATAACAGGTCGGTCATTTTTGCTTTTCACAGCACATTTACAGAGCCTTATAATCACAGGCTAAAGCTGCAATTATTACTAATCACCATAATCATCCATGAGTCCTGTGTGAATAACGTCCAACACTAAAATCCTGGATTTTCAACATTCTAAACTATCATCAGTGAGGAGGTTGAGAGGCACGACTCCCTGCAAACATATGTGACTGCTATTGCTGAATTCCCTATATCATGTTAAAATGCAGAAGGTTTTATATGACAGATCTTCCCCTCTGCTCTGTCCACTTATAGCAGGAGGAGTTTAACATTGTGTAGGCGTTACATAGGCTTTAATCAACATTAGCTTGGGTAACACTATCTTAACAGCCAATATACTGGCTGTCTTGATTATATAACTGTCAGTGACACTGACATGTCACGATAAAAATGTTCTGTGTTTCCTACCTGACATATTCAAACCACAGTTGAGAGTATTCAAGTCATTCACACAAGGCTTTACAGAGGGAGTGGTGGACTATTTAGAGAATCAGAGAGTAGGTTTTAGAGGAGTTATATTCCATACACTCTGTAATTACAAGAAATAGGCCTTAAATTACAGAATATATGGTTAGGTTTAAAAATCAAGCACATGGTCGGGTTGTTTACCTCTAACATACTGAAGGCTTCAACATAAAAATCTTCTAACAATTCCCAAACCAGTTTTCTCCTCTAAAAAGAGTTTAGTAATCTCTGTTGGATAAAAGAAAAGCTGCTGCTCATACTGTCAAACACGTTTTTTTATGGTGAAGTGTTGCTACAGGCCATGAGTGTGTTTGGATTTCAACAGTGGCTTCCATTATGTCATATAAGCTGCCTTTGCATAAAATGGTGGCTTGGTAATATACCACATTTTTAATCCCAGTAAAGCAGCCTGAGCTTTTACACAAAAGCAAGAGAAAAAGTTTAAAGGGTCTCACTGATTATGATGCTAATTATTATACAGTTTTCACAGCTTTTTAAGAGTGAAATTCAAGCACTTTCAAGGTGCCTAAACCACAAATCCCCTGACTCTCAAAGCCTTTATCATCACATCTGGAAATTCTGTCATTTCAGACATTAAAAGACGTTTGGTTTACACAAGTGTAGATTTTAGATGTTGTAGACGTTAAAAAAAATCATTGTATATTTAAATTCAAGCATTCCTAACCTCAAAAATAAAATTGTTAATTTGAAGTATTTTCCAAACTTCCAAGACGTCGTATGAATCCTGTTACTATCTCTTAAACAGAAATAACTGTAAGAAAAGGTCATTCTTCTTGTCAAAGGCTGGTAAGAAGAAAAGTTTACTGTTATGATCCAATTTCCCCAAAACAGATCTCATTGCAGATCTTCATACTGTACTAATCTAATATTTTAGAAATATCCGTGGACACTGAGATAATGCAAAGAAATTAAGTAATAAACATAAAAGTAAAAGTTTTTTTTAAATCATTAGTAGTGGACAGTGAGTGGAATTGACATGGTTCCCCCGTCTCTCAATCTTTTTTATCAGCAGCAGTCCTCCATCTAAACGTAGCTGTTGAAAGACTTAAATCTCTTCATGTAAACAGCCTGTCTTATTCCACTGGGGCCTCCCTCATAATATCCAGCCCACTAGCATGTTTACAGTAAACGCCAGCATAGTAAAGCTGTTAAAATGCACCCTAGCCCCCTCCCCCCTCTCCGTCTCTTGCTGTCCTCGGCTTCTCCGCCTCAGCTAGTGGTCCCATTTATTTCACTCTTAGGCCACAGCAGTTAGTAAATGTCAAGTCTTACCAGGTACTAAGCCGCTCTGCCAGAAAAACTGATTGTTTAAGACCTGAACAGATGTAACCTGCCAGAACATCAGGTGGCAAAGACAAACTTAAAAGCCTCAGCTTAGGGTTTATCAACATTTGGCTGGTGGCTGGTGTTAATTTCCCACCCTGGTCAGATTACTTCAGCTGGGAAAGTGACATGATGTGAGGAGTGCGAAGGCCAGATGTGGCTCACTGGTCAACAACCAACATTTTTACTTTTACATTTTTAGATTTATGTATCCTCGGTGTGCTACAGCAGCAGGCTTGAGCTGATATGGCTCTGCACAGTGTCAACATGACAATAAGAGTCAAAGCTGCAGACTTTAACATGCCTGATACTCCAGTAGCAACATTCGTATACAGTAATTGTACAATAAAATGAGGGCAACAGAAGAACACCCCGAGCAGAAGAGCAGCAGGTATATGAAGAAATACGAAGATGTCCTAACCTGTCTGAACTGCTCCTCGTATGTCCACTCTCCATGGTCCTGCCCACTCAGATGGCCGTGCATGGCGTGGGGAGGCAGGATGGCTACGCGGGGCTCCTGGTCGATACTGGGGCGGGCCTTCAGCAGCTGGGAGTGGGGGTGGAGTTGACGGTGGGGCAGCAGGAGGATGCCCTTCCCGGGGGCCACTGCCTCGTGGCCCGTGGGCAGACCCTCCTCTGCCAGGTCGTCGTCAAAGTCTTCTTCCATCTCGCCTTCAAAGTCTTCCTCGTCCCATTTCCGTTTGCTGTGTGTATTAAAAACAGAATACAGTGTAAAAAAATGCACCAATAAAAAGCACCAATGGCACAGATTTGATGTTTATTTATGTCAACATAAATCCACGACTCACATTTGCTCCTCCTCATCTGAACCCATCATGTCCTTGTAATGCTCCTCCCCGTCTTCATTGTCATCGTCGTCAACGTCGTCCTCGCCGCCGCTGCTGCGATCTGACATGGGGCTGTCCGACACTCTCTGCAGTCCAGCCGCAGCGGCACGCATGGCTGCCAGCGCAGCCATCTGGGCCTGCTCTGCTTCAGGGGCCGGGCTTCCCATCGGCTCGTCCCCTACACCGACAATTGTGCGGACCTGAGTGTGTTGGGCGGCAGCTTGCTGCTGTAACTGCTGCTCCATAAGCAGCTTGGCCCTCTGCTGCCTGTGCAGGTTCTCCATGACAGCCTGCAGCTTCATCTCTGGGGAAAGCGGCACAGCGTTCAGCTGCCTTCCTTCCCCTCCCTCCTCCACTGAAGGAGCACCAATCCGGGGCCAGACGGGGGATGATGGTCGATTCTTCTGCCCAGGAAGAGCGAATGCCAACCGTGTTGGTTTTGAAGCAGCTAGCTGCTGGCTTGAGGTTTAGAAGTTATGGTTATGAAGTGGAGGATGAGGGGGTCGGTCAGAGCTCTGAGAAGGGTCAGCTGCAGCTCTGGAGAGAGAGAGGCCTCTTTCTAGTCTCAATGGTTTTTCATGCAGTTGGGGGGAAACCAAAGCCGGCAGCAGGGCTGAGTCGCACAGAGTGCAAAGAGGCACAAGTAGCTGAAGCAAAGGTAGGAGGACAAGAGTGTGCTGAGAGACTACAAAGACCTGAGGGAGAGAAAGAATAACAGTGTCAGGCTGATACTTCCCCACTGTCTGTTAACATCACTACCTTCAGTTGAAGGGCAACCGCTGTTAGTTAGTGGCAGCACCAAAACTGTAACAACTTTCCCCAAAGCATCAGATATGTCTCTATTTTTGAAGGATACAAAACTACCGTCTTATTTTATGTGTGTTGTAATTTAGATAAACAATGTTAATGGAATATTTAGCAAGAAAAAGTCCAACATATTATTTGAGGAACTCGATCAATCACTTTTAGATTCATGACCATCAAGAGACTGACTGAAGTTTTGTAAAACTTTCGTGAGTTGCAGAAGAACAGAAAAGTACACATATGTCAACAGTGGCTCCCTGTCAACTCACATCACGACCTGAGAAAATGTGAAAAGAGAATACCCAATTTCAATTTCAAATTCCCACAAAAATGCTCATTTCATCT
Source organism: Echiichthys vipera (assembly GCF_963691815.1). Taxonomy (NCBI): domain Eukaryota; kingdom Metazoa; phylum Chordata; class Actinopteri; order Perciformes; family Trachinidae; genus Echiichthys; species Echiichthys vipera. The sequence goes on along the minus strand of NC_139828.1, from coordinate 19,523,181 downwards.
GGAAATCCATGTGAAGCATAACCACGCGGCCCCTGAGTTGTCAGGTGTGCGACATGTGCAGGATTACTCACACAAAACAGCCCAGACAGGTCGCTCGCTCAAGAGGACAGAGTGTTTTCACCTCAACAAGAGGAAGTGAAATCACAGGAAGAACCGTCACTTTTTTTTCACCTGGTTGGCTCAAAGCGTAGATAAAATTCAGTCCACCAGCCGACACGTCTCATCTACAGTGCCTCGACTTTGTCAAAACACGCACAATTTATATTGAGAGGTGTGACTTCGCTCAGGTATGACTGGTGTGTTTTCCCTCTTATTAAAATGATTTAATATAAGTGCAGAGACTCAGCAGGGAGTTTTTTTTTTGCAACTTCTGTGGGCGTTAATGCTTTTCCTATATATCCGTTTCCAAAAGTGCTCAGGTATGCAAAGCAGTGTCTGGCCGTTACAAGCAATGAGCCTCGAAACTCTTATATCTCTTGTATCAACATTTTCTGTTCCCTTCCACTGTTACAACTCATCAGTGATCCGGCCCTGTGTTTACTCAGAACGTCTGGGTCTGTAGCCTCGATCCTTCAGGCAGAGCTAAGAGCTGAACGCCAAGTCAACAGCATGTGAGGAAATTAATTTCAAGTGCAGGTGTTGGACACGCTGAAGTGCCAGTCATGGCAAGAGGCAGCGGTGACTGTACTCCAACACCCATCTCCGCTATGCTGACTAATACATGAACAGACAGACCTCTGTGGCCACCACCTGCCCTGATCTTGTACTCTCAGAAAAGAGTTACACCCTGGATGTAAGCTTGAATGAGTTAAAGTTAAACTTGAATCGATATTACAAACAACTCCCACCCCGTGTTTCTATTTTTGTTTTAGTTTGCTGAAAGACAAAACTTTGCACTGATATTCAGTAACACCTACATATCGATATATAAAGTATACCATGAAGTATAGACTTCACAAAACATTTGTACCTTTGCTCCCCCTGACACGTCTTACTTTGACACGACATATTTTATAGAAACCTCATCTGACCATTTTATCTTTCACTCTGATAGCTGCCATTATTATAACTGAGCAACATAAACACAATCAAATTTAAAAAAGGCATTTAGTCTTTCAACAGCGATTTCATCAATGTCATTAACAGCGTTATCAGAACCACAAAACCAAAATGAGTTTTGTGTGAGGAGCTCCTCGAGGCACGACGAAGACCACACACTGGGAAACTCTGGGACAACTACTTCATGCATTCAGGCACGATAACCTGCGGAAAATGTGGCCACCACAGCGATCTCTGCTTACATTACAGTTCATCATCACTGCAATGAGGATGTAAACAGAAGGGATCTTTTTTTCTTGTTTCTTATTTTTTCCTTCATGAATGCGGCTCACTGGAATTACACAGAAAATCGCATTTCAAGGGTATCATGGTGTAATTACCGTGTAGGCACCTTCTGAACTTGAGAGAAGGATAAACTGTACTGTACACATGTAAGGTCCAATGTCTCTCCATATGTTGATGATGAGGTATGGCTCTTCCAATCGCAGGAAAATAGATTATTTTCCATATGAGATATTTAAATAGTCATGAATACATGATGAGAAGGGCAACAACACCCGCAGAGAGCCTGGTTATCAGCTTGTTACCCTGGACGCAGATGTTTCAGCTTAGATGTTTGTTTCTCACTCAGCAACATACATTAAATAACATACATTTACTATATTAATAAGGTTTATTTGTGTAGCACTTATCAAAACCAGCATAACAAAGTGCTTTATAACAAGCACATGAAAACCCACAACAATAAAATACACAGCAATGTTTGATGATTACACTGTGCCCTACACTCAACGTCAAGAATAAACTACAGCGGAAGAATGCAAGAATTAAGAGCCACAATGTTTCATTATATCTAGCAGAAAAAAATGAAGACTGATTCAAAGCAGGGGATTTAAAAGAAGGTCCAAGGTGCTAAAAAGAAATTTGTGTATGGAAGAAACCAACAACAATGATGCCTTTTCATTCAGCTGTTGTCTCCACAGCGTAAAAAAACCTGAGCAACCTCGCAAGATGCGTAATAATGCCACAGTTTTTATGTATCTTTGGTCAGGAAGAGTCAATCATAATTGAGACGGTGACATGAACTGGCTGAACCACAATAGCGAGTTTGAAGGAAGACAAGAAGACATCACAAATGCCCTGGGTCCCGACCAGCAGCAGCAGCAGCAGCAGCAGCAGCAGCAGCAGCAGCAAACAGCTGACATCCTGCTGCTCCTCACTTCAGCTCAACTGGTTATAATATACCTGATTGTGCTTCATACGTTCTGCCACTATAGCAAAACGCCTTAAATAAAATGCAACACATCCACAAAATCTTACGTCAACAGTCGATAAAAAACCACAGCATGCACAGGAGGAAATAGTCACCCTCTATTATATTGGAGAAATGTTGCGCAAGGAAACAAGAGCTGTGAAACTTGTGTTTCTTCAGAGGGTGAAGGAAGTGACAACTGACGGAGCAGATGCAGCGAGGCAGCCGACAGATATTCAATATTGATTTGTCACATTCTTTAAGGGCCAGAGAGGCACAACTGAACGCCTGCAGTTGTCAGAAGGAGAATAGCACTAGTGTAAGCTGGATTAAAACATCTTACCTAACTGGATCTGGTTTGGCGGAGAGAAAACTTGTCTGTTGCTGTCACACGGCCGAGGGCTGAGAGTGGAAGTCAACCACGAACAAGCCACTTATTTTGCATTAAGTGACAGAGTCAAATTCACCTCAGAACTGCCCGTACATGCGCTGTTTGTATGTGCACAATTATTATTTACAATACTCAACGTGTCAAGTAACCGCACTTGAACTCCTGTGCACATAAGCCAAAATTCGTCTGCATGTGTGAGAGCAAAAAAAACAGCCTGTGTGTGTGTCATATATGTCATTTTAAAGACAGAAGTGATTACAACAAAGCTGTTCTGTTGACTCTTCCTGTGCAGAGGGAAGCAGAAGTGGTCGCTTTCTGTCATACCACTGTTCATCGCAGACATCACAATTTCCTATATGCTAGATGGTGCAAATTACATTGCACCACTTCACCCCCCACCACCCCCTTCCCCATATGAAGAGGCAGTTGGTATGATGCTTATAAAACATGTTATACAACGCGGTGATAACGGTCATGAAAACGCAGAACTAGATGAACTGTGATTAAAGATTATATTTGCCAGAGAACAAATGTTTTCTACATGTGTGCATGTCTTCGCCATCTACCGATTACACAAAAACAATGCTTTAGGAAGCTGGTGGAGCTGAACCGACCCCTTTTGGGTCTATCTCTGTTGTTCAAAATGTCTTGAGGTTGCCACTGGTATCTCATTTCCACACAGACCTTGGCTGGAGTGATAAGGTTTTTAATATCTAAACCATAACTGAGCGGAAAAAACAGACAAGCAAGCAGTCTTAGTGGTTCAGGGATGAATCCCCTTAGAAACCACTGCAGGGTGTGTTTTATATCGTATAAAGGGTGGGAAATAACCGCTGTACTTGATTTCTTTCCCTTATCACCCACTCGAGATAATCAGCTATTATTTTGAAATCCTGCTTTGTTTCAAAAAAATAAAAAAAACAATTATGAGTGAGTTGCTACTATGGTATCTGTGCGGGATACAGGATGAACAGATTTTTCATTTCCAGTATGATATGAATTTTAATGTCCCGCCGAAACAATAACTCTTCTATAGGCAGCAACATACTGTATATATATATATATATATATATATAAAATATTGTTTGCTGCGAAAAGCGCTACGGCCAGGGCAAGCTGCCAGTGTATCAAGGGGGGATTCCTGTTAGCTGCACATCCAGTTACAACAACTGGTAACCCACAACCACAACAATTTGTGACACTAATTATTATTAACAAAATTATACAGTAGTATGCATTTTATATTTATGCCCTCCTGAATGCAGTCATGCAAAAAAAAAAAAAGTTATAAACTGTGAAACCGCCAGAATGTTAAAAAAAATACCATGATACAAATGTTTGGTCATACTGCCGAGCAGTAGGAGGGAGCAGACAGGTTTCATTTTCTTCTGCCAGTCAAAATAATTTTGAAACTAAATTACACCAACCTACTTCCTTCATGGTTTTTGCTCCATCACTCTGAAACATTTACTAAATCTGTGGTAAAGGCCATTTGCCAGCTGAGGAAATGTTAGCAGACTAATTTCTACCACATGTTTTTTTGCAGACCTTTATGAAGGCTTTCTAAATACGATAGTCTGCCTCCAAATCAATAAGACTACTTGGCATCTTGTGTTTACTAAAGACCAAAGGACACATGTAAATCCTGCTGTGATGGCTGACATGGCAGAATTTTTAAGGCTGTTTTAGCGAGTGTGAAGACCACTTTTCATGCAAAACAATAACTGCTCCACCTCAACGCTGCCCGTTTTAAAATGCTGACGCCCTCTCACGCCGTTTTCACATCAAACCCCCGACAATGTCAGGAGAGGTTTGTTTTCCTCCACAGCATGATATAAACATCATCAACACCAAACACCATTCAACCCCAGGAATACACCGGAGAATAAGCCGCTGTATTCACATATGTTCTCACTTGGCGATAACCCGGTCTTTGTGACAGGAAGCTGGCAGGGTCCGACTGAATCTGACATTAGCGTTCTCACATACAGCTCCACCTGTAAATATCTAGATAATTTCAGGTTTGCAGTATAAGTGGGGCTTCTCATTCATATTTTCCCATTCTTCCTTTACATGTTAAGGTTTAAATTTGCATTTTACTGGTATAGGTGGCATGAGACTCCATGTGGGGGCAGGGTGGAGCCAACAGGAAAGAAACTTTAACAGTTGGCCGAATGGAGGATAAAGTAGAAAAAAAGATGAAAGCCAACGGGTTGATCCTCTTTTTTTTTTTCTAAACACACATTCGAGAGGTAGAAGATTGCAAGGTCTGAGCAAACAGGACAGGGTGATAAGAACGAGAGCTAAGGGTCTAATTCCAATGAGATAAAGAGACCCACACTGCACCGCCTCACATACACGCACGTTATGTATGCACACATATTTACATATAAGACTGACTGCTCGCATAGACACGTAGACTGTCGAATGTACTCCAGAAAGAGCATCAAAGTTTTCTGATAGCACAGTCCCTAGAACAGCGAATGTGCAGGAATCCATCTTTGTGTCCATATTATTCACATAGTGATCCCAACACGCGTTGTAAGCATACTGGTTTGAAGTTCTTGGAGCAACACAGACATGAAAATTAGGGGTTTTCCTCAGTAGGTAGTTTGGTTTTCATGTGCCAGTGCAGAGCCATATCTTGCATTTTATCATTTAGAATAAAAGATATTTTATTTACTGAAAGAGAAAAACAACATCTTTTTGCCGTTATTTTGACGCCTTCTGTTCTGCATGACCGGAAATTAAGAGGGACCCAGATTCTTAGAGTGGTAATCCACATGTTGTTTTGTCTCCATCTCTGGTTCTATAAGCGCTCTTTTACGGGCCTTTCCTGCTCTTTCGCTTCCTGAAGATCACATGTAAATCAATGTGGGTGGTACTATAATGTCCTCCTTGGAATGTCTGTTGATGTTCTCGTCCCACTTGCTTTATCAAATGAGCTATCACACTCATGCCATACCTGCTTTGAATAAGACTCCAACCTGAATTCTGCAGATCATTTCATAACCAGCGCCAGTGTGCAGTCTGTTGTCTACTTTCATCACTCAACACTTGTCATGCACTTGTTTGTCAGTGTGTACTACACTGCTATGCAAGTAGTGAAACAGGCTTTGTACTGATGTTATCAACACAAACACTCCTGGACAAATATGATACTCTGTTGGTTTCTGATCGTTGTGGCGCCAGAAAGCCTCATTTTTTTTGGATTGTTATTTACTCTTGTATGTCATCCAATCCGGCCACAAAAAACACACATCCAAACTGTAAAATGATTATTTGCGTTTACTGGAGAACAGCTTGTCTAATTAAAATGCTGCCACTGCCAATATCACTTCAGATGATATTTTATCTTTTGTTTCATAATTAACCTTCCTTCATGTTGAGTTACGGAATGATAAAACATACTGAAAAAGACCTAAGGGGAAAAGACAACCGCACCTCTCTTACGGCTCTTGATGTGCTCTGTTTACCTGCGTGTTTACATATGTGCCTTCATAAATAACAGAGAAGAAAAAGTATCTTAACATGCAAATTGCTCCTTTTCGATCGTTAACGGAAAAACAGCCAGGGACTAATTAACTTCTAATCTGTTTGCCTTATAGACAGAATGATTTGGATGAATTAACAGCTTTGAGGTCTTCCTCAGGCAAACTGGCTAACAGGCAAAAATCAAGCTGCCTTTTTTTTTTCCAAGGAAAGGCTGCTAAATAATCTAAAAGCGCATGACAAATTAATTATAACAGAAAATGAGTGGCATGTGACCAATGCTGAGTTGTGCAGCTGGCAACAACCTTCACTCGCCTGCAGTCACAATCTCACTGAGGGGCCTGGCCAATGATTGACCGGGAAAGACATTTATCTAAAAACCAAATGCTTCTTAAATTACAAACAGTGGTGAAAATAATTGAATAAAATGCCCTTACAGTCTGGAGAAACAAAAATATTTTAGTTGCAACCTAAATACATACAACACAGTGGAAATATATATATATATATATATATATATATATATACGGTATATATATATATATGTATATATATATACGGTATATATATATATATGTATATTAAGATTACTGCATACATTCTGAAATACATCTTATTCATTTCCATGCAACTTATTTAGATCATTTTTTTATATTTTTGTTATATAACTCTCCACGTAAAGGGCAGTTAGCATTAAATATGACAGATGTTACAGAGCAACTGCGTAGGGAGCCAAACAGTAGCCATTCATGATGCTTTCTACATAAAAAAAGGAAGAAAAAAAAAAGCATAAAAACAAGAAGTCGGTCAGTGGTGCTGGTCTTGATTAGGAGTGCCTCTCTCACATTCCTTGCAGTATTACCTCGCAAGGCAACACAAGCTCCATTGAGCCCCACTGCACCAACAACAGGATCATTGAGGAAGTGTCGCAGGCTCGTCACGCACTTTCCACTGACCTCTTCCAGCGAGCCGAGGAAACACAGCGAGCTAAATCTGATTAGCCCCAGCTATGCCATAAATTAAGTGTGCGTATAGCAAAAATAATCCAGTGATCCACTTCTCAGCAGTGAAATCCGTGGCCATCTATCAAGCAGCAGGATTCAACTGTGCGTGTGAGCGAGGCTAAAAGTGATTTGTAGCAGTGATGTTACAGCGTGAATGATAAATAAATATGATAAAAACGTCTTAATTTAAGTGTTTTTCCACTTGGAAATGACAGAAAAAGGCTGTGCTGGTACATGTGGAACAAACCTTGCAGGGAGATTCACATTTCATGTATTTATATGTCTGGAGCTTTTCTTTTACACTGCAGGCAATATTTGATATATAAGTGAATGGGAAAGTGTCCAAACTTTTGACTGGTACTGTATATAGATATAGATATAAGATAAGTGCTTCTTAAACAGGACATGAAAATGTAGAAAATTTACATTTGAGCTCTGCTCAATGGAAGGACTTCCTCTAACCGCAGGAAAAGTCATCAGGCGAATAGTTCAACTGAAAAAAAAAATGTCTCTGCTGCTGATTCAGCTCAAGGGTCTTCTGGCATTTATGTCCGCCGCCTCACTGGTGGATATTGACCTCACCATCATGTTACAGCTTCACGTGGAGACTGTAGTATTATGAGAGCAAACATAAATCTCATGTGATGACAGCTCTGGTGGAGAAACACAGGCCATTCTTGGAGGAGGCAAGACAGTCGCTACTAAAGGAGACACTGTCTCTTTACGTCAGTTTCAGTCTGTTCTTGAAATGTTATACGTATGTGTTATATGTTATATGTATTCCTTTTGTTACTTTCTCCTCACTCCACACTTTTTTGACACAATCTTGACAGGAATTTAAAAAAAAGGAGAACTCGATAACAAAAGGGGTTGAGTGTAGGGTTACTGTGCTGGGTTGCATTTGTTTTGTACAGCTGCCACTGTACATTTCAATGAATTTCCTTATTACTCAATCTTATAGCTTTAGCTTGTGTGTAATCAGTCAGTTTTACCAGAAGAAAAATGAGATGATGACTTTTTTCCTGGAATATAACTTCTTTAGTACCTCTGAAACTTACCTCAATGACTCATTAAAAAAAAAAATCTTAAAATCTGTGCTGCTTAGTGGCTTTACTGTGCGCTGCAGAGACAAACCCACCAAGTCAAATTCCTCATGTGAGCACACTGGCTTTGCCATTAAAAGTGAGATTCAGGAGAGACAGGCTGCATGTTGCTGCTCGCAGAGTTCAATGCACTGCTATTGTAACTCTAGACTGACGGTATGATGATAGTTTCTCTAGTGCGGGGTGGGGTGGGGGGTGGTGGGGGATTTGCATTTTCATTGAATGGCATGAGCGTCCCAAACTGGATTAACGTGTTGGTTTATATGGTGACTGTGCAGTCACGTCACTGCATTGTGATCTTTAACAATCAAGTCTTTTGTCTGCAGAGAGGCGATGGATGAGTGGAAATCTAAGATAAAGAGCTCTGTGCGTTGTACATGGAGATATCCAGAACAGTCACTTCTGTGCTAAATGTGGATTAAAGTTTTATGTGCCTGCGCCCTGCCTAATACAACTCACCATGAGGGGGTGTGTATCAATTGGCATGTTTTCTGATTAAATTAGCTTTTGATTGCTTGAGCAGGCTGCCAGCGCTAGAAACACAAATGCTTCAGGTTTGACGGACATGTCAGCATGTTGCAGCTGTGTGCTGGTATCCAGGCAGACAAGTACCAGGATAGATTGCTGTCAGCCGCTGACTGAAAACACAAAGCCTACAACTGTACTAGCAGCTCGGTTCAGGAACTGTAGGGCATCCAAAAAGACTCAAACCCTTCCTTTCGTCTGCTCTGCGTCACAGTCAGCCCTGCTGGGATTCCCCCATGGCTCCGGCCCAGGCAGTGAAGTAACTTGTGAGTTTTTTCTTGCGTTTTTTGGCAGGATAACAGAGCTAAAGCCCCACGTGCCGTAAAGGCCCTTCAGAAATGTAGGTTTTGGCACAGGAACAGCTGAAAGCGAGCCAAGCCGAGCTGCTTCTCACTTCTTTAATGGCAGGGAAACTTGTGGTGTGCAGACAGCAGACATTCACTGATAAAGTCTAGGCTTGATTTTTACAGGTGGGTTATACCTGAAACCTTCACTCACACATTACAATGCAGGCCTTAAGGCAAAGCCCACGCCCATAAGCCTTGAAGGGTGATTTGAATGCAGTGACAACATAAAAGCAGCCTTTACCACCCTGTAAAGGATTAAAGTTTGATAATAAGACAACAAACAGGCGTCATACATGTTTGTCTTGCCTGTGCATGTTTGTCTATCATTAATTCACAGCCACTAACCAGTTTAGTGGCCAACTGCCAGCGACTGTTGCTCACTCAGCCGTGATGTTCAATAGCTAACTGAGCAGGCTATTTGTTTATTTCCCTCGTTGTTGCGTCCAAATGTTCTTTAAATACCCTCGGGCCGAGATCAGGCGTGTGTGCTGACAGGAAGCTGTGTGGATTTCTGCTTGTAAACGTTTGAATACCAACACGGCCACATTTGCATCTTGACATGTACAAACTTAAAAACACACTGAGGCGTGAATCTACAAACATCACTAACAAACAGTGCTCTGGATCTAAGGGACGATGACTAATAAACAGAGCGTTGTGTACACCTGAGTTGCTTCGACCAGATCCCATCTAACACTTGATTAGAGAAGAGGCCGCAGGGACCAGTTTACATGTCAAGAGAAGAAACACTCCTCAGCACAAAGAGCTTGCAACATTAACACAATACAAACCAAAAGTACAAATGCCACCACAAACCACAGCTATGGGAAGACAGACATGGTCGACAGCCGAGCAGCAACTCGCGTCAGCAGCGGCGAGACTGAGAACAGGCTGATATTGGGCTTTCATTAGAGTGCACCTCTGATATGATGGGCGGTTCAATTCTGGAAAGTAACAAATGAGAATCAAATTACGATTGCAACTAATAATTATTTTCATTATTGATTACACCTTAGATTGATTTTTCTAAGCATCCATTAATTTAGCTTCTAAACTGTCAGAACACGATTTGATCCAAATTTCGAGGGGATTATTCCAGACTTCTTGTTCCAATCCGACCAATCAGCAAGAAAAAACAAAGACGTTAAATTAACAATGTTGTAAAACGGAGTAAATCTTCACACTGGAGAGGCTGGAGCAATTTTCATGGTAAATGATTGATGATGATCAATTATTAAAGTTGTTTTCAATTAGTTTTCTGATGACCAACCATCTCCACGCCGCATTAAGTTCCTATACATTTAATCTTTTTGAATAAATCAGTTGATTTTAATGATTAATTACAGCTCTTCACTGTTCAGTCAGCTAGTATAAAAGCCTCATGGCAACAATTTTCTTCTCGAGGCAGAACTTTCGATATTGACATAGTCACAACATTGTGAAACTTCTAATATTGACAATCTCAAATGTTTGCAAGATGACCAAGTGGTGGTGGATGTTTATTTCCATACACTGTAACAGACTAATAACATTAGAAATCTGCATTTATGCAGCTTTTAAGCCCTCAAAGATACAATAATCCTGCTATAATGTCATAGTTTAACAACCAAAATATTGCTATATCACCATATGATCACTTTTTCAACACCTCTCTTAGAAGGGAAATTACAAAAAGTGTCAGTTCTTCAAATCAAGTGTCTTTATGTAAACCTGGTTTCATAACAAGGAGTGTTACTTATTAGGCGTAGCCTGCATTATGCAAAAGCAATGGGAGGCCTTTTTAAAGATCTGAACTTGATCACTGACCATACGTTTCTAATCCACAATGGGCCAATCACAACGTAAACAGCCCCCCTCAACGCGCTTGCTGCAGCAGTATTTCTCTCCACTGAGCTGGTGCAGTTGGCCAGTGTCGGACGCAGAATACCATATGCCAGATTGGAGCAAACAGATTAGTGTGGCAATTTGTGGGCAAGCCTTTAAGGTGATTGAAGGATGGTGGGGTGAAGGGTGTGATAAAGGCCTAGATGTCTCTGTCAAGAATTGCTTAATAATCACATTGGGAAGCTGCAGGTGCCACAATTTCACACGTCACACTTTTTTGTGTATCCCCCACAACTTTAAGGAGACACATGGGGGACATTATGAGTAGGAGAACGACTTGCATGCTGAAATTGATTTTTTTAGTAAAATTTTAAATGGAATCACACCAGCAAATGATGACTGGTTCCCTGCCTAAGTGGCCTATACAATAAGAAAAAAGGTGCAGTAAAACCTCACCAGTATCCGACCAATGACTGATGTGAAACTCCTCTAAAGTTTTTTAGAGTTCTTTGAGCTTCACCATGTCAGGAACATTTCATAACCGTGCTCCTGTCATCTCAGTTTCAAAGTAGAATGAAACATTGACAAATATATTTAAATAAATAAAGCTGTTAGACTTTGTTTCTACACAACAGTGTGTAAGGATTCAAGTTCTCATCTTGACAAGGTGGATAAACCCCTGAAACATTTACATCAGACCAGAATAATGAACCCCCCCACTGAAACCAGACTTTCTGTTTTCAGAACACACAAGTGTAAGGTCATTCAGACAAAGCACTATATGAGGGTTTATAGCCAAACCAGCTTCCTGTGTCTGCGCGCCCCCAATCTAACTACTTGGTGATAAACTAGTATGCCAACCACAAAAACAAATTCAGTTTTGGTTGTGGCTGTGACTTTCGTCAGTGTAACCAACCAGACTCTTGTGAAAAATACAGTCGTAAGAACTTTTGAGCTCTTTTTGAATCCACTTACTCTAAGTTTACTGGCTACTTTTCATATCCACTGACGTCATACAGAGGGATACAGTGGATTTTCCCACCACGCTGCTTCAGTACTGAAGGCAGCTCATTGTGTGTCCGCATCAATCCTCTGGTGTGTTGGACTGACACAGTCTGAAGACTTTTGTGATAAACTAAGATAGATCTGCTGCGTTTATTCTTGATATTTATTATACATCTTTAAATATACATAGGCTTATTATGTGCATTTAGATTTCCACTTCTTTGGACAATACAGAGTGCCAAAACTCTGCATAGGTAGAAATACTCTATTACTCAATAAAAACCAGCAATACAACAGTGTAGAAAGCATAAATATTATGTTATAACTAAATGTCACGCATTCAAATGTAAGGAAGAGTATTCGCATCGAAATATACTTGGAGAAGCAAAAGAAGGCCTACTCATTATGCAGAAAGGCTCAGAAAAATACATAGCCCTATAATTGCACTATAATTATTGATGTGTAAGCATTTTAACAAATGTATATAATGATAGGCTGCTTAATCTTGCTTCTAATAATACATCAGATCTGTTAATTAGGTTATATTTTCAAATACCAATCGGAATATGAAACTATCAACAGTAGCTGTCAAACAAACTACATGTAGTGGAGTAAAAAAGTACAATATTTCCCTCAGAAATGTTGTTGAAGGCTACCTCAACAAGTGTACTTTCCACCACTCTGTTTGAGGTTCTGTAGTAGCAGCAACAGGCCCAAGAAGCAGCTTCAAATCCATTCATATGAGCCACATTTATCTCTGAACCACCCTACAGTCTCTGTGTTGACCCTCAACATGACTTTTTATCAAACCAAACTTTCTTTTAAAGGCTCAATTGTAGATGTTGTCACGTGCACTGGCTTTTATATTCAACTTTAAGGGAAATTACTTGGTGTAAAATGATGGGTTGAAATTGCACAGGACATGCCTCCACCAAGAGCATTTAAATCATTTAAAAAATATTTTTTTATTTTAACTTACCCTACAAATCTCTAACAGCAAACACATGAGCCCTTGGTTTATCCGTTATTGGCCTCTGGCTAAAAGCTCAAGAAGTGAAGTAGCCAAGTTATGGTTTTACATCTGTGACGTATTTTGATGAGAACATGGAATCAAGCTAACGGTCGGAATTCTAACGTTAGCTGTTGGTAACGTCACAGATTTACACTTCTGTAACTGACAGCAACGTTACATACGACCAACTGCTAGTTTATAGTTTACATTTATATAGTATTTATTTATTTATTTTCCTCTTCATTTGGTGAAAACTCGGTGTAACCGCCGAAAAAACGTTGAATCGACTCTTCAGTTAGAGTTTTGGTACAAGAAATAGTGCCATTATACTCAGCGTAGGCTAAATTACGTCCGTTGGCTGACATATGGCAGGTGAGTGCATCCGCTACCTTTATACACAATATTGATCAGGCGATGTGATGACGTCGCATCGATTTGAAAACAATAAAAAAGATAAACATGTAAATGATCAGTGAAACAGAGGCGGCGGAAAAAGAAGGAAGCCACTCAATCTAAAATAATTGGCAATACGGTACAGACAGAAAATCAGGTCAAACGAAATAAGAAGAGGAATATAAACTTACCACATCGGCTTCCGTTCGGTTCTTATACTCTCTGGAACCGGAAGAAACATCCCTGTCTTCCCCGTCTCTCAGTCCAGTCTCCCCCTGCGGTTACACACTGAGAAAAAAACACCAAACAGGAGGGAGAGGAGAGGTGGTTCGTGTGTTTATCAGCTAGAAATAAAGTGGTTTCATGTGACTGCATGATACCCACGCATTCGGCATTTGCGTGTAATTGTGTTTTCAGAGTTTGAGTGTGGGTTTGAGAGCCCGAAACGTTCAGGCAGACGCCGGAGAGAGAGAGGCGTGGAGAGACTCGCTGGCCTGCACAGTCACATCATTGGTTGACAAACAGTAATCAGATGCAAATTCCTAACCTCTGAATCAGCAGGGGCCAGCCCCCCACAGACACCCCCACCCCCGGAGCAGGGGACGTCGGTAAATGCACGGGTGTGAACCATGTAGTGAGCTGGGACTGGGCCAAAAGTGGAGCCAAAGAAATGATGCACAAGCTCAAACTGACTGTGCTTTTATTATGATTATTGTTATTTCTCTACAGTTCTTCACTTCACAGATGAGCCATTAACTTATTTAAATGTTTGTTCTTGTGTTTTATTTATTATTTTACTTTTCAATGTTATAAGAGCTGTTCTTCATGGTTGTTTTTCAGCCCCAAGTGCTTTTAATGTAAAGCACTTTGGGCTGCCTTTTTTGTATGGGACGTGCTCTAAAGTTTATTATTATTATTATCAACAACTTGACTTATGTTGACCTTGTTTGTATAGATTATAACCAAAAAATTATAAAATATAGTCACTTCCCAACCAGCGAAGAAGTAGACTACTCAGGTATTTTACTTAAATATATGTAAAAGTCCTGTTACAATTAAAAGTTCTGCATTAATAGTGCAAAAATATAAGAATCAAAATATACTTTAAGTAGGCTACCAAAAATAAAAGTACTTCTTATGTAGAACTGCCCATTTCTGAATAAAGTAGGACAGAGTATATTATATTACTAGATTTCAATCATTGATGCGTTTATATTATAGTATTAAATATATTAATGTAATACCTGTTTTTTTGCTATGCTTTGTTTTTCTGTTTATTTTTTTATTTGATGTTATTGCTTGTTTTGTTATGTAGGATCTTTTGCTATTAATTGTGAAGCACAATGAGTCTACGCCTGTCATATGAAATGTGCTATATAAATAAACTTGACTTAATGTGGCCGCTGGTAAAGGCGGGGCTAATTTTACCTAACGATAGGCTATACTGCTGGGTGGTTTATAATTATACGCTTCAACATAATTCATTTGTTATTTATATATTCTATTAATAATCTGAATCTGCAAAGTAGTAACTTGACTTATCAAATATTTAGTGGTGTAAAAAGTACAATATTTGCCTCAGAAATGTTGTGGCATAGAAGTGTAAAGTAGCACAAAATAGGACACACTTGAGTAAGGTACAAGCACCTCAAAACTGTAATTAAGTACAGTACTTGAGTAAATGTAATTTGTCATGTTTCCACCACTGTTCCCAACGAGTCATAATATAAATCTGAGTGGTCACAAGATTTGTTAAGGAAATACGAAAGAAAAATGTCTTGTATGTAATGTATAAGAGCTGAAACGATTAGTTGATAATAATGCTAAAAAATATAGTGATATTTTTTTGATAATTGATTAATCATTTAAGTACACTTTCAAGCAAAAGAAACCCACAACAAATATTCTGAATTTACAGTTTCTCAATTGACAGAAATGCACGGGTGTTTTTCACTATTTTGTGACATATTATAGACCAAACAACTAATCAATTAATCAAGAATCTCTAGATTAATCAATAATGAAATAGACCTTAGTTGAAGCCCTACAAATTATGTTGATCTGTTTCCTGACTTTTCTTCTTCTTCTGTTTTTACATTTTCTCTCAGTGTGTTTTTGGTGACGGTCCCTTGGTGGAGAGCCTCAGTGGGGAGGAGATGGGAGAGTTAATACTGTTTGGTATGAAAACTGCATAAAATAAGCTTTAAAGTGAAGCAGAACTCATCTTATATCAGTTAATTAGCCTTTAACATTACAGACTGGGAGTGTTATGCTTAATTTTGTTTTTTTTAAATAATTGATAATGTGCCACTTGGTTTCAACATCCTTTTTTAAAATATGAAGATAAATAGATGTTTATTTAGTCGAGGGAAACTCACCTAAACTCACTTTTAGTTTTTATTTTCAGTACACATGTGGATCCCTGCTAACTGAAGGGATAACTTTAATTTAGGTTAATTGATTATTAATACCAAACATGAGATAATGAGATATCACCGCACTACTGGGAATTGCTACTGCTCTTATTTGAAGCAGAGTTGGGGACGTCTGTAATACAACATAACTCAAAACTATACAGTTTACTGAGCCCTTATCCAGCACAATCCAGGTACATCTGTGTTTAGGTGTCACATTTATGTAAGGGCTTTTCATACATTTTATAGTGAAATGATAATTAAATGATAAACCACAGTATAAAGAAAGGACTAGTCCATTCACATAGACCAAACTCTGTGTTAAAACTGCATAATTTGAAAGAAAATCGTATCTTTCTGTCTTCATCCACCTTCCCAAAGTCACCGGCCATGTCATCTATCTCCAGATCGGATTTTACAGTTAGCTCGCTGCAACAGCTTACTAAAATAAAGAGCTTGAGATATTTAAAATGGAAAAACAAACCTCCCTCTGCCTCATCAGATGTAACAGGATCCAGGAGAGAAGTGTGTTTGTTCAGACACACTGACAAATTAAAATTAAACAGCCCGAGGCTCTCTGTGGCGGTGATAGCTGAGATTCCACACTTGAGAGCCAAAAAAACCCCCCAATACAAACAGATGATTAAAAAAAAACTTTAAGAGGGCACGACAAAGCGTAAAACATAAATCCACTTTTAGAAATAATCAAGCACCAAGAAAATAGATAACGCTTTAATCATGTCGGTTAATATCAACAGCATTTACCTGATGTTCATTTCCACCACAACTACAAGTATTCTTAGTATAACTTTGGTATTCTCACTATATTCACATAAATAGGAAACTCTCACATGATTGCATTTTGAGTTTTCCTGTTTTTATGTTAATACTGTGTTTGACATGCAAATATGAAAACAGATGCCTTTTCTAAACAGTTTTCTTACCTGATATACTTTCATTTTATTTGATTAATACAAATATAGTGATTAATAAAAAGAGAAATGCAGCCATTTTATTGTTTTAGTTTATGTTCCAATGTGAAGTTTAATTCCTCTGATTTAGTTTGAACTCAAAACTTTCTAAACCAGGGGTGTCCAACCCTGCTCCTGGAGAGCTACTGCCCTGCATGTTTTAGGTTTCTCCTGCTGAAGCACACCTGAGTCTAACGATTATCAAACCTGTCAAAAGCTTCAGCTGCTTGATAACGAGCAGAGCATGAGAGTCAGGTGTGTTTCAGCAGGAGAAACCTACAACATGCAGGGCAGCGGCCCTCAAGGAGCAGGATCAGAGATGCCTCGTAAGGATCTGAATACTCCCTCCACTGCCTGTGTTTCTTTGTACTGTACGCCATCTAGTGGAAGGAGTCAGAACAAAACTCACAGGGCAAAACCTCTATTTTAAATAGTTTGAGATAATAATGATACATTTTATTTGTATTGCACTTTACATTCAACAGTCTCAGTGTTACAGAACAGAATAAAAACAATAAATAATAGGTAAAATGAAAAATAAGTAATAAGTTAAAGGGAGAACATCTAAAAGACATTTAGCAAAATGCTTTGGTGAACAGGAAGGTTTTAGGTCTTTTTTAAAGCCTCTGTAGTGTGCAGGGCCCTCAGGAGGTCAGGGGGTCAGGGGACTTGGAGGGTGTTTGAGGTGCCAGAACGGAGGGTGCGTGAGAAGGTCATGGGGGTGAGGTCCTTCAGGTGTAGGGGGGCATGTCAGTGAATGCACTGGTGAGTGAGAAGAAAAACCTTGAAGTGAAGAGATTTCAGGACGGGGTGATGTGGTTGTGTTTGCGTACCCTCATCAGGATCCTGGCAGCACTGTTCGGGACGTATTGCAGCCTTTGGATGCCCTTTTTACAGTTATCGAGCCTGGAGGAGACAAAGGCATGGACAAGCTTCTCTGCATCTGCCAGGGTGAGCGATGTTCCTGAGGTGGTAGGATGTCTTAAGGATGTGTTAGATGACTTAATGTTAATTTATGTTTATATTTTCTCAGCAATCTCTCAATATAAAGGACACATTTATCATCATTTTATTTGATCAGTTCAAATATATTTATCCTCAACAAATTTGTTTTACTGGTATTTCTATTTAATATTTTGTGTAGCGGTTATTACTTGTGTGTCTTACTTCAAACAAAACTTGTGTTTTAGAGTCTAATATTGTAGTTTGGCCTCATTGCACTCTTTACGAATAAAGTGCCTATTGAAATAATATTTTATATTTCTGACACTTTTACTGTTTCATCTTCCTAAACTTTCATGCACACATTCATTCAGCAGAAGACGTCATATAAACTAATATACTGTATAGGGATGTGCTCAAGTTACTTAACATGCATGTGCAACCCACGTGCTGTGCTACTAATTGTTAACAAAACAAGAGAAAGGTAATGTGGCTACAGCGCAACCATAGTAACTTAAGATGTGCATTACAGCGAGTAATAGAGAGTACATTTAGTAGAAGTCAGTACAATTATATTAACCTAGTAGTCATTTAAATCATATAATAATAAAAACATAATTGTTTAATTAATAGTCAGAAAATTGAAGACTGAATTTATCAAAGGTAAAAAAACATGGCTTTCACATTTGATGTAAAATAATACACAAAGAAATACCTTAAATCCTTTAATAGATGCAGTTATTATAAATAGGCATAGTAGCACACATATCATTAAATACACAAAGATATTTTAGTCTAGTGTATAAAGCTTTCAGACTATTTAGGCTTTTTAAATCCAAATGTTGGCACAAGTTGATCATCCAAGTTTGTTTTTTTACAGCATAACTACTTCTACGTGTGATTAAAAAGTTGGCAGCTCCCCGCGATGCTGGATATGATGAAAACAAGTTCATTTTGAAGAGAGAATACAGTACACAGAAAATGTGAGATAAACTATGTGACATTCAGAGTGAGAACTTGAGAGCCTGAGAAATGACATCTCCACGCAAACAAACACACAAACTTTGGTTGTCGACAAAATGCACTAAACAGGTCAAGTTTTGTTACATTGCCAACGACAGCGTTAAAAGAAACTTGGGGTTTCCAAAATCCAGTCAAGTACAAAGGTAGAAATTTATGTACAGACAACAAAACATAGAAACTTGTATTCATAAGGCAGAAGTGCTTTATCGGGGTACTGAGATGAAACATTACGTCAACACTCAGCAGGTTTTTACCATCGAAACACCTCCCGTGTGGTTACCTTTCTACCATGTAACACATCTACTGCACATACAGTATATTCCTTTAAACCATATTGCATGTGTATGTAAAAAAGAGGCTTTAAACGTCATGTGCTTAGTGTAAAGTGAGTGAGCACTGCAAGAAAAACCATGAATAAATCTGAAAGTACATGGATATTTTTTAACTATAGAATAGTTCCTCATCTTATCTTTGATTATTGACTGTGACTGACGTAACATTTACACCTCGTCTACACATAAGAAATCCGTGACCACGCTGGATCTGTTCAGCCACAGAGCTGCCATACAATCGTGTACTTAAGCTTGTATGAGCAGGGGAAAATAATCGAGACTGTTTGGTTAAAATGTAAGTGTATTCAGATGACGCCGAAGTAGACGAGGTGATGAGAAAGATACCCAATTTTTTTTCTAGCACATAATACAGAGATAAATATCAAAGAATGACTTCCCAAGCATACCAGAAGCTGTTATTTCACGCTTCTTTACCTACAATAATGATGTGATGTGTCTGTGCATATAATGTAGAGCGATTATTAATATTCATGCTTCACACCTCACCACTTACACAAATCCTACAGGCTAATCCTTCAGGCAGTGATGCATTTCCTGATGCATTCCTCAGTCTTAGCACCTTTTGCAAAACGTCATCCATCCGCACCTCTTTATAAATCAGACTTTATACAAACGGATCTCAAGTTTTCAATGGTAAATCTCCATTATTTTTTTAAGGTTCAAATTGTCATATACTGCTCTGAATGAATGAGTTCATGATCTAGTTCTCACCAATCAGCAGCAGGTGTGCGAATGTTACCGTTACCGTGGAAACACTCCAAGCTCATTTGTAGTTGTGAGTTGGATCATAGCGAGGCAATGTTCAGAAGATATGACACGATGGATTTAGGAATAAAACTCTTTCATTGGCGATATAATGACATCAGTTGGTGTGAGAAGATTTCAACGCACAAGATACGCTTTACATTGAAAAGTCAGAGTTTGGGTTGAAATTCTATCATTTGCACCATGAAAAGGGACAAAATTAATTAACTGTTCTTTAACCTGTTGCTTTAGTTTACAGAAATTAATTAAATCAATTAATTTTTCCAACAATGCTAATGGCAACCTGTTTTCTTTAAAGGGGCTGAACTCAACATTCAGAGCATTAACACAGCAGCGAACAACCATTTGCTCTGTAAAGAAACAGTGGAGTAATGGCGTCCTGAGCAGAGAATGAAGTCACTCTCCCTCTGTGTGCGTGTTGTAGTCTGAGTTTGTTTGTTTGTTTGTTTGTTTTGATAGCCGGTCCAGACGCACATGCATGTGAGTGACTTGTGCGTCAGTATCAGTTGCCTCCGTGACAAAGGATCACTATTTGGCGTGTTGGGGAAGAATTAGTGAGAACCGCGTGGAAGCTGTATTTTCAGTATGTCAAGTACAGCACGTTCAAATAGTATCAGATGTTATTTGCTTGTATCATGAATTCATTAATTACTCCATTATTAGAGTTAAGAATCAACAATCTCCACCGTATATTCACTATAATTAAAACTTGGGAAATGGGATGAATTCCCAATGCATTATGGAAACAGTAGTTCATTAGGGCTGCACAGCTCCATGATGCAGTACTTAACTTACTATTCAGAAAACAAAACGATGGGATTGATGAAAAACAGTTTTGACAAGTCTGCTGTTCTCAGATCTTTAGTGGGACAGAAAATGTCAAATGTGGCCTGAGGATGGTGCAAGATCCAGAGTTATTCTCAAGGCAAGTTGTACTTGTGTACTCGGGCTTAGCTGTGCTTTGAGCTGAAAGCAGCGTACAGTTATCATGCTTACGTGTAACATTAGCACCGGGTTGATGAACTCTGAAGTGTTTATGGAAACAATTAATGGACATTTTCCTAAAGAAAATAACCAGAGAAAAAGGAAGCAGCTCTGTTTTGTGAGCTTGGTGGACATTACAGAGACATCTCATACAGACTTATTTACATCTCTCGGGGCTCCAGCCTGCAGCGGAGCTGTGCGGAGGAAACAGGGAAACATGGTGTGGTCCTGATCTCAGCTCATTTGCTCCAAGTGGGCAGACAGCAGAAGTCCAGGAGGCAGAAACTCGTCTTGTTTGTTCACCACTTCAGTCCGACGTGACCCGTTGTAGTCGGTGCCTAAAGGTCCAACCAACAAACAGACTTTGATCACGTTCATGTGGCTAGGAAACATTACGCTGTCCATCCAGCCAGGCTGTGTAAACAGAATTATGTAAACAGCGAAATATCTAAGGTTTCAATTGTTGAGGACTTTTTGTGTTTATTGTCATATACAACTTCACAGATGTTTCCTGAAAATATTTATATATGGCAAAATATGTGTTCATTGTTTTCCTCAGTATTTTGTTATCAGTGTGGAGAAAACACTTAAAAAATAACCCACCACAGATATTCAATGATAGGGAAGCAACACTGCCTTAAAATGGAGAATTAATTCACCGGTTATGTCACTAAACAAAACATACATTTAAGAGCACTACCTGCAATGCAGGCTGCACACAGATTGAAACTTTGATGAATGGTTTTCCACTGTTCAAACAACATTCTCCGTCGTATTTGAGGGGGAAAAACACTGGATAGTCTCATATGTCTGGTGTGTCTAGTATGCGTTTCCACTCACTTGCAGAGACGAGGTCCATGTACTGGCAGACGGCGTGAAGCAGCAGTCTCTCAAAGCTGAATCACAAACACAAACAGAGAAATGACTTTCCACTCTTCAGCGTCCTCTAACCCCGTACAGAAACAGCCGACCCGTGTCCCAGCATACATCGATAAAGTTAGTCTTGAATGTGTGTTTGATGCCAGTTTCACATTCTTTTTTTGTTTGTTTTGTATTTACTGCTGCTGCAATGACTCCACTTCTGTGGATCATAGATGTTTCCTGTATAGAAACATAATCAGCATCCATCAGCCAGAGCTTTCAGCCTGTATGTTTGTCAGGTGATAAGGACGTAAAAGTGTGTTTCCATGAGTTTGAGGGTTTATCAGACGCCAAAACACAGCCCGGCGGTTTATAATACTCAGTCAGAAATAAACCTAATAGAGAATGAGAAGGGACGATATGTCTTTAATTATATCAATGTTTTCAGTACTTCCCAGCAGTACATAACAATAATTACTAATGGCATAATTAATGTGACCTGGACCCGGATGAGTGGCATAAACTGGAAAATAAAAATTAATTAATTTAAAGTGGCTAAAATGAACACTTTCCCATAATGACACCATGAGGTCCTGCTACGGTCTACAAATCTGATGGTGCCGACTGTCCCGACAGCACGCAATCTGATATAGAAAACATTTTATAACTGACATTACAGCAAGCAAGTAGAAATATTTAAGACTTTTGTAAATGCATTTTTAAACTTTTAAATACGTTCTAAAGTTTTTGTTTTCGGAAACTCAAATGCTTTTTAAGACTTAAAATACCTGCAGATACGCTGAATAAAGAAAACACATTTCTACCTGCTGGCGAGGCTGGTTTTGTAAACTGAGTGAGGTTGAGCGATGAAGAAGCTCAGAAGGTTTTCCTCAAGTACTTCCAGAGTTCCCTGTGAGGAGAAAAAAAAACATTTGATGGCGACCAAGAGGTTCGAACTGCACAACAATCATGTGTCCTCAAGCCTGGTTTGTGCTTGGGCCAAATAATGAACTTCTGCGAGCTTCTTTGCTGAGGCATGGTTGTACAGCACGTCACTGTTTTCTAAACAGCCAAAAATAGCCAGTAACGTACAGGAGAAGGAAAAAAAACAGACTACGAGAACACAAACTGGTGAAGTTTTTGGTTTTATGCAGTAGAGACTTCTGATATCAACATGTCTTCTACCAGGTTTGCGATCAAACTTTAACTGAAGCTTGAAGCTACTGTATGTACGTAGACTTCTACCATACACATAATAAGATGATACTCACCATGGGAATTTGTTTCCGTTTGAGAGTCGCTCGCAGCCTGCGATCAATTCTCTGGAAGCAGTCCTGAGCGGTGAATGCAGGATTTACTGTGAAGAGATGAGTGATGTTCAGACAAACAGTTGGACTGAAAACAACCGACAATGACTGAGACGCTCACCATTCCTCTCGTCTTTGTGGGGCCGGCTGGTGTTTTTCTTCTTGGCCACCTCCTGCTCAAGCAGAGACAGCAGCCTCTCCTGCTCCTCGCCGGAGCAATTCATGAAGTCATTCCACGGCTAAAAGAAAACAGGAGGCCGAGAGTCCAATTTTAAACTAATACTTTTTTAATTGGCTGCTCTTCCATTTGTTCAAGCTTTAATCACTGATGCAAGACAAGCTCTTACTCTCTGGCTTTCAGAAGGTGTTGAAAATGTACGGTCTTTAGTGCTGGAAAGAAAACCAAGAAAGACCTCCTGCCACTTCTGCAGCATTAATAAGCTGTAGTATAATAAGCCAAGTTCTTTTTTTTTTAATCTTTTTTTTTGGTAGTTTTCAAGCCTTTTATAAGTTAGAACAGACAGGAAATGGGGTGAGAGAAAGATGGGAAGTAATACAGCAAAGGGGCGAAGGTCGGAGTCGAAACCGCAGCCGTTGCCTAGAGGACCTTCAGCCTCTTTACATGTGGCGATGGCTCTAGCCACTGGTCCACCGGCCCGCCCCAAGCAGCCAAGTTTAAGCCCAGCTGAAGACAACTTACCTCTACGTAGTTTCCGTTGGTGCAGGCCTCAGTGAAGATGGATGGGATCGCCGGGTTACTGCAAACTTCCAAATCATCTTTGGAGCACTCATCCCTCTCAAGAAGATTGGCAAGAAAGCGTGCTGATTTTCAGAGAAGAAGAGATGGACAGTGGTGATATATGCAAAATGACCTACTTATCTGTGTTAAGTTTTAAATTTAAAAATAAAAACAAACAAACATACTTTTGTAGTATTGACATTTTTTTTTTTGAGCAATTACGATTCAAAGTGTAAATGCTCTCTTTTTCTGAAGGCACACACAGGCTCGTCTGGTGTTGTTCAGCGTGCAGTGGGTGACAACATCCTATATCATCTTATAATAAAGGCTTACTGTTTTCCTGTCGACGGAGGCTCTTCTTGCCTTTGGCTCGGGGTGTGAGGTCAGAGTTGCGGATGGCTTGGTTGATAAAGAACTGCTTCTTTTTTGTGGGAGACACTCGCTTGGCTGGAGAGTTCGGCAAGGAGGTGCATTTACGCTCCTCTATCAGGATGGGAAAACAGAGGAAAATAAATCAATTTAGCCAATTTAGTCACACATATCCTGAAGGGGGAGTAACAGCTCCTTAAATCTTATGAAGGCATATGGTTAACTTGGACCCATTTTCTCAAATGTCCTTATCAATTCAAGATTCAAGATTCAAGAAGCTTTATTTATCCCGAGGGAAATTATTGTGCAACAGTTTCGATACAAAGGCGGAAAAGGATCAGAGTAACAATAAGCATAAACATAAATCAAATCAAAATAAAGCTAACGTCAGATTAATCAAGCAATGAACCAAGTGTGACAGAGTGCAACAAACGTCGTGGTTAAGCGTAGGTATATACAATATACAACAATACGCACTGTGAAGTTTAGCAGCAGATTGAATAAAATAAGTACAAACTAGATAAGTGAGAAGGAGCGATAAGTTATAAGTGTTAAAATATTAAAAATGTTAAAAATGTAGCAGCATGTCCTACAGAACTAAAGTGACAGTATGGCACAGTGGAGTGTAGCAGCATTTCGTACTTAAGTAAGTTACAGTAAACCACAGTGAAATGTAGCAGCATGTCCTAAAGCACAGTAAGTGTATCAGCAGATAGTTACAGTAAACCATTAATAAATAAATAAAGTGATGTAGTGGTAGTATAAAGTGACAGTGTAGTATAGCAGCATTACTTACTGAAGTAAGTGACAGTACAACTGAATAATAACATATTCAACAAGTGAGAGTAAAAGCATACACAGAAACAATAATCATTCAGCAGTGAGTTACACGTATAAGTACACACGAGGAGAGGCTTATAGTGACAGGCACATTACAAGGACATTAAAGTTTTGTTTGACCATATTTCAAAAGACTGTCTGTATTTTACATTCTCTTCAGCGTGCAGCATTTGTGAGTGTGCAGTGTTTCAGACCTGTCTCTTCAGTAATAGCTTAATGCATAATTGCTGAATATATATATTGTTTTTTTTGGAATATAATCCAAGGAAAGGAGAGTGTAGCAGATAGCTAAAGTGGCAGTGAAGGTGAAAGTGGTGGAAAACTCCCCTTTACTTTATGGTTCTGATCGTTTTTTGTTTCTTTAGCTCTGCATTTTCTTAAACGGATCAGACTGGAGGGGGAGCCCTCTGCAGGAGCTGCAGATGTAGGTCAGTGTGTGACGCCCGCCTCTGCTGAGGGTTTCTGCCATTTTTAGCCTGAGCCCTGCAGGTTGTTACACCATCACTACAGCTGCAGAAGATGATGTAACTTAGCTAGCCAGGCAGTGGCTTCAATACAGTTTTAACAACTATTTTAAATATCAGTAGCGTCTCTTCAGTAACGCAGTCTTTATGCATTAACCAGAAAATCGCCACATGATCAATAATAACATGTGTTGTGGAAATCCCCAAGAACAAGCTAATCAGCTAACGTGTCTGCAGAAACACCCAGATATGACTGAATTTAAAGACCCCTCCAACATGTATAGATAGGTCAGTCAGCTAGTTAGTGAGCTGGCAGCTGTAAACACAGACGGATAGTTAACTCAGTAGTCTTTTAAAACGCCAATATCAACAAAATGATGATTAGAGAGAGAGCTGGCCCCATTTCTAATCTTTAATGCGATAAACTACAGTTGAAGTTCGAGCTAACGCTAGCTAACTAGCTTGCTAACGTAACATACTCGTAGTGTTCACTCACATATAATCCTGTTCTTCATTGTTATTTGTCAAAACGACCATTTTACTCGAGTGAAACAATCTGAAAGCAGCAGCACCGTGTGAAGGTGTAAAAAATAGGCACAAAAGTTAAAACAGTGAGTGTGTTTGGTCGGCTGCTGTGGGCGGTTAGCTGTTAGCTCCTCGGCTGCTAACCTGACAGTTAACACAAATAGCTGCTGTCCTCCTACAAACAAAGAGGAGAAGCTGTGAGAGCTCTCACTCTGTCTCTATATGCAGGTACATCTCGTGAGGCGTTTACACGTGAAATCACTACTGCTGACTTCCACTTAACACATTTAAGAGCATTTGTCTTATTTTCCACCTTAGATTTTAATAGAAACACAGTTGGATAACCATTAGAAAACATAAATTCTGGACCATACATCACACCAATAACTGTTAACAGAAATTAGGTAGTTAAAAATGTTGATCAAAGCTTCTGTGTTTGACAGCTAAAATGTCTTGTTGTTGTTCATGTTCATTTATGATTTAAAAGAAAAAACATTTCTGAAAAACATGAATTCAGATCTGCACCCCTGGTATAGCCACACGTTTTAATGATTTAATTAACTGACAACATGAAAATACTATTTACTTCAGATTATAAATAAATTACAAACTTTATTTTTTGCCATTAAGAGTTACATGTTGTTAAACATCCATATGTCCTACTAGTAATCACCACATGAAGGCTAATGTGAACACTTTGTTTTAATGCATCAAACATTTATATATAAATTTGCATGCCTGGAGTGTGAGCCAAGTCTTTGTTTGTGTATACTGTATATTATTTTATTTTTTTACTGAGTAGTTCATGGAGTCTTCTCGTCAATAGACGATCTTTGGCTCACCTCCACACACCACCAAATCCCTGTCTAGCAAAATAAAAGCCTCTCACCTCCATCATATTTATCTTTTAAGTGGTTGCAGATCAAACATAATCCATCCTTTAATGTAATCTGAAATAACAAAGACTTCCCCCTTCATTAAGTGTGACTGGAGTTTGTGTACATGTTACCATAACACCCGGTTTAATAGGCCTGCCACACAGTCGTCTAATTGTTCTGAGCTTTTCTTTCCACTGCTGCTGGAAAGAAAAGGAGCAGCTCAGTTTTTACATCTGAGAGACAGCGTTTGGCAGAGTTGTCAAATTTGGACTTTTAAAAAAAAAATCTTAGTAAGCTTTTTTCTTTCTTTTTTTTATAGATGTGTGGACAACGTCAGAAAAGCTTCTCAAAGGTGTTTTTATACAAATTTTGGAATGAGGAAAGGGGAAACGAGGACGATCAAACTAGAAAAACACGATCCAGACACTTTTCTGATGATTGTACGTGAAATGAAGAAATCGATTCCTAAGACGAGAACTGTAAAGTCAAAGGAGAAGATCAAAGTCACCACATCAAACAGCATCTCACCCAGGGTCACTACATGTGAGACATCAGGGAACAGACTGAGGCTTCGGGTCAATCTGATGCCTGTCCTGGCTGCAGTCAAGGAGCCCGTGGAGGAAGAGGAGGAGGAAGAAGAGGACAACAGTAAAGAGCAACCAAGAGCCAGCAGCAAAAATGACCCATCTGTCATTAAATCAGTGGGACGGACACTTGATTCTTTCACAGGATTAAATCTGGACACTGACACCAAACGACCACTGAGTCCTCTGTTTGTGCTGCCACCTATAACTCCAGCTGAACCAGCTGCTGAGTGTTGTGACCATCAGAGGAGGTGCCACACTCCACAAACAAGGTCCATCTCTGCGGTGATAAAAGGCTGCGGAGACGATGGACATGTATCAGACAGCAGGCCCTGGATAGACAATCCCCTGTTCTCTAAAAGTGTGAGTAAACTAAGTCTGATTGCTCCTCCTCCTTAAAATCTGGATATTGAAAAAAGAAAAGATTTCTACCTACCTTTACTGGAAACCAGGAGGACTTTCAGCATCTGGTCTAACCCTGCAGTGGCCTGTGACTGAGAGGAAATGATAAGGGGAAGAACACATTAGTCAAACAAAGTAAAAGTCAACATGGGTTTGGGCAATAAAAAGTTTTAAAAGTCAGAACGAGCTACACAAATATAAATACACACACACAAGGTGAAAATGTTTAATTTTCTAAGCATGTTAAACCAGAAGAGACATTTTTTACTCTTCAAATGACAAAGGAAGCAAATCATTTAAGTGCTGAAAACTAGGTTTAAAGTTCAACGTTTGAACAGTAAAAAGGTTGACAAAAAAGAACTTCAGAACAACAATTCATAAATGTATGTACTGATACTTTCCATTTTATGCTGCTTTATACTTCTACTCCACCACATTTCGGCAGGAAATATTGTACTTTTAACCTCATTTATCTGACACACCAAGTCACTTACCTTGCATTAGGATTTCACATAAAACAACCCAACAAGATAAGCTTCTAAAATATATGACACTGTTAAAGATAAAACCCCTGGTTCCCATTTTCACTCGTGACCTCTTGAAAAAAAAAAAAAAGAACCAAAGAGACGTTCCTCTTCTCACACGGTTTCATTTAAACTGTTTGAGACCCAAAGAGGTAAAAATACACATGAAACAAATCACAAATATAGCAGAACTTTGTTTTTTCTTCTTTCATGCACATGAATCATCTCAGATTTATCTTGTGACTCTTTGGAGATGCCCGGCTCCTCGAACCACTGGACTAAACTACCTGTACTTTAAATAAAGCACTTACAACTGACTCCACTTCAGTCAGCATGTCACGACATTAGTTAAATAATGTCAATCAATAAATCAGTCACAGGGGACATTTTAGTTTTCATACTTTTCATACATTTAGCTGCAGAACGTTTACTCGTACACTGTGGTTTTTGTGTTTCCTTTAAGTAATGGATCTGGATTCCACTGTCAGACACTGATAGAAAAACACCCACAAACAGGTTAAAATAATAAAGTATATTCATCAAAACGGTCCTCACACTGACTGACTCCCCTCTCTTGTTCTCCGTGCAGAGATCTCCTGAGTTTCGTCTGCCTGACATCTCCTTGTCCAGTCTGGACGCTCTACTGCAGACGGTCACACAGAAACTGAGGAGTAAGAGGAGAGGTGGTGGTGATGAAGGGCCGTGGAGACGTGTCCAGTCTGATCGTCTCCTCGTGGCTGTCAGTGAACGTTTGAGAGAGAAAAGTGTCACAGAGAACGGACACCTGAAAAACATGTATGTTTGGTTGTTTTCTGTACAATTTAGCAGAATGTTGTATTTCCTGTACTGTAGTTATAGTACAGAAGGGGATTTAAGTATATTTTAACTACATTATCAGGGCTACATTTATCATTTTAAAATTAAATATCAGATATAAACACAGCATCGTCTTGAGGAACAACCTGGAAAACCTGACAGGATTTTCTTCACACAGTTTATTATTTATAAATGAGTTAAATACAATTCAATTTGACGTCTTCTTCATAGATCACTGTAGCCATATTTAAACTGGTGCAGATGTTTCCCTCTTCTGGCCTTTGAGGAAACATATCCCTTGTCGTGTACCCACCGTTTAATCCAGTGAGGGTATGGCGGACCCCGCCACAACAAAAACTCTTATAATTCAATTTTATTTATAGTGCCAAATCATAACAAAAGTTATGTCAGGACACTTTACAGAGTAGGTATAGAGCACACTCTATGACATATTTGTGACTTACATAGACCCAACAATTCCCCTGTAGAGTACGGTGGCAACGAAAACCTTAAATCCTTATTTTGCAAACATGAGCAGATAAAATTTTATCTCCACACATGTTATTTAAGTGTTTTTTTTATATGCTATGTTTTTTTTGCAGTGTGTAAATTTATTTGTCTGAAGAACATTTGATAGTGGCTTCAGTGTAAAGAAAATTGTCCAGTAAATTTTGTCTTTTTTTTTTTCTTTGAACAGTGAAGCCGTCACAGAAACATCAGTGGGTGGACTCAGTGTAAACAGACACAGAAACCTTCCTCCACTTTTATCTGCACCGAAACCAATGCTCATCCTCGCCATGACGAAGAAAAACCTCACGACTTTCAACATGCAGTGATTCAACCAACAGATCCAGGAAACCATAGTTTTATTTTCCTTCAGGACACAACATTCACGACAGACACAAACCCGTATGTTAGCATACCTTCACTATATAATGCACATCTTATAGTAGATGCACAGATAAATGAATGTTCAAGTAGAACTTTTCAAGCATAATACCTTACACGTACATTTAGAAATCTTTTCATCCCATCATTTTACTCCAATTTAATTAAGTCCTGCATCATTTCAGCTTTTTCAATACATTGAACCTTTTAATTATTATTTTGTAACAGTTTGTATTTTGGAATAAAACCCTTTCAATACTTTATTTGTCTCATTCCTACACTAACTATTGTAACAATCTTTGAATACGTAACAGTGCGGTAACAACCGGCTTTTGACATCGAGTCAGCTGTGTCATTTTTGTTGATAGAAAAAAAAAAAGAATACAGAGTTTATTAAAAGAAGCTTAAATGAATAATAAAAAACGAATAAAAAACAACCATTGACCAAAGGCAAAGTTGTTGTTGTCGTATGGTGTTTGCAGCTCAGACAGAAATGATAAATTCTTTGATCCATGTTGATTTTTTAAATTTAATTTGGAGTGCTGTAGTTTGGCATTATGTACTTTCAAGAGCTGCGCAGGAAGTATGTCAGATTCTTTACATGTGGCTGTCACATGCAGAGGAATCTGTTCAGACAGTGACACAAAATAAATCAAACAAACAAAACATTTTTGACAGATAAAAGACAAAATAAATTCTTGATTTTGAAAACTATAACACTTGTAAAGTTCATCATTAAATATTTAAGAGGTATTTCACAATGAACTTGAAGTAGGAATTCTCTCCAAACTGTATATTGTTCTGAAAAAAAACCCTCAAATGCCTTTTTAGATACATAAAATCATCTTAATAATTACATGTTACACATGTACTTCACTTACGGTTTGCAGCATTTTCTTTTTTAAAGTGCTTTCTGCAAAATAAAGATGCGATTGTGAGAGGTCCAATGATTGAGCCCTGAGGAACGCCTCCCCTTGTTTTTACATTGAGCCTTGCATAATATTCTTTCTGGATAAATAACTTTGGACTGATGAGATTGATACAGAAAGAGAAGACACAGTAAGATTTATGAACCCAAATAAAGGCCATAAAGCTACAGACATGTTAACGGGCGAACAAGGCACCAAAGCCATATGAGGAAGTACTCACCTTTCTTTCTTCAGAGGAGGTCATTTACCTCTAACAGTAGCTTTCACAGTCCGTCTTTTCCACTTATTACTCCGATGAGCCGTTTCGCTTCATGTTGCATATTGAGGTTGCTACCAGCATTGAAAAACATTCAAATGAGCATACAGCGAGTAATAAAAAGCTTTTGACTGTCGTTGGTCCTGCGAACCTGCATGCTGCTCGTGTTGCACCAGTCCACTTCACAGTGCACTGTCCTGTGTGTTGCTGTCGACTATGAAGAGTGCAGAAGGATTTTTACTGGAACTCTCTGCTCTGTGTTTGGACCCACTGGGTTTACTGGATTCTCCCTGAACTCCAACGTTACTGCTGTCTGGTCCATCGCTGCCCCTCCGGCTCGTCCTCTTCTCGCCTCTCTGAGGTATTTGGGTCAGTGCCGTGCTGCTGCTTTTCTCTCCGTTAGCTTTGCCTTCTTTAGATTTGACCTTGCCAGCTTTTGCCTTTTTTGATTTACCCTCTTTCGGTTTGCTGTCAGATGATTTCCCATGCTGCTGTGGAGTGTTGCTTGGCTGAGGGGGTGTGATTGGCAGCTGTGGTTGGATGGTGGGAGAGTCCATCCTGGTGTGCAGCGTAGTCAGATTAGTCTGAACTGTTCTGTTGCCGATTACCACATCTGTGAGGACGTCGTCATCGGTCTGCTCTTTGGCAAAGCTGACAAACACCTACAAGAAAGTGTCACATTCATTTATTGTTTAATTAATTTCAATTAGCCTGGTTGGCTACCAAGCTAATGAGCTACCAGCTATCACATCCACATTCTTGTTGTTATTGTTATTGTTACCTCTTAGCGGGCATGCTAATTTATATATCTGGTAGAACCATTTGGACAAGATAAACCTGGGGTAAGCCATTTATTTTTAGTATTGCTGCGCAAGAAATTATATATAATATAATTATCTTTCACCATATTGTAATTCAAGTGCTCTGAGAGAAAACTAGACTTCTGCACCTCCTCCTGGCTCTGTTTTCACGCTTAGGAAATCTAGGCAATGTGCGACTTTATCCCAGGTCATTTCAGAGAGTGAGCGTTCCTATTGGCTCAGGGCAGAGAGTGGAGGGGGAGAGCTGCAAGAAGAGGTCTCCCTCTGCCTTGTTTTTGCTTTTGACCTCAGCTTTCTTATCTATTTCAATTTGATAGTACTGGAACTGCTCATTAAGCACCACTGCAACTTGAAATCATGAGCCAATCATTTTACACCTTTGTAAAACTTAACACTGTATTAATAAGTATTCTAAAATGTTAAAAAAAACATGAGTGAGTGACCAGACATCAAATATGTAGGCAGGTGAGATAATGGATATTCTTTGTTTTCAGTCTTTACCCTTTTTTTAAATCAGTTGTTAACTTATAAATGCGCGTTACCAGCTGCGACAGTGACGCTGGTATTGTTTTCACCTTGTGAGTCTGTGTGTGTGTCATCATGGAAACATGTGGTCCTGGAGACACCTACTGTAGCAGGTAGTTGAGATCAAAATAAAGGTCAAGTTCGAAATTGGGTGTGATTTGAGAAAGGACGCTGAGAGTAGATGGGTAGGAAGTAGGGTAGGGGCCGATGCCCCATCACTTTATGTCCCAGGCCTGATTTGGTGTTGAGGCTGGTGTGATCCGATTGTAAGATGGGCTCTAGCTAAACATTCAAATCCAAGCTTTTTACTTCTTCCCTCTACAAATTAGCCAAAAATGGGAAAGGACATTTGAGATGCAACGCTCTATTTATAGAAGATCACGGATGAGGACCATCACGCCACCGTCTTGCAGAAATCTGAGAGGTTTGAATTGTCCTCACCTGGTCCAGGGTGGTCTGTGACACAGAAAAATCGACGACGCCCAGTTCCTCGTAGTTGTTGGCCAGCACGTCGAAGACACGAGCCAGGCAGCAGGCGTGTGAGGGCAGCTGGTACTGCAGTACGCTCTGGTGGCGCTCTTTTAGTTCGATGCTGGGAAAAGAGCTTTTCATGTAGGTAGTGATGGGGCACGAGTCTAGGTTGGAGTCTTTAGTGTCCACCAGACGGAGGATGATGGTGTAGCCATCACCAAACCTGGGAGATGAAGGACGAAACAAAAGTCAAGAATTTATATGTATTTTTAAATCAGTATAGTCGAGTGGAATTTGATCTAGAGAAGCTCTAAAAGACAAGAATATGTGAGAACAAACTACAGAAAAAGTTAATGTCACAAGGGATTACAAGATCATAAGCAATGGATTTCCAGGACAGGTATATACAGTAGATACACAGACTGTATACACAAGATTATACCCACGACCATACATCATTAATGTTGGTCAGACGGCATCGGTCTTCAGTGAAAATTAATCAGTGTTTAAGTCTAAAGCCCAGTTCAGACCAATGATTCGCAACGCAACGAAACTTTTTTAGATCATTGCAGGTAAAAGTTGCAGTGCTGTGAACTGACCCGTCTCGTCGACTCAACAGCTTGTCAAATCGCCAGCAGCTGGTTTTAGACCGTAAGACACGTCACCTGTCGCAACAGACAATTAAGTCTCAAGTCCGCTGGTCAAGTCACTTAGGGCGCACTCACACTTTCTATCCATACCGTGCCCAAGCATGTTTCACGGGTAAAGTCTAGTTCATTTGAACATTGTGAGTGCCACACGCTTGCCACGGACCATTTTGGAGAGGTGGGCTTTTGTAAAGGACGTTTGCACATGTATGAGCACGAGCGTGCGCATGTGTACGAGCATGAGCATGAGGTCTACGGCGGTTCTGACGTCATTTTATGTGCGCCTGTTGGGACATAGAAAAAAAGAAGGACGGACCATGCACGGACATTTAAAACAATGGCAACGTGTGAGTACAAACGGGCTGGCCCGCGGGGGGAGAGGGAGGCAGGGACAAGTACCCTAAAGCACAGGGCACGGTACAGATGGACAGTTGTTTCTGACAGCAATACATAATACAATTATGTGATTTTCCTTTTAAAAAAAACCCAAACTAAAATGTAAATGTTATAAAGGAATTTGAAATACAAATACAAATCTCCAACATTTATTCATTGACTGATAAATTGTGTTTGGCGTTTAACTTGTGTTGCTGGGGTTAGACAGAATACGGTGTGCTCACCTGTTCTTCAGGTGTTGTACAGATCCGAGACACTGGAATCTGCCGTTCACCATGATCGCCATTCTGGTGCAGAGAGCCTCACATTCCTCCATACTGACCGCACAGACACATGATAAAAACATAAACATAAATTATACTATACTATATAAAAACACTATGAGGAATCATTTGGCTGTAAATTCTGAAGAGAAGCAGCAGTAGGAGATTATTTATAGTGTTTTGTGTTTTCCAGAGCTCCGTTGAAGAAACAGGAAGTGGTGGTGACCCACAACTTGCTCGATTACATCGATGACATCATTATCCAGATTTCATAAGCATGGCTAAATCCAAATGTTCTGACCTCACCGCACTCGCAGACTCACAGACATTGCGCAAGCATTCCCGGGAAGTCCATGAGTACTGGGGGCTGCCCAGATCCACAATTCATCCAGTCCACAGGGGGCCTCAAGTGAACTTTGAGCAGACTCTCAGAGAGTCTGCCTTGGGGTGTGGATGTCACTGACTTAACTACCCCCCAATTCATTGCAATATGGATGCGACCCTATAGTTTTTCCAATTGCTGATTGCAAAAACAAAACAAATTTATTATCAATATGTAAAACTATCCCTGTATTAAAATGTTAGTTGCATCATGTAGGTTATAGGGATCAAAATGCATTTTATTATTGCAGCATCTTATCCTGTAAAAGCTGTGCAGAGTAATGCCAAATAAATAGCACATATAGCTAAAAAACAATAAGCTCTTTCTCAATGACCTCTGTGAACACGATTGTTGTTGTTGCTTGCACATTTCCACTGAGTGAAATAGACTTGAGGGCCGTGTGTTAGTGACTTGACGTAATGACAGTGAACACGTCAGAGTATGTCCAACTGAACTCTGCAAGCCCGGAGGGTGGACATTTTGATACAGCAAAATTGACAAAGAATTTAGTGTACATCTCTTCCTACCTGTGGGAGGTGAGGACTACAGCTCGTCCCTCTTTGGTGACGCTGAGGATGCAGTTCCACAGAAACCTTTTGGCTTTTGGGTCCATGCCAGTGGTGGGCTCATCCTGATAAGATTTCAAAATAAAAGCTTCAAGGAAGTTTACTGATACTTTTCAGCAACGTTACTCAACACACTCTAAGATAGATTTAACAGACAGATTACTGTAGAGATGCCAAAAATAAAGTTACTAACTAACCACATCATCTAGGACAATAGGAGTTGTCCTAGATCAGTAGTTTATTTTAAGAATGAAGTGACAATATCACTGTTGTGCATATATGTGCTTTTAATGTTTAAACGTTACTTATTCGCAAACATTCACTTTTAGGGAGCTGTCAAGCCATTCATCTTTATATACTGTCTATGATCTTAGAGTGAGTTCACTTCTCACCAGGAATATAACAGGCGGAGCCCCGATGAGGGAGATGGCGGTGGAGAGTTTTCTCTTGTTGCCTCCGCTGTAGCCTCCAGCCTCCCGCTCAGCATACTGGGTCAGTCCGAGCTTCTTCACGCCCCACTGCGCCACCTACAGGTCAGCAGAGGTCGACATTACGTTATAATCCTGTACAGTGCAGCGAAATTGACCCGTCACTCCACATAAATCATTTCACTGTGTCTGAAACAATCAGAAACCACATGACT
This sequence comes from Echiichthys vipera, assembly GCF_963691815.1. Lineage (NCBI taxonomy): Eukaryota > Metazoa > Chordata > Actinopteri > Perciformes > Trachinidae > Echiichthys > Echiichthys vipera. Next base: position 19,487,226 of record NC_139828.1, on the reverse strand, counting down.
TAATGTCTTAATATCAGTTTTGCAGTGAACTTCTACTTTACGTTACCTTGGCGACAGACTCTTCTTGTACTCCCCGCAGGCGGGCGTACAGCTCCAGATGTTCCCGACCCGTCAGCAAGTCGCTGATGGCGTCGAACTGTGGACAGTAACCCATCAGCTGGTGAACTCGCTCCATCTCTGTCTGCACACTGAGAACCACAGAAACACACAGTTTCACAGTACGACCGGTACTAATACTGTTGCTAACACTGCTTTGTACTATTGTACTGTACTGTACTACTGATGCTGCCATGTTTCTTAATGATACTACAACTTTAGTACTAAAATTAATATACAAATGGTACACTTGCAATGGCAGACTATCACTAGGACTTCAACCACAACAACAACAACAACAACAACACTGCACTTACTATACTACTACTTCTACTACTGCTGCTAATACAACCTCTGGTGTACAACACACACTCTTTGTTCTATTAATGTCCTACTGCTGCTGCTACTATTTCTGCTACCACAGTAAAAGACCATAACTTCTGTTTTTGTAGCTGATTTTAAAGATTTAGCAATGTTGATCATATTTAACTGCCAAATAACAGTAAGTTCAAATTCAGTATTTAGCAACATTTTTTTATATTTTAAATGTCTTTAACGCAGCTCACAAAGAAAAAACTTAGTTACCACATTTTCCAAAATGTATCATGGGGTTTAATTCAGCTTCACGTCCACATTCCTGTTCGCTTACATCCAGGAAAGTTTCTAGTCGATGTTTGATGTCATTCACTTGGTAGAACAAGGCCTTTGTAAAAGTTGAATAACTGGGTGGTGCAGAGGGTTTGTACCTGTGCTGATTAAGGAAAGCCTCTCCGTGGGTGATGGCCGTGTCTCCGGTCAGCATTCGAAAGGTAGAGGTCTTCCCTGCTCCGTTAACTCCCAACAGGCCAAAACACTGGAGGACACAAACAACAACAACAAGTTGCAAATATGTCATGAGATGCAGCAGCTGTAGCGAGCAGCCGTGACCATTTCCCTGAGACTATGTGAGGTTATTTAGTCAAAACTGAGCTAAAATATAACAGATGTTTGACCCTACGGTAGCAGCAGCTGTCGTAGTGGTTGTAGAAGCAGGTGTATTGTAAGTATATTTATAATTATAGGCCTAGCAGGGGCAACGTTAGTAGTAGTAGCAGCACCAGTTGTGGAAGTATTATTAGTGGTTACAGTAATAGAGGCAGCAGAAACTTCTGTAGTAATACTAGAAGCAGCAGCAGTGATGAAATAATCGCTGGGATAATATCTAAAATTACCTCTTTTTGGAGATAATGACTGTATCTACAGCAGGTACACATGGCTGACAAACACAGCACAGATTAGAACAAAAGGCAACAAACAATGTGTATGTGTGTCTGTGTGTGTGTTTTCATTGTACTATGATGTAATGAGTGCTGCTTTTGGCGTGCATATCTCTCACCTCGCCACGAGGAATCCCGAGGCAGAGACGATCCACCGCTGGCTTCTTGCCCGCTTTATAAACCTGCACAACAAAAAAAGTAAGATAACGACACAGTTACAGCAGGAAGTCTGTGAGTATAGGATGGGAAAAATAACACTGCATGATGGCAACCTGCAATTTTAACAAAAATAAAGGAATGTAGCTCTTACAAAATTTAATAAGTAGTTTGAATATTTCGTATTGGTGATTTTTTTTCCCATCAAAGCTTGACGTCAAGTGAATGCAGAGATTTGCTACGATTTCAGCCACGAGAGAGTGAATGAGTGGAGCTAATGGCTGTACCTTGCTCAGGTCTATCATGGTGAGGATGTCTGACTGGGCTTTGCCACTCATGACCCTCTCTCTCTCCCTGGCGACGTCCTCATCCTCCGGACCAAGACGGGGCATCTCGGGCTCAGACCACCACGGCCTGAAAAGAGAGATACAAGATCACCCTGTTTTAGAGTTTTACTCCTGTGGAGCAGCATCACCATTTAAGCCACCTGTCTCGTGTTTCTACACAGAAGGCATGAATTGGTTTCCACACATTTGCACATGTCGCTCTGTTCCAACTTAAAGCTCCGTCTGCATTTGATTAAAATATCGAGTTTTAAACTTACGTGAAGTGAATGAAGAACTTGTACTGCAGCAGTATGGTGAAGATGAAGAAGATAACACCTTGAGCTGCCATCGCAAACAGATTCTTCCCTACAAAGTCCCACTGAAGAGGGTCCAGGGTCTGCTTCGTACCTAAAGGAGAAAGAACCACACACAATTTTTAACATAATATATTTTTTTAGATATTTTAAGTCCTGTGTGTTGGCTGCAGTCTGACATGTAATGTGAGTGAAGTATGCATGCAATTATGCCCTATAGAATGGTAACAAACATCTCCCTCCTGTACAACAACACAATATACTGTATATACTGTATATCTTACTGTATATTATATATTTAAACTGCAGTGCACAATCATTTCCAGGAGCAAACATCACAAGCAGAGAAGTTTACAGTTTCTTGGTTAAGAACCATTTTAGCCTTGAAATACTGAACAGATTTTTATATTTCTACTTAGAGAAGGTTTTACAGCTACCCAGTCTCTGGAAAGCGTCTGCCATGGCCTGGTTTTTGGCCATGTCGATGAGTCCTCGCCCCAAGCAGAAATGAGGGAAAATGAGAAACACCTTTTTCAGGATCCTGTTCACCTCGTTCAGATGCTGGAAAGAAAGAAATCACCCGGAAATTGTATTATATCCTATTAAAGGAGTCACACTGCACGCAATAACTGCTGAGATTACTGCTCAATAGGACTTAAAACTTTCCTTCCTCACTCCGTGAAACTCCCAAACCTTTCAAGTTCAGAGCTCAGTGTGAATGAATTCAAGCTCTGATGAAGGTGCTGTTGCTGTTATGTATAACTGTGGCATAGTTGAATGTTGATGCATATCTGGGCCTTATGTCTCAGTCAGTTTTTCTTATATTATTATGCAGCCCATAAATAAATGTTTGTACCTCGTCAACAAACAGCTCCAGGACAAAGGTGGCGATGCTGCCGTTGATCCCGATGAAAAGGTTAATGGACGTCAGAACCACATAGGCTGTGCTGGGAACGGTGAACACAAAGGATGCTGGGTACATCAGAGGGGTGATGGACCATCTAAAAAGGATGATTAAGTTAGTCAATTAGTAAAGACAGAGACAGTACCTTTTTTACAGACCACAATCCAACTGGGACAATAGAGACTTTGTTTACAGAGAAGATAATTTTGTACATACAACAGAAAATTCAAATTATATGGAAGCAATTTAAACTTTTATTTTTGGCATGGGGGTTTATTCAATTCAACGATATAAATCATCCTGTGTCAACTGAGATAAAGTAAAGACTGCTGCTGTAAACGTGTTTGACTTTGTAAGTGTGTAGGAAGCAAAACGATGAATGAAGGAATAAAGGTCAAAATACAGATTCAAACTCATGATGTCTCAAGTACACAGGATGTTCTCGATCCCAATCAAGTGCAACATGCTGCAAAGAATGATCTTTGGTGAAAGACTGAGACAAATCAGATTAAATTATTGAGACACTGCAAACTGTTTATTCTTGAGCAGGGCCAGATTTGATGATGCCTGATTTCAGAAGTGTGTCAGCGAGGACAGAAGCCAGTGAGGCTGAACGTACCCATAAAGCAGGAGGAGAAGGATGAGAGCAGGCAGGTTGGTCTCTGAGACGTACGACTGCTGCTGGAAACAGATGAAGATCAGCACCACCATGGTGGCCGGGACGGTGTAGTTCAGCTGTTGAGATGACAACACAACACCTTAGGAACATAGAGAGTCTTTCTTTTATCCAGTGAATATTATTAGAGCCATCTAATGCAGATTACCGACTGCACAACTAAGAGGAGCTCTTACACTCTCTGTACGTGTGCAGTTGAAGTTAGGTTCAGATTACTTTATTGATACCCGAGGGTAAACTAGTTTCGCAGTCGAGGGTCAAAACATCTGGCAGAATTCGAACATTTAAAACAAGACATAAAACAAGAAACAAATTAGAATCGACAGAAAGTGCTGCAATCTATAAAAATAAAAGCATGAAAAAAAGCAAATTAAAATAAAAACAGTTAAATAAAATGAGAATAAAAGATAAAAGTTAAAGATAAAAATTAATCAATCTATAAATTTAAAATTAAAAAATGACATACATGCTCCAAAGTGACTTTTTGTGCAACTACAGCTTGTTTACCAGTGTGACTGCAGCTGGAACAAAGCTGTTGCTTAAGATGTTGAGCCCTGAAAATGCAGCCCCCTGGATTAAGAAACTGCAAGGTGCTGCATTGTTTGGGGCGATTACGTCCTATTTCAGGTTAAACGTTTTTGCTAGAGCCTTGTTTTTGCTTTTGCATTTCTGCTGCAGCAATACATCATCATCACTGAAATGAACGAGACGGCTGCATTTTTTTCATGCATTGCTGTTGTCTGTCAATAATGTACAAGGCAGCATCTGATTATCTCAAAGCACATTAGGTTATACTAGATTACATTTAAAGATTTACATTTAACTTGTATTTTGACAATAAAGATATGATCTGTATATAATGTAGGGTGAACGGACATGTTCTGTTGAAGGAGCACCTGCGTAGCTCTTGTCAACCTAAACTGGTAAACTGTAAGAATTCATCTTTTCGAGTAAGCGGCTTCGCCCCTGCTGTAATACTGCATGATGCAACACCAGAACCTTTACCCAATTCTCTCTGATGAAGAAATACCACCAAATATAATCAGAAATTATTTCCTATGTTTGCAGAGTGAGTGGATATTTGTGGTTGTTTAGAGTAAGGAAAATGTCTCTTCTCCTTTCTCCCGAGTGCTGACCATGTCCCAGGTGAAGTTGGCCAGCCAGTAGAGGATCGGTTTGACTCCGCTGACAAACTGAAGGTGTTTGGCTTTGCTGACTCGCTCCTCAATCAGAAAAAGGACAAAGCTGGCCGGCACGAAGGACATGGCAAAGATCACACAGATGGAAACCAGAACGTCCACTGATGTAGTCATCCTGACAGAGGAAGCGGGGATAAAAACACAAGTCAGGCACAGAAAAACAAACATCGACATACACAATACATTATACTTGCACTGTGGACCTAAACATTATACAACTCACACTTTGTCTTCCTGTTTTACTACTGATATTCTGTGTCACTTGTTCAATGTGGTTTCTTTAAAAACTACTGCTGACAAGTTTTAGCAGTAATCTACCTTTAAAGTGTCCTGTCCAAGCTCAATTTACCTCTTGAAACAAATTGAGTAAATCTAACAAGCTCAAGCAACCAAATCCACAAACTCCACTGCAGTGAACTAACATGGCCATTTCCGTGAGTTGTTCCTTGGTGAGGTTGAGTGGGTGGTTGAAGGCGGTAATGCCATGTTTTGTCCTCTCTGGACCTGGTGGAAGACTCGCTCTCAGCAGGCCGTTGTTCATTACGTTGACAAATGACACCATGGCGTGCCACCCTTTGTTATTGTACCACACCTGAGTACAGCAAAGAGAAATGTCATAAAGTGTTTTAAGTTAGATTATTCCTTTAAAGACAGGCCACAGAAATTGACGACAGCAGACAGATAGAAAGACACACATTTACCTTGACATTGTGTTGACTGTTCAGTCCTCCCAAAAAATCTGGCAGCCTGTTTAGCAGATGATCCAGTGAACTATTCTGTGATGAATCAAAGAACATCAGAAAACATTAAGAACATTCAGGAAAACATTTCGGTTTCAGTTAAACATGCCTGAAGCCTCATTTATACCTGCGGAACTCGATATCGAGTCCTGATCGCAACGATCGAGTCTTGGACATGGTGGACCTGGGATAAAGTCTGAGTGGCGCGGCCTCCGAGGGAGAAACCACCGTATCTGAAGCACAGAATAGTAACAGTTTGTTCTTCACAAGAATTAAGTTTAAACGAGTCTACAAGCCTAAAACTGCTAGTACTTAAAGCCATAGCAGCTGCAATTTAAGGCTTATTAATTTAAAATTTAAAAATTATGTTTTATACCAGCAGCATCTTACCTGAATTCATTCACCCACTTCTTGGTTTTTAGGCTGTTGATGACCCAGAGGGTAAAAAGTTAGTGTGTGAAAAATACTTATTTTGTAAAGGAAACACAAACAGCTTTCTGACCACAGCTCTCTGTCTTTTGATATTTCAAATGTCATCATTCATTTAAAAAAACTAAAAATATAAATTTATATTTATTTATAGTGCAAATATACCACATTTCAACCTGCTAAAATAAATCAATTATTGGCAGATTCAATATAAAACAATAAGTTGAGAGTCATGAAAACATATTTCAGTGATCAAATGAAAGGCATTGATAGATGAATAAGAGCATTTATGATTATTCAGGGGCATTTTGTTTATTAGGGTAAAAATAATATATACTTTTGACCAAAGCATTGGGTCTTCATCACTGACAGCAAAGATTTTTTTTAAAGCTCAATGTCCAAACATCAGGAGATGGGAAAGTTATGTATTTTAGAGCCTCACATTTATCCCCAGTGTCGTACGTCAAAACCAAAAATTGAATTGAATACCAAATAGTAATGCATGTTATTACGTTTAATGAAATACCTTTTTTTGAGGATCTGAGAGTAGGTTTTCACCAGGTAATCTGAGATGTTATAACTTGTCAGGTTTTGTAGGATGTCTCCAGTCAGCCTCTTAATCTAAAAGATAACAAATAATAACACAGATATAAACCCAAACTACGATATATTCCACCACATGATACAGTGCACAAGCAAACATTTGACGAAAATGTTACAGGGTCCCAGAAAATGTTAGCTGTGTTTCAGCCTTTAAGTTAAATTCCTTTTAACCTAAATATCACATTAGTCCTTGTATTTTTTTAATTGGCTTCATTTTAAATTAACAGAAATCGATGTAATTTAATTTTAGCATGTGAAAGTTCATTGGTGATACAGTATGTTCAGTCCAATCTGCAATCTCCGATGCAGGTGTCAAGGTCAATCAACACTGTGCTGTTCACACACCACACTGACCTGTGGAGGCGGCAGTCCACCGGCACCGTCCGGGCAGTCGGGGAGCATTCGGCGCACGTCTTCTGTGCTGCACTGACATTCAGGAGACGGTGTGTCTTTGCTCCAGTTGCCCCTGTTGAACATTTGCCAGGTGGAGTAGGAGAGCTGTGGGCGCATGAACAGGCCTCTCTTCTCGCCTTCACACTGAGGAGTCCTGCAGGGAGAACAGGGAGTGAACATGGCGTGAACATGGAGTTAAGATTTGTGGTTTAAACACTGACATAAGTGGTTTAAAAACTGTCACAACTTCTGATGTAAATGTATAGGATTGTTTTTGCCATCTATCAACTGTTTATCAACGTGTGTCCCACTAGCTTCATTACTGTTCCTTTCAGTTCCTGTTCCTTCTGATGCTGCTCAGACAAAGTATTCTATTGACAGGGGTTGTCTTACGTGATGTTGTCTTCTTCCACTTTCTCCATGCACTTGGTACCAAAACCTGGCTGGTCCAGCAGAGCTTCCAGCAGGTTCTCCATGGCCTGGTTCCCTGGTGCGTCGTTGCTGTAAATATTAAACCATAGGCTAGGACCTTCGTCAAAATAACAAGGATGCAAGTGAGAAACACGATCTATTTCACAGATTAAAACCTTAAATTTTTTGCCCATTACCTGTGACAGACTGATGGAGTTAAGCAAACTAAACTGATAACTACTGTTACCACATACTTAAGGCCATTTGACTGCCCCTGTGGTCTCTACATGAAGTTCAATCATTTAGTTGTTTGTACAGCTCCGCCAGTCTTCTCTCAAACAGTGAAATGAAAAGGGCAGCACTAGCCTAATAACAGCTACAGAAATTCAAAGGTGCACGACCAAGCGTCGCGTCACCTTTTGGAGCCTTTGTGCCAGACATGGAAGACATGGTGATGCACAAGCCCCTGTGCCGGGGACACTACAGTGACCATAAACTTAGATTAAGGCAGTGGTGAATGTTTGTGTGGAAGCCTACCTGAAGAAGGTGTACTGTTCTCCGTACATCCAGGGCTGCAGCTGCAGCGCGGGATACTTCCCAAATGGAGGAACGATGAGGCTAAAGAGTAGAGCGACCAGCACGAACACAGCAGGCAGAACAATCTGAAGAAACATGGTCAAATAAGTAGTTGACTATTAGTAAACACACGTTCCTAACAACTGATCAGTCAACTAACTGGCAAAGAAGGGACTTTAACAATGTAACCCTACGATGATGATTTTCATCATCACCTGAGCGAAGAAGCCCCTGCGGCTCCTTCGAGCGTAAAGCCAGCGTTTGATGAAGAGAGCCCTCAGCTGCTGCCAGGTCATCCACCAGCCTGTCAGGGGGATCCCGCCTCGGCCGTCTCCACTCAGCAGGTCTGTCTCCTGAGGTTCTGCAAGCAGGAAGAACACAGAGTGAGAGCTCACACTGAAATATCGGGCAGATGAATACATACTCCTGTCAGTGCTATCCACCTTTGATACGATGGAGATTCTTGTAAAATCAGAGCAATGGTGGAGTAGAAACGGGACATGACAAAGAAAATTCTGTATTTATATTCAATGATATTGAAATAAATGTTAGTGTGCATTTTAGCTTTCATGAACCCATAATCCCCTAAATGATCTATCTATTCTGGACAAAACACTTAATTTTTCTATGTTATGATGACTTTCAGTGAGGGATGATCTGAAGTTACCTTGCTTACGAAGCCTTTTCTTTCCTGGCAGCATTATGGAAACAAACAGTCACAGTTGGGAGACGAAAAAGCAGACTGACAGTACATGGACACACTGTGTGTATGTACATTAATCTATGTGTCTGCGAGTGCTTGTGCATACCTGTCTCTGGTTCTTCAGCGTGTTGTCTCTCGGCCCTCTGCCCGGCTGAGGGTTGCTGTCTGCGGGGAGATTCAGCCTGCAGCTCTGGTTCAGCATCCACGCCGGTTTCCTCCGCCACTCGCAAAAAGATCTGGAAACAGTGATGATAAAATATCACACACCTGCTTACAAACACGACACTGCTCTTCAAAGGCATATCTAGCACGAATAGAACAATTAACTTCCTGTATCTCATGATGATACTTGTGTTGCAGCTAGAGATGGATTAACTTTTTAAGAAAACTCTCACCTTATGCAGCTTTAAGTTCAAACTGAGGCATTAGTTTAATTTTGTCTATGTTGAAGCTGCTTCTGATTTTCTTGCCTGGTTTGAAAACAAAAGATTTTCATTGTTTCATTAAGAACTGCCCTGAAATGTATTTTCAGACCCTGACAACTGAAGCTGTAGACAGCAGGTGGCAGTAAAAGCATCCAGTTGAGCTTTACAGAGGTCAGAGGAGCAGAGAGTGAGTGACTTATTCAGAGTGAGTAAACTTATCAGGCTTCGCTATGAGTGATAATCTGATTAAGACCATTAAGACCATGGCTGCTCCACAAATACCCAGCCCTCCTGATGACATGGGGTTGAGCTCACTAGTGGGACGACTAATGCCTCACTAACATGAGATGTTGATTGTGTTACGCAAACACACTTATAACAAACATAGAAAGATCGGGAGTGGTAAGGTTAGTGGGAAAGTGCTTCAGGGCCACTCAGGCTGTGTTGTGATGTTTGAGCTAGACACAAGGTACCATGTACTACATATTCAATATTTATACTAGTTTTGGCATACTTTTGTGTACATAAACAGTAGTATCTTTTCAGACGCACTAATCACCATGTCACTTCCTGAGAGGCGTAACCACGGTAAACTGGGCCAACCTCAGCTCTACCGACATTGCCAGATATAACACTTAAATTACTAGAAGAAGGTAAGCAGCGAGTTCAACAGTCGCAACTGACAAAATCCTGATTGTTAATATGTAGAAATGTAAATTTAAGCGGCATTGAAGTTAAAGAGCTGCCTTGGTCTGTTATGAATGTTGTTGCTGAAATGGCAGAAATGCATTGCACAGTGTGATATTTATGTTGTAATTTTGTTATTTATGTACATTGTGGCATATTTATGATGAGAGATAATGCAATTAAATAAACATCTAGCCTAGATTTCCGTGAATCTACTGTAGTTTTCTTGTAACTCTAAGTAATTGCTTTCTAATTAATTTCTACAATACCTTTCGTCTGATATTTATAGTTTGTTTGGTCTTCATGTTAATGGCTCCGAAGGTTTACTAGTAAGTGGATCCAGTAGTTTATTTATTTATCCGTCAAAATTAAAGTCACCTCCTCCAGTGTGCTGTCAGACAGGCCGTAGCTGCTGATGCCCAGCTCCGTCAGCCTATGATCCAGTTCGGAGAGGAAGACGGCCAGGCTGCTGTCCTTGGCAGCTGACTGTGGCAGGTTGACCACCGCCTCGCGGCCCGACTCCTCCACCAGCCTCGCACCGGGGATGTGGCTCTGTGCCAGGGAGAGCAACGCCGCCAGGTCTGCCATGAGGAGAGTGATGAGGAGAGAGATCATGCCGTGAGTAATAGACCTTAGCTTGAGATAAAATGCTAAACTGGTGGTTGTAGAAACTTAAACTGCACCAAACTTTACTAACATTGAAGCACCTCAGATAACTGTTGAAGCCATACAGCAGTTAAACACTCACATGAGCTGCTCTCCTCGCTTCCCAGGCCTGTGTCTTCACTCATGGATGATTCACTGTCCTGAAACCCAAAGATGACTTCATTTTCAAATGCTCCTGTACTTTTGTAATCACCCCCTATAAGGTTGTGGGTGAAGTTTTTAAGATATAGATCAACACTCAACTATTGCGTTTCCATCAAAATCAAGAAAAGACATTTGGAGAATGTAAGTAACAGGTGATGCTAAAAATGAACAAGCATGCACACTTGACTCCTGCATAATTCAAATTGACAAAAAAAATAAAACAGACTTTGAGAGGAGGTAGCTTGTTGGTGCTGGTGCTGGTACTGGTGCAGATACTGGTACTGCTGGGAGTGCTGGTTTCAAGTCCCTCCCTCTTCACCACAGTGAGGTAGTAGCCGGATCCAAGGCGGGATTTCAGGAAGAGCGGTGAGCCACAGCAGCAAAGCTTCCCCTGCGAGATGATGGCGATCCGATCCCCGAGCAGCTCCGCCTCGTCCATGTAGTGGGTGGACAGGATGATGGTCCGGTCTGATGGAGAAAGACAGCGCAGATGCATATTAACTATTTCTTTCCTAACAGTCTCGAGTTAACAGCCAGCAGGTTTTACAGATACGTTACAATAGAAAGAAATATAGACTTCTCTTTCAACACTTTCTAAAGCCTGATCTTGTGTGATGACGCAGTCTTTCAGTTAAAGTAAAGACAAATAAAGCTATGAGGTTTTTCACACCAAAATAGTATTTTTGATTTGGCAGTTCAGGCTGACTTTTGGCTTATGGTCCTATAGAAAGTGGTTGCCTCTCAGCTCATCTACTCAGAAAAACCCCAATTAGATCCACAGCTCTTTTCCTGCACCTTTGCGATATTTGAGCAGCAGATCCCAGATTCCTCTACGGGAGTAAGGGTCAACCCCGGCTGTAGGTTCATCCAGAACAACCACCTTAGAGCCTCCAACAAACGCGATCGCCACAGACAGCTTCCTCTGCATGCCACCTGACAGGGAAACAGAGGATTTTAAGTTTAGAACTGAAAAATATATATATATTATTATTATTTTTCAGCACAAATATGGTTCTAGAGCGGTTCTACAAACAGTTGAAAGTCAGATCATGTTTTAATATGAATGTAAAACTACTAAGTTTACCAGAGAGGTTTTTGGTTTGTTCATGTCGTTTGTGCAGCAGGCCGACGTCTTCCAGCAGAGTGTCCAGCTCAGCTTTCACCTGGGCTTCAGATAAACCCTTCAGGCACCCGTAAAACCACACATGCTCCTCCACTGTCAGGCTGAGAGACAGCACACACACACACACACGCACACGCATGCACATGCACACGCACGCGCACACGCACACGCACAAAGGAAATATGAACAACTCTTTGAAACCTGTAAGTAACATCTGAGTGTTTTCTGGTGAAATCCAGTTCCACCAGATAATCTAGTGTTTATCAGATCGATCATTTTTTTAGGATGATTGGGTTAGAGAGACAGAAAAGCGGGGGAGAGAGAAAGCGAGAGGATTACATGCATCTAAGGGCCTTGGCTGGAATTGAATCCGGGCCACTGCAGTAAGGAGTCAGCCTTATTACACTCTCTCTTCCAGGTGACCTACTGGGGCATGTAATGTGACTCATTTCATAAAATAGTCTATCGCTAATAACAAAACACCCACAAAAAGACTCTCAAAAGAATCCTGTGGTGCAAAATCTACAAGTGGAATTTCTGTAATCCTTCAAGACTGACCAGAATAATGCCAAGATCCCACTACCCGACTTAACCCTGATTTTCCACTTGCCAACAGCTTCTGGAGCTTCCTGGCAAAAATGCCACATCTGAGGCAAATTGGAGTTTGCTCTGCGCTCTGAGCTTTTTAAAGAGGTGACCCAAGCGGCTTGCTGTTGCCTAGCAGTCACACTCCAGATATCTAGCAGGCTAAATATTCTGGAGCCAAGAACCAATGAAAGCACAGGACACAGGCTAAGGGGAGACCAGGGGGAAGGGACATCTGTTACCATAGGAACTTTACTGTTTGTGCGGCCATAGACAGACCCTGCTGATTGGGCACTGGCGAAGCAGCGAGTGGAAGTTCAGCACCTAATCAAAGGAGAAGCCGCTGCTTCAGGCTGCGCGATTTCAAATGCACCAGGTGTCAAACTGTAAACCCATCTGCGATGTTAGATATCAGAGCAAGTGCTCCAGTTAAGACTAGACACACACACACACACACACACACACACATCAGGGATTCCTCCTGGTGAAAGATGTTGTAATTGGTGACTCCTTGTTGCCTGTCAGTGCAAGTATTGTGAAAACCACAACAACGGCTAGACTCCTGACACAGGACAATAAGTTGTGCAGTTTGAACAGCACAGCAGATTGACGACTTTGAAAGTCTTGACGTAGGAACTTGGCATAAGTCAAAAAGATGTGCAAAGCCAGTGGGATGTCAGAAAAACAAGCCTTACATGTCAAACAGGATATTGTGCTGTGGACAAACTCCCAGTGTCCTCCGGATGACATCCATTTCATAGCGGATGTCTATCCCATTGATGTACACAGTGCCAGAGGTGGGTGGGAACAGGCCAGTCAGGACAGATCTGACAAACATCACATTACAACGAAAACACCTTGTGACACACTTTTAAATTAGATCGCACATAATAATAGAACGCATCAGAGCTGACGGTGGTCAACTTTACTCGTCAGGACTGCTCCTTACATGGTGGTGGTTTTGCCCGCTCCGTTGTGCCCAAGGAAAGAGGTGATCTGCCCCTCATAGAACTTCAGGTTGAGGTGATTTACGGCCAGTTTGGCCCCCTTCTTGTAGATTTTCACCAGGTTTCTGATGCTCACACCCAGGATCAGGTTAATGGGATCTGGTTCAAGGTGATCTGATGACAATTATAGTGTTACAATGGCTAATTATCAAGTGCTAATTCTGCTCTAACAGTGATGTATAATTAATTATAAAAATGTAGTACGTGAGTAGAAGTCATCAGTCAAAAGGTCAAACTAAGTTTTTACATGCTGAGAACATAACTTAGTTCAAAATTAAAGGGATTATGGGTAGCAGGAGTCAGAGTCAGCTCCTCAGTCAACAGAGGTGTAGAGTCTTAAACCTTATAGTTAATGAGTTTATTGTCTCACCTCATTAACTTGATTCATAGTTGGCTACCAGTAAGGACTTTTAACTGCCACCAAGACTACTAAAACAAAGCTACTTATCAGTGACTTGTGTTTAAAAACTGATGGTTGCTTGTAAATAAACTATTCCAGTGTGGCTCAGACAAAGAAAGTTAACTGTAGCCGTTGTGCAGCACCTTCTCGAGTTTTGTACCTTCGTCCTGTTCTGTTGGCGCGGGGGGGATCGGCATGCCTGCCTCCAGGGGAATTCCGACCCAGTAGTTGAGCTGGAAGACAAAGTACCAGGGCCTGGGGATCCCGTATTCACCTGGGGTAAAAAAACACGCATGCACGCACGCACGCACAGATGCACGCATGCACGCACGCACGCACAGATGCACGCACGCACATACGCACGCACGCACGCACGCACGCACGCACGCACGCACGCACACACCACGACCTTTTTAACAAGACAAAAAAACTACTGACCCATAAAATGACCTTCAAGTTTCAGCTTTCAAATTTAAGTTACCTTTTATTTCTAAATTAAATGATTATCTTTAAACTAGGATCTTGGGTCATGTCTAGGCTAAAACTGAAATCCAAGTCAGAAACAATTTTCAAAGTGATCCTCAAACTAAAAGTTTGTAGTTTGCTGGTTTTTCAGAGACATGAGACTGTGGTTGTCTTGCATTCACTGCAGTGATTAACCCTATTAAACCCCCTAATTGTAACTCAAGACAAAATAAATTACACACTTTACTTCCCATGATTATAGCTATAATAAAGTTCTGATTGTCGTACCAGGAAACACTGCTTCGATGTACCAGGCTGCGGTGGCGTAGATGAAGGCGTCCACATAAAGCATGACTATAGATATGGTGAAGCTGTACGAGTCTCCTTCCACAGGGCTGAACTGGAGGTTGTACCACTGGATGCCCACGCCTTGCTCTTCATACTGAGAGAAATACTCACAACCGAAGCCAAAGGCCACGGGGGAAAGGAAACTCTGAGGAAAAAGGAACAAACGACTTTCGATCTTGGCACAGGGACACTTGACCAAATGCTGCCAAGTTGTTTATCTCAGTTAGTTTATCATTCAATAAGTACATCTATTCTTGCCACTATTCTGAAAAAAAGCATTTTTGTACAACTTAAACTAACTTTTCTTGGACTGTATACTAGAACTTTCCATTTCTAAACTTTCTGATTGTTCCTGTAATTATTTTACTCACAGCGAGGACTCTGTAGGTGGTGTTTAGGCGGTCTCTCCAGGCTACACACAGTACGTACGGCAGGTAAAGCCCGAAGTAGATCAGCCCTCCACATGCAGCAGCCAGGTTGGCTTTAGAGAAGAAGGTACTGATGAGGAAACACTGCATGATGGTGGCGGTGGCAAATGCCGTCAAGAAAAAAAACACAACAGCTGGGTCGCTGTATGGCAGGATGTCCCCCCACTGGAAAGAAGAAAAACTTACAGTAAGGAGTTTGACAAGAGGAGACAATGTTACAGATGAAGATGAATCTATACATTCACAAGAAGCTATAAAACACCAAAATATTTTTGTCACTTTAATATCAGTTCTCTCATTACATTTAGCTATACTTTGAGCAGAGTAATCGATCATCTTGCCTTGAGCAGAGCAATGAGGAGACCTGCAGAGACCAGGAAAGGAACAATGCTGCTGATGAACCAGCTGAGCCACAGAGTTTTCGTTCCTAGACCCATAATCCTCATGGTTTCCTTCAGCCTCGCCTCCTTTTCGTACACTATGCCTTTGATGATCATGGCCACAGAGTAGATCCAGGCCAGGGTCATGAAGAGTGGCAGAGAGCGGTTCAGCACTCGAAGAAAACTGTTAATATGACCAAAACAGAAACTCTTATGCTAAAGCAAAGTAAAAATGTTGTTGTAGATGCGAGCAGGAGGTTGTTAAAGGTTATTTAAAATATTGGACACTTTTTCCTATTAACTAAAATATTTATTCTGACATGTTTCCTTTTCTTTAGAATTTTTAGTGAACACTCTCCACTGATGGTGACTCCTTGATTCCTGCTATGATTCCACAAATACATAAAATTGGGGAATGGAAGCTGCCAAAGAGTGACTCTCTCCCTTTCACAGCTACTATTAAGATGTCCTTGAACAACATACAACTTACACATCATCCACATAGCAGGGGTAGGGCATCTGCTGGATGTATATGCCGGTTGTTTGTTGAACTCCGGTCAAGATGCGGCTAACAGCTCGCTCCACCAAGTCCTGGACGTACACAAAGCCACCCCAAATGTAGCGCATGTCATTAAATGGGTCAGCTGCCGGACCAGGATCCCAAAACCTGACAAAAAAAAGTCAACACAGTTGCTAAGTAAAAACTAAAAACTTGTTTTTGGCTCAATATCATTGATTTTTCACAATGGGCTCATGGAATAGCAGTATGTCTCTTTGACAGTTAAGGCCTTCGCAAACCAAGTCTGTATATTTCATCAGAAATTTTTGCACAATTAAAAATACAACCTCACATCATTTCAATCACCTCTACACAACGACTCCGAAACTTCTGTCCATCATTAAAGTTTTCAGAACAGGTGGATTTTGCATGTTTTTCTGATGCGTCAAAAGCCTTTTGAGCCACCACGCATGCAAACATCATCCAAACCATGGTAAACTGACTGATTCACTTTGCATTATAGCCTACTGTCAGCAGGTCAGAAAGTAATATTCAGGTGGATGGTGATGAGGGTGGGGATTAAATAGAGGACGGGGACAGCACACAGACAGTGTAAGGATGGAGACGGAGAGGGAGGACAGCTCAACCCTTTCAGGTAGCCAAATGTCAAATGTGCCAAATTATCTTTAAAAGGGTTGCGAGGCATATTCCCATGAAACCAAAGGTGTTTCCTCGCAAAACATTCCTCTATCAAAAACATGTTTTGGTGCTATCTCAGTACCTGTCCTTGATCTTGTTGGTCCGTGTCACATCATCAATGTCCATACGTATTTTATAGGTGACGTGGGGCGGCAGGTCAGGAGACGAGGAGTTGGGCAGCAGGAAAACAACACCTGCCCAAAACTGCCGGTCCTCCAGTAGCTCCAAAGCCCTTTCAATCATCTGACCCTCAGTCTCCAACCCCTCCAGCTTGTTCAGAGAAAAACACTGCAGGCGATAATATAAAAAAATATGAATTATAAAAAACAGGGAAGAGAAGCTGAAGTTAAACTTTACTTATACCTTACACTGTTTATTACTTGAGTATTTTCACATCTAAACAATTTTAAAGCTGAAAAAAATGATGGCCGTGTAAAAAAATAAAAAGAGGAGACACACAGTATAGACACCCTTTAGAAGTTTTGTGAATTCCTGTTTACTACAGTATGCAACAGGAAAGTGTTCAGACAATGATATTTAGCTGCATTAGCTATCTATTCAGCGTACTATAGTGAATTAGGTGTACGTGCGGTGAAATTAGTGTATTTTCAAGTTTCAAATTCCATCAAACATGATTCGCTCTGTTCTTTTATCTCTTCTGTTTTTATGCGTAGAATGAGGAAAATATAAGAATGCCAAAGGAGGGCAACCTCAGTGACTTGTGCGAGCGTGGTGATGGTGTGGCTGAGGTCGTTGTAGATGTCCAGCCAGGTAGGCGGTGCTCCGGGCTTCCTTGGGGCGTCTGGCGAGGGTGTGGACAGGAAACGTGCAATGCGTGAGGCAGTCCAGGATGTATTCTCTAGACGCAAGTTGACCAGTACTGCGACCTCTGGCCGCCTCAACAAATCCTGTCACACACGTACATGCAAACACATTGTTAATAAAATAATGATTTTTATCACCAAATGTGTCAGAACACATTCATCCCTCCTGTGGAGAGATAGCAGCTGGTGAGTCAGACCTGCAGGAGCTTAATCTCCACGCTGCTCTCCATGTAACTCTTGATTTGTGGTCCCACCTCCACCCAGGCTTCATTCAGCTCCTGGAGGATCTGCAGGTCCTCGAAAGTCTTGTTCACCTTCAGCACACAGAACTTGTAGTTAGCTTAGATGGATGCATGTGCTTCACAATGCCTTACAACAAGTCCAACTGCTGAATATGCTTGGTTCTTGATGGTTCCTGTTCTGAGGACTCTGCAGTTACATGTTGGCAGATTTCTACGGCTAGGCCACCAGGACTTCCCAGAACAATGACATTTAAAATTTTTGAAAGTTTGTCAGACTCCTGTCCCAGTGTAAGACACACAAGCGGAAAATTCGCCCCTGAATTAATACGCTTTAAATAGTACGCTTGTTTTTAACTTGTGATATTCATCAGTTTCAAATGGCATGTTTTTGTTACATAAAGCGACAGTACTGAAATATGTCCTCTACCTAAACCTGGGGTATTTTTGGTGTTGGTCAAAAAGCCGTAATCATTTTTCATATATATATATATTCATCATATTGTAATTTAAATGTTCTGAGAGGAAATGAGACTTCTCCTCTCGGCTCTGTTTTCAGGCTGTAGAAAATCTAGCCTGTGACAGGAGACTTTGGCCAATCGCAGGTCATTTCAGAGAGCGAATGTTTCTATTGGCTCATTACAAAGAGAGGAGAGGGAGAGCTGCAAGAAGAGGTCTCACTCTACTTCAGCCTCTGGTGTTGTTGCTTTTTACCTACTGCAGCTTTAAATAGTTACTGCCAATCGTAAACATATTACAATTTTAAGCCAACACCTAAAGGGCTTGCTGGTGATATTCACCAGTTCAGCAGACAAACAGCCATCATTTATATTATTACAATCATTCTTAAAAAGTTAGTGATCAATCTTGATGATAACTAGTGGACAAAAAGTGAGTCAGGTGCAAATCCTTGGACAGACCCTCTGGGGACTGACTCTCTGTACCTCTTTCATAACTTGTTGCACTGCAGGGGTGTCTGGTGTATACAGCAGTTTTCCAATAAACAGAGGTTTTATTCCTCGCCACACAATACGAGACAGAGGGTTGGATTCCAGTCCTTGGATCAAATTTTTACAGAATGGAGCTACATGGGAGGAGAAAACAGACCACATGAGCCAATGTTTGACAAAAACACATGGTTACACAGAACACTTGTGACACAACAAGAACTTGATGCTCAATGGAGTTATGTTGATATGTTTGTGTCATTACTGATCCTAAAGATCACAAAAGTATCAGACCATGAGACATCTGGGTTTCTATTTATTTGTGACAAACTGCAATATGTGAATCAACTGAAAAGAGGAGCATTTACTTGGTTTGAGTGTTATAAAGCAATTAATTAGCTCAAACGTCTGTTTAAAATATTGGTACATGTTTCCAATCATATCAAATCCTCTTACTTGTGTTGTTGTCACGGTCCGGGTCAGTGTCTTCTGTGCCATTATTTCCTAAGAAGGACTTGATGTCATTGTCCTCATACCAGTTGAGTGATGGGATGCGTTCACCCCCAACCTCAGGGTGACCGCACATGATCCTCGAAAAAGCACGAAAACTCTCCCTGGGCAATGCTGAGCGATTCTCTGGAGACAGAAGCTGAAGAGCAGCGCTCATGTCCGCAAAGCTGGAGAGAGAGGAGAACTGGAAGAAGACAAGAGAAGTAAGAGTGAAAGGTTTGGACATTGAAGGACATAAAGAAGAGGGTAGAAATGCAGGGAGAAAACAATGAGGACATTTCTTTGCTGCCAAGGAGAGGAAACTTGGTCGATTTTGTTCAGTCAGAAAAAGAGAAAAACATGATGTGAAATACTTTTAAATACAGAAATGACAACGCCAAAAGAAAAAAAAAGGTTATTGGTAATAAAAATAAAAGTTCCACTAGGAGCCACTATAGACGGCGATTACACGTGTGATGCTGAAAAATGAAGCTAACAGAGAAGTTCCTTGAATGGCCACTCGAGGCTGGCTCCAAAAGCAAGGCAATCCCCATAGACCTCCATTTAAAAATGCTCAACTTTACAGCAGAAATGAACATGTTTACAGCACAGCCAGGAACAAAAAATGTATTTAAACTGTTCATGAATGTATATATATCAACTGTATGCGGGGTGAATTTTTATATCATAATTTAAATTATATCAAGGCTTAAAGCTATGCATGACTGAGGGCATGGCAGCTTTGAGTCACAGGTGCAACCAGTCTTCATTCGGACTACCTCATCAGGCAGGAGCCACCCACACTGAGGTTCACAATGGCTCATCAGAATCACAGGGTGACGTCACAGAGACTATAATACAGTCTATGATTACACTCCATAGCCACAACATTATAGTCAATTCACGGTCTGATTTGTTTACAATGAACTATTCGGAAAAAAAATGGAAGATCTATTCAATCAACAGACTGTCAAACAAAATACAGACACAGACGGGAAAAAAATCACGTGTTCTTACGTCGTCGATAAGGACAGCCAGCTCCTGGGAAACTGAGGTGACGGCCTGACTGATGACCCTGAGATCTCCAGCGTTAGCCATCAGACGTTCTCTCTGACAGGAAGGACAGAAAATAAAGGTTCACTGATGGTACTTGTAGTTCATCAGATATACAAGCAGCTCACTGTCACAGCAAACAGGCAGGAATCTGTATTTGAATCCATTATTTTTTACACTGGAGAACAAAGTACTTATTATTGCAGAAGGTAGATTTCCCTGTCCACTGACTCTTACCGTGAAGAACTTGGTGAAGTCGAGCTGAGAGAGGAAAAGCCGTTCAGCCTCCTGCAGGACGTCAGCCGGCAAGTTACACAGCTGAGTCTGAAGATCATTCATGGTGGCTTCTCCTCCATCCACCGTCAGAAACTGCCCCAACATGCTCGCATTACACACTATGTCCTTCAGCTGCATCTGACCTCCAGCCACAGAAACCTGGATGAGACAAAGTAGATACCCCACGTTGACTTTCAGCAGTAGGCTCAGAAAAATAATACAGAAAATCATACTTGTTGCCCCTTATTTATCATAAAAGATTCCACCTATTTTTTTTTTTTTACCTATTATTTTCATTTTTTTGGTAAAATCCCTTCGGTTGCACGTCCCAGAGGGGATTTAGCAATTTAATAAAGGACATACTGAGGGCATTAGTGCGTCCTTATTCTATACATTACATTCTGTCATCAAAGGATTTACAGCCGATACCTCACCTGAAGATTGAGACGAGCCTTCAGCAGCTGGTCCACAGTCACAGGTGACAGGCTGCCATTGGTCAGGAGGAAGGTGGAAAATGTCTCATTGGCTCTGAGGTATTCTCCTACTGGGAGATCTACAGCAGAAACACAAAGATTAAGTACTGCCCAGTGCTACAAATTAAACACGCTGTATTACAAATACAACCCTTTCCAAAACACAGGATGCTGTATAAAACGTAAATATAAGCAGTGTGATGATTTGCAAAACATTGAAATATTTATATATTTAATTGAAAATACCACGGAAACAACATTTCAAATGTTAAAACTGAGACTTGTCATTGTTGTTGTTGTGTTATATGCCCGTTTTGAATTTGATGCAGCGAACTGTTTCAAAAGAGTTGTGACAAAGGCAACAAAACATTAGAAAAGTTGTGAAATACTTAAAGAAAACACCTGTTGGAACATCTCACAATGAGATTAACTGGCAACAGATTAGTAACATGAGTGGATATAAAAAGAGCATCCAGAGCAACTGGTTCACATGGCATGGGTAACCTGCACATTTGTTGTTTGGCACCATAAGTGCTGAATAATATATTTGGTTTTGGAGCAACATATTCTACCAAGTAGACAACATCTTTTTCAGGGAAGCCTGGCTTATTTCCGCAACACAATGCCAAACCACATTCTGCACGTGTTACAACAGCTTGGCAGCAACAGCAACAATTACATTTTTCAGTTTCAACATTTAAAATGTTTTCTTTGTGCCATTTTCAATTAAATATGGGGTTTTAAAGATAGATAAAGATAAAGATACCATTGCATTCTGCTTTATTTATATTTTACACATCATCACTACTTCTTTGGATATGGGGTTGTAAGTGTCCACTGTACAGCTAGATTGATTATTGACCTTTTCAACAGAATTCAGTTGCTAGGCTACAGCCTTGGTCCTTGGTAACTTCCTGACAGCTGATGTCATAAACTAGGACTGTTTTAGAAAGTTTGTTTACATCTCTGAAAAGGTCACTAGTTCATTTGTTGTTTTTCAGGTAAAACGTGGTTAACCTTATTCTGCCATATCAGGCCTTAGGCACGAATCAAAACATCAAAATCTGTCTTCTGACAGTGCCACTAATAACTAAGGAGGCAGAAATATTTTGTCTCCTGAAAAGCTGTAACCCTGAGAAATTTTGGGGTGAAAGAAAGGCTACTTTATAATGTTTTCTACAGTATCAGTGGGTGAGGATGATGAGAGTCAGCAAATGTCTGTTAAGTCAGTAATGTGGGACTTGGAAAAACCTGCTTTCATTCATCCAATTGTTTGCCTGGGGTAGTCATGTAATTTAATCTGCCCACAGCGAGGACAGGCAAAACAGCCACTCTGTGCTCCTTCACAACAGCAGCAAACGGCCACATTCATTCAGTCACTCGACACCTGTTTCAAGCCATTCATACAGACCAGCTACTGTAAGCTCTCAGATAAGTCTGGGAACAGAGCTGGCTAAAAACAAATCTTAATGAATTCAATGCATTTATTGTATTTGATGGCTAGCAGGGACTTAATCGTGCTATCATTTACATTTCTATCTTTTAATGCCTGTTTGTTTTTTGTTAAATAAAGAAGGAAGGTTGTATAAGGTATTCAAATCCAGCATTTGCATACCAATCATTTCCATTAGAGCCCTGACATTTAAATTAAAGAGTTCCTTCTGTTGTAAGGGTCACTGATTCAAACACTGTGGTCATCTTGACTTCCTGGACTTGACCACATGATGACCATGTTCAAACCACACTACAACTTCACTGACAGAAGCAATGGGTTTCTTCATATGCATAATTCATTCTGATTTTTCATGCAATCTTAAAGATATACCTTGACATTACATAATCTTGTGTCATGTGTTAAACCTGCCAAAACACACTCATTAGTGACAGTATAATGAAATTCTGATTAACCTTCTGGCTAGTAGTGGCCAACCGAGGTTTTTGATGATGGATTCTAACAATTATTAGTTGATGCCTGAAGCAAGTATAGCAGTCACAGAATGTCAAGGTATCTCTTCAGGTCGGTGCTAAAGGAAATTCAAACAAGCTGTAGTGTACTTGGCCAGGCTCCTGGTCTCTCTCCCAGCCTTCGGACGCTCTCCATCAGGTCCTGAAACCCTGAGAATCTCCTGTTTCCACTGTAGGAAAGAAGAGTCTGGGCGTCCATGAAGAGACGAGACAATCTGGAGGAGAAGGACAACAGGAGGAGTCTTTACTGACAACAACAACAACAGACTTTAGTAAATACGAACTTCACATCTGCAAACACGACCAGCTGTGATCAACTGACCCAGAATTCAACTTATACGGGGTAGCTGCAGAAATCCTAGAGTTTAAATGAATATCTTTTAAGACCTTTTTTAAGACCCTTTCCAAATGGTTGCATCAACAACATACTCTACCTTACAGTTACTATACATTGATTGTAAAATAGCACATATGTAGGTAGCTTGACACGCTGTCGTAAAGCTATCGAGCAGCAGTCAGTCGCTGGGTCGGTGAGCGTCGAGCACATCACACGGTAATTACATTCATTAAACTTTAGCTACAGCTTTGTTGACAGTCGCTTTGGCGGATGATCAGACAGTGATGTTACGCTGCGCCATCCTTTCCTGCTCTCCAGACTGTAGCTCGCTGTTCTTAACAGACTGAATGCAATTTATATATTTAAGACTTATCCAAGTGTGAAAGCAGTTCAAATCCCATGTTATTTGCCTTCCAGTGTTGGCAATAGTTTCATTTTTGCTCTTCTCTAATTTGCCTCTCCGTCCTCTTCTGATGACTATTCATATTCTAATGATTTGAATGTTATTTTTGGAAATATGTTAGTCTTTGTGGTGCAAAGTTTGTTGCAGCCTCAGATAGATTGGTTAATGAACCTTAATGTTATTAACAGTTATCAGAGCACTTGTAGAGCGGAGAGACTCATGCATAGTTATATTTCATTAAATCATTTTAACTGCATGTACTGTATTTTAACTTCTCCTGATTTCTTATTTATTTTATTTTAATATCATTTTATATGTGATTTTATGTTTCTTTCAAATGTATTTAAATGTTCTGTGTGAAGCACTTTGAATTTCCTTGCTGTTGAATTGTGCTATACAACTTGACTTAACTAAAGTTGGTCACAGTGATGTTGTACTGTGTATCAGCACTGATGCGATGTCTGTTATCTAATCATATTACTTAATAAACTTTAGAGATGCTGGTGCTAAAACTGCAGCTTCATATTTAACACATGAGAGTGGTATCAATCTTCTGATTTAATTCACTATAATATTCAGTATGCATATTTCTCAACATGTCAAACTATTAATTCGAAGTATGCTTATGTTAAATAATGAAAAGTACACAAAAACATGCTAGAACACAGGTATGGTCTTTCCAGCTCATGAATTCAAAGTCAAAAACCAAACATAAAGTTTGACCCACTGCCGTTTTGACTGACCACAGTTTTTCTGTTAATCTTTTGGACTATTTTATCCTACAATGAAGGGTAAACTTTACCACTCCAGACAGCTGTCCATGTTTTTACCTCCAGTTTACCTACATGGAGTTGTCAAAGTTGCCAACTTGGCCCAGTGTTTCCCCTGGCGTCGGGCTGTGGAAGCAGGGGTTGTTGATGTTGCAGATAATGCCCTGAATCCAGGGCAAGGTACCTGCTGAGGGCAAGGCTTTGTTTGGAAAGTGACCTACAAGTGAAGATAAAGAAAAACAAACTGTTCGGTACCAGGAGATCAGCCTGAGATCGGAAACAATGAAAATACTGTAGCAGTGATCAGAAACACAATTTACAGCAGCAAACTGAGCAATAATCCCAACATAACCCAAACTGCTTTATATATATATATATATATATATATTATTGATAGCTAATATAAAGTTAATGTTGTTATCTTCAACCTGATGTGAGCTACCTTTACATACAAGACTGATGTAAAGAAGGCAAAAACAGAAAAGAAGAAGTAATTTCTCACTTCCTCTTAGGAAAATACACATAAATAGAAAACATGGACAGGCTGCAAAGTTTTGACGCTCATCATGAAAAAAATACTGTATATTGCACCAGGTAGTAAACAACTGTTCTGAATACTCAGTGCCCTCGCGTTTACTTGGAATACAATACAAGGTATTTCTCTGTGGAACATTTCAACTTTAATGAACATACACATGAAATTCAAACCCCTCCTATCAGCACTGAATAATTAAAGTTGGTCATGTGAAAGGTTCTGTTTTTTCTAAATTGATATCGAAAAGTTTACTTTTTCTACTAAAATGAAGAGAGATCATACAAAATGTGGGGCATTAACCAAACATTAACCAAGCTAATATTGTGTGATGTAGTGTGGTGTTGCCTTAAAAGATGCCAACATGTTATGTAGTGTCATTTCCCCTTATATGCTAAAGGCGGACTTCGCAAAGAAGGTCAAGAAACAAGTAAGGAAAACAAATGTGCGTGCGTGGCACAAGAATCACTCTCTGTGAGCTAATCCTCTTTAGCTGGTTGGCACAAAGCCATTTTCAGACCTGTATGTCTTGACAGACACACATTACATATCACTCACATTGGCTCTGTTTGTAGGGAGGGTGGGAATGACGAACAGAGATGAGGATGACAAAGAGGAAGAGCGGCCAGAGGAGCTCAATGATCAACTGGATCTGCATAAGAGGGAAACATAGGAGCTGTTATAAATAATCAATGACCTTTATTGACCTCTGTCAGACACCAGCAGGACTATCCTGTCACCTAGTGTGGCCTACAATGTAGTTGACACAGATATAGCTGTGATTTTTCTTTCATGAAACTTAAAATCATTGTTCATTTGTACTATGCAATCGTAAAAATTGTTTTATTTAATGCCCAAGCTGTGTTTTATATTATATTTGTCATTACAGAATTAACAAATTATTATTATTATTAATCTTCTTTGTGTGAAGTGAAAATGTGTCCACCTTGTTCCTCCTGCGGTATGTGATGTTCTTCCACAGCAGTAGACCAAGCTGTCGGAAAAACCCCATCGCTCTCAACAGCTACCTGGCCATGATGCAAAGCTGCAAAACACAAAATATGGTGAGAAAAAGACAAGTTCAGCAGTTGTCAAGTTGTTAAAACACATCATATATGGCTGCCAAGACCACAATGACCAATAAGTCTACTAATCTAGTGTGCTGTTCTTTGAAATGTGGAAATTTGATTTTGATGTTGACTGTGAATGAGCTTTCATTAGTGAGGACCACAGTGAGAAACTGCAGCTGACCTTTCCCCCACAAAAGACACATCTACGGCTGAGGACAGTTGAGCTAAAGAAAACTCCTTTCGATTTCTTTTAGTTGAACTTTTATATTTCTTAGACACACACACAGTGAAGAAAGTTAAAACATCATGTATGTGATGGATCTGTTTTTATATGAATTGTGAGTGAAGGTTGACTCTTGTGTGCCTGCTGTGATCTGCTCAAGACGGAAAATCCCCTGCTTTATCCTGAAATCCTCCTGATCCTGACAGCTTACCTGTTTCACTCAGAGAGTTTAACATTTCCCTTTTGCTCTGTGAATGCCAGTTTGGTGTCTCTTTGTCCTGTTTGTGCTGTAGGCTAGTTAGTAAATAAGCCGAGGATCTGGCTCATGATTTGTGCCAGGTTAGAAAGCAGTACCCAGGCTCTCCGTCTTTTGCATCTACAAGACTGACGGTATAGGCTCAAATCAAGTTTAATTTTTTAGTTTTTATTAATCTGTTTAAATGTCAAGGTTTTGAATATGTCAGTACAGGTAAAGGATACATAATTTATAGCCACCGTACAGTGTTAAACTGTGTAACGTTACACTTCGTTTCTTTATTTTGGCCATGTTATTTTAGAGCTGAATAGAAAAGTAAAAAAAAAAAGGAAATGTTTAAACAATGAATAAATAAATGCATGAATAAATGGGACCTCATACCTCATTAACATTCTGAACACAGAAATACAGAAATAAATAAAATGCATATATTTATATATACATTTCGTCATGCATTTATTTGTTTATTCATGTATTTCAGCATTTATTTATTGAGACTTAAGACTTAAGTCATGTTTAGTCCTCTATATTATGAAGGCCACTGTAGGAAACTCGTGTCATTATTATGTGCTATATGTCACAATAACATCTTTAAAAACACGTCATATTATAACACGAACTTAGCCGGTATAACGCTAGCATTTCATTTGTTATTTAACCCAAGTAAAGTAAAAAATATTATTTAAATAATGTTATTAGCTTTTTCATTTGGCATTTTATCTCACAGTCTGACTCGTCCATAACTAGTTAAAGAACATATTTACATAAATACATGTTAGCTAACGGTCAGATAAAAACTCTTAGCTAACGTTTCATTCAGATGTAGCTTCGTAGCATAATGATGAGTTGGAAATTACCTTTTTAAAAACAATAAATAAAGCGTGATAAGCTCCCAACACTCGTGAAACTGTTGTTGATTATTACCTTTCTGTAAAACAGCTGATAAATCTCCCTTCAGCGCTCTGGACACACCAACGGCCGGTAGCTTGTCATTGACTCTCCACTTCCCCGTTTGTAAAGGCAGGTACAAGCTGAGGTGAAGCCCCGCCCAAAGGCGACGCTAATTGGCCAGAATAAGTTACAGAGGCGGGGTCACAGAAGCCGGTAAAGAATCTGATTGGCTTCTTCCTCTATGTTTTGGTAACTGCAGACAGCTGATTGGCCAGGCATTAGGAGCTGTTATGTACATGCTCTGTCAATGCATCTTATAATAATATTCACATAAATAAAAAGCATTACTTTTATTAGCACAAGCAGCATATAATTACATTGTATACTTGTAACCAACTATTATAGCAGTAGAGGCTTTCATTAATAGCATTACATTTGCAATTATTACATAATTTTTAATTTGATACATTTTTCAATTACATATATTGCAAAGAAAACACATTTATAGAATTGTCCAAATTTAAATACACTGCAGCTCCAGTAGGATGTTCATAGGCATGTCATTTGTTTTAAAATGAGAAAAACAAAAAACAAACTTTGCATCTGAAACTTCTTCCACTGACTCTCAATAAATAACTTCAAGAAAATATCATAAAGATAATTTTAATGAACATCCAAACCAGCAAATTCTTAAAAATATAAGCATCTCTCTATGAAATAAGGCAGTTATCTTTTATTGTGCTTGATATCGGTTTCCTGTCAGGCACGGTCAGGGAAGCTTTGTATGAATGAACCAGAGCGCTCTGAAGCGTGACGGACACTCGTTGATATGTGAACGTGAGGGACTGGAAGTACATCACAATGAAATACACAGAGTCTTTGTCTTGAGCCAATAGAGTTTCCCCTGCAAGCGCTTTCAGCTCAGGCACACTGGCAACACACCAGGCTGGAAGACCAAAAACTACACTCAACACCATGTAAAAGTTAGTGAAATCGAAATATATTCTGTTTATGAATTTTTGCATCTTAGCTACTGCCTGCATTGTTAAATATCAGATAAATATGAATGGAGAGCTACCCTCTATCCCTGTCACTTTAAAATGTGCTTTCACAATATTACAATGTACTTTACATCTTAAAAATATATAGCTAGACTAGTTTGTTGTATTCAGTGATGTGACAACAGCATATGATATGCTGTATGATCAGTTGCATAATATTTTCTTAGTTTGGCAAAAGTTCATGTAGCTTGAAAAGTATTTCTGTCCTTAAAGCAGCAGAAAGTGCTCATAGAAACACCGGCTGCTCTTGTCCTGTTAAGAGTCGATATGTTGAGGCCGGCATGGTCTTCAAGTGAATCTGTCCATAGGGAGAAAAGTCAAAATTGTGAGAACATGTCTTAATAAAATACCTATAACTGTATTTATGACCAAATAAAAACGTATTACGCGTGTACGAATGCCATGCCTTCTCACCTCTCCGACAGCGTTGGTCAGGATCTGGATGATCTTGTCGTGCGGTGTGGCGACAACACTCTGCCCGTTGATATCGATGATGCGGTGCCCAACACGGATGCCTCCTCTCTCTGCTATACCGCCCCGCATCAGACTGCAGATCTTGGAGGAAAAGAGAGATTTTTTTTAACATAAGATTATTTCGTCAAAGAATAGAGGAAAATAGAACGATTAACTCTGAGGGATAGTGAAAAACAAAGTATGAATATCGACGTACAATGCCGTCCTCCACACTGAAGCCCAGCTGAAACTTGGGATCTGGCCTCCTGATAATCGCCATGGTGACCGGCGGGCAGTGGACGATGCTGAGCTTCACATACTTTTGGCTTTTTAAGTCCTGAAATAGAAAGAAAGTGAGCACTTATGTTACAGCAGCATGTGTTTTGTCTGAACCTTGTTTTCTTTACTGATGTCTTCTTGAATGTTCTGATCACAGTTAATAGAACCGCTCCAGTATACCTGACTGAAAATACTACAATATTTCTCATTGCAAACTCAGTATTTAGTTGTGTAACAGAATAACCATTTGTTTGCTGTTAGTTCAGTCTGTATCCCAGTGATGTGTATTGCATTACTACTATTGTGTTTTTTTTGTGTGTAAATGGATGATGGCAACTGCTGTCAGTTGTTTCCACTCAAACTTTCACTGCCCTCTGCATGTTAAATCTTAAAATGCAATACAATGCAACAAGATTAACTACGGCCTCACAAATTAGCAAAAGCTGGCTGACAGTGTTCAAGCATTAAACATTATACACTTCACAATAATAAAATTCAGGGCAGGGCGTTTGCGTTGATGGCATTATACAGGTGTTCTCCGCGTTTCTTTCTCCACACGGTCAAAGCAGGTGGCCACCCACCTCCAGCCAGACTCTATTAGAGGTCTACGCCTGTTAAAAGGAAGTTTTTTTTCTCGCCACCGTTGCATAAAGTGCGATTGCTCATGGGGGAATTGTTAAGTCTCTGTAAATCAAAGAGTGTGGTCTAACTCTACTCTAAGTGTCTTAAGTGTCCTGAGATAACGACTGTTTTTATTTGACACTATAAATAAAACTGAATTGATATTGTGTCCATCACAGGTAAATGTTTCAGAGGTTGTGCTTAACAGGGTACAAACTATCAAAGCTTTTGAAATATTGAATAATAGCGCATACACGCTGGCAATAAAAAACTGGATGAATACTGATACTGGCCCTTTAAACTCCAATTAATATCTGAATCCACTATCAAATCAGTTCAAGCATACAGGAATATCCACTCACAGTGCATGGAAACAGTGCCATCTAGTGCATCCCAAAGACAATACATTTGCTGTGAAGTAGGTAAGAACACTTGAATGTACTGCGCTTACATTTTATCTGATCTGACCCATCAAGAAATTCTTCCATTCCAGTATAATATTAATAACACGTTGATCTAGTTATGTTTGTCAGCTTGTGCTCTTTATTCCTTCTTACCCGAATTATGTTCTGGCAGGCGCTGATGGGCAGACCCACCAGGCTGGTGCTGTTGACGGACATGATGCGGTCCCCGATGCTGAGCTCACCGCTGCGCTCGGCTGGACCTCCGTGAAGGAGGTTAGCCACCACCACTGTGGGCAGGATGGAGCCCCAGCCCGACTCAACCACGGCCAGACCCAAGATCTCTCCAGGAGCCTTGGTGATGGCTACCTGAGCCACAGACACACAGCGATGGAAATGTTTTCACTTGGTTAACAACTTATTCCCCTACGATGATCTACATTTGAAAGCTGCAACACATAACATCCATGCCTTTATTTTATGGGTGTCATGAATTTTCAAATCTACCATTCAATTTGAAGGTCATGATTTAATTCACTTTTCCATTTTTTTTCGGAGCATTGACCAGGCCACGAGGAAATGTGCAGGGCTTTGAAGCTAATTTGACAGTGAAATTACAACTTCTACGGGAAGCT
The DNA here is from genome assembly GCF_963691815.1 of Echiichthys vipera. Classification (NCBI taxonomy): domain Eukaryota; kingdom Metazoa; phylum Chordata; class Actinopteri; order Perciformes; family Trachinidae; genus Echiichthys; species Echiichthys vipera. Next base: position 19,456,390 of record NC_139828.1, on the reverse strand, counting down.
ACACACATTATATCTGCTAATTCTTAGAGACGCCGATACCCGGTTTGGATATCAGCTTTGATATTGATTAATTAGCTGGACCGGATATCGGATGAATGAGGCTGATCCAGCATTCTGATCCAGACATAATATTAAGCTAATTAAGCTATTGTTTGTTGGGTTTCAAGCAGCTGCTATATTTGATATTACATTTTAAAAAATGTTTGCAGCGCAATTTACATGGAAGTGTTATTTATTTATTTTTGCTGCTAATGTACACTTTGTTATTTGTTAATAAAAAATATTAAGTACTTTTATATCTTTGTTGATTTGATACCTTTTTTTAACAAGGCTAAATGTTTATATCAAGCCTGATGCTTTCACTCACATGGACAGGTAAACGGTTCATTCATCCAACAGTAGTATCGGATCGACATCGGGTATCGGCCGATATGCTCAGATCGGTGCATCTCTAGTAATTCTGCTCAAATTTTAAGTTAAATATCTGAGTAATGACTGTCTACATTCAGTCATCTCATACGACTCTTCTTGCATGTGGTCTAGAAAATCCTTAATAAAATAGGCCTCCTATAGTTTGTGTATGATATATAGCCACAATCACTCTGCTTACGTCTCGGATGTTCTGAGAGTCAGAGAAGTGAGCCAGGTCTCCGTTATAGAGTTCCTGACTTTCCAGGTAGTCACTGTACTGGCCAGGCCTCAGATCGCTGGCCTTGATGCCGCTGGCCTGAAGAAACTGCTGGTACGCCACTCCGAACGCCTGCCCGATAGCCTGGGCTATGATCTGAGCCTGGATAGAGGGACAGGTGTGGAGAAGAGAGAGAACTGACTCGAGTTTCAATTTGTTAAATAAATATTCTTCCTTCACTTTTTTTACGCTCAGTTTCATTTGAACAAATTAAAGCAAATTAGTTAATTTGCATAGTGCACCCAGAACACGTCACACCCTGCAACTAAAACAATAAACTGACATCAAGTCTGAAAACGTTCCCTACGGTCCGACAAAAGGTGATGCATGGTTTTACTCTCTCATCATTTGTTACATCCACTTGTTTCATTTGTAAATCTCATTTCAAAGTAAAACTTTTCATATAAAAAGAGTTTAGTAAACCAGCAGTAGATTCAGTGGGCTCAATGCCTTCCGTACCCCACAGCTAATTTGTTTCTAAAAAGAAACCCTTCCTCCCCCTATTTATTCTTGCCAACAGTAGAAACTGGGACGACCGCCAGACCATTTTTACATTCAGGAGAACTCGCTGGCTGTCTGGGGGAAGGAAACCAGGCCAACCCTGAAGCTTAAACTTTTGTCCAGTCGAAGACAGCCCATTTGATCTGAGAGGCAACATTGAGGGGAGCAAAGGATGCCTAATAATGTCTTGACTTGTCAGCCTGATAGTGAGTTTTGCAGCTATAAAGGCTCAAGACTACAATGAACATCATGAAAAACAGAGAAGGATACACATTTATGAGATCTAGTAGGTCAAACGTGCAGGTTTCCTGTTTATAAAAAAAAAAAAAAAAAAAAAAAAAAGAACTGTCATGACCATTCAAGTGCCTCACATCGTCAGAGAAGAAGACGTGGCAGATCATTAAGCACTTCTTCTGAGGCCCAGAAGAGGATGCAGAGGGAGAGTTAGAGGCTGGGTCACCGTCCTGCCCTTTACGTTTCCTTCGTGCCATCAGGACCACAATGTTACCGATGTCTGCAATGTAAGAGATCATCTGCAGAGCGTGGTCCATCATGGCTTCCTGAGTGGAAATGAGACATAATGGTGTTTTAATGTTAGAGACAGAGAAGGCAGGAAGGTCTGGTTTGCATTTGCTGGGACTTGAAGGTTGCTCGGGATAGGAAATCCAAATCCTTTATAATTTTTATTGCCTGGTACTCTACTTGCAAATAGAGGCCACTTCCGCTTTTCCTGCCAAAAGCACTAAACTGAGGAAGTGATTTTTTGTGAAAAGACTTTGTGACTTAAGGGATCTCTTGTATTTAAAATGTTGCTGGTGAGTAGCTATTATATCCCATAAAATCTATTAAATCTTTTTCTTTAATGCAACAACATGGAAATCTGTGAAAAAGATTTTTCACAGATTTCTACGATAATAAAATAACATGGCCATAATGCAGTCAACCTTACCTTTGACTACAGGTTATAGTGAAAAATAAAACTAATACTAAGTTTCTCTAATTGTCAAGAATATTATTTCTAATTTCTAACAAAAAAAACACAACGTTAAAAAAAGAAAAAAATACCCAATACACCCTGACTATTTTTATATTCATAATTATTGTACAATAAGGAGCAAGCAGCCATGCAAAGAGGGAGCCGACAGTATTTGACCCACTTTGACTCTCCTGACAATTCAACTACATAGTGGGAGAAAATAGACTCTACTAGAACTGCAACATCACTGCAGAGCTCTCATATCGAATCACCACCCAGTTCTATATTAAGGAGTCTTGCTGTCAGGGCAAGTGCAATGCTGCCATATAAAATAAAAGTTCACTAATGCATGTAACTTTGATCCGACCCTGAATCTAATTTATTACATTTCAGACACATGCTCATGGTGGGAGAGCAGGTAGGGACACTTTGTCAGGAAAATGACCCAATTCTTTTGACACATCAACAGGGCAGAGTTTCAGCATTTATCCCAGTATCTTAATTTCATAACTTTTTGATAACTCATTTTATTTGAGACTTGACACAAGATCTTGATTCCAAAGCTGTCTAAAGCAAAAACTAAGTATTCACACTATTATCATGTTTTTTTTTAATTCAAATCCATCCTACAACCTGAAATCCACTAAGATTCCCGTCGGCATTTGATGGTTCAAAAGCCAGAAAAACTACCAATAGTAGTAGCGTTAGTTGAGAGTAGAGCTGCAACGATTAATTGATTAGTTTTCAACTATTAAACTAACTGCCAACTATTGTACTTTGATAATCGATTTAATTGATTAAAAGACAACTTTTTCCGATTCCAGCTTCTGAATATTTTCTGGTTCCTTTCCTCCTCCATTGACAGTAAACTGAATATTTTGGAGTTGTGGACAAAACAAGACATTTCCGGATGTTGCTTTTGAAAACACCATTTTCAGTCCGGATGAAATCGTTCTATAGACAAAACAACTAATCAGTGAATCGAGAAAAAAGTGGACAAATTAATCAGCAATTAAAGTAAATGTTTTGAAAGAAAATTCAAACTATGGAAGTAAATTTCAGCTTTTTTAAGCGGTTTGAAAAAACCCACCTGAGTTACAGCAGTGAGAACTTTGATTCGCTGGGTTGAGATGAACAAATCCACCTCCGTCATTGGCTGGGACTCTCCCTCTGGAGCCTGAAACAACACAACATCTCTTGTATTTCTATCCTGATGACAACATCGAAACACTAAACAGCTAATGCCACGATAGAAGAATTCCAAAGTAGTATTTTTAGTTTTACAGCAAGTACTACTGGGTTCAGCGTCTACTGTGAGCATCTCTTTGCGGAGTTCACCTTAATGCGGTCCACAGCCTCCTGAGCCTGCGTCATACGGGCGTTTGTAGATGGGTTCTTCTCTGATTTGATCTGAGTGGAGCCCAGGTATTTGGCACCAAATATCACTCCATCCAATAGGTCTTCAGGGTCACACGGACCAGGCACTAAAAGAGTAAAACACATTAGACAACGACTTGGCCTCACTTCTTTCTTTTAGTAACATTTAACACATAGAAATGCCAGCTTTCTATACCACGAAAGAGGTGTGCTGAGGTGACTCACCGTCTTTATAAGGAGGACGATCAGAGCTCTGCAATGACAGCAAAAGGGGGAATTAATGAACTGTCAAGACTGAACTGCATATGGTAAAAAAGGGAATAAAGACAGTACATTTAAAGAAATTTCAGAGATTGTAATTTGCAAAAGCGATCCTTTAGCTTTACAGCATCACAGCTTTTCTCTTTTTTACAGCATTATTAAAGAAATATCTTGAGGTTCTTGTAACCTGTGATGGGCAACTCATAGCTTAATAAAATATTAGTTAGTTCCAGTTATAACAAATATTGCAGACTGTTGAACTCCAATATCGCTGATGATAAACACATGCAATAAATCAACTTTGTGTTTCATTTTTGTGGAGGTGACACAAATCTTTTTTCACACAAATGTAAAGTATACATCACACTATGTAGTTTAAAACTTATTTGAGTTACATGAGGAATATTGGGTCTTCTGTAGATACAAAATTCATAAATCAATTGTAACATTACTCATCATTTAGAGTTTACAACTCATCCTCCTTCGTGCTGATATAGTCACAGTCCCTCCACCTACCTGCTCGCTATCTGCAGCAGCCTCCTCGTCCTCCGGAGGCTCCTCGCCCAGCTTCATCCACACTGGCTCAGGATACTCATCATCTGGGAGGGAGGTGAGGGAGTCCTCCCTGTGCCGCTGCTGCTGACCATTCCCATAATGCCCCCAGAACCTTTGAGCGTCCTCCTGACTGTAGGAAACCGACACCACGGCGTCCACGTCTCCTCTGTGAGGCACACAGGTGGGACTGGGAGTAGCGCTGATTTCTGTGAACTGCAGCAGCCCAAGCAGATCTTTCTGGTGGGTTTCAGAGAACAGCAGCCCGGTGGTCTCAGTGCTGTCGTCTGTTAATAGAGAGGGAGCACATGCAAACTGGTGCTGGGCGAGCTGAGGTGCTGTCCGGCAGCTGGGATAAGGCTCTTGTCCCATCAGCTGGAGCTGGCTGAGCAAGGTGTGGATGTGGCTGTGGTCTTCATCACCTGACCGTCTGTGAGCGACCTCCACCTCGTCTTCACTGACCCTATTCTCACTTACATCCTCCTGGTCCTGGTATTCCCCAACCCTCACCTCTTCCTCCTCCTCCTCCTCCTCAACTGCTTCTTCCATTTCCTCAATATCCCGGACTGGATCTGCAATATTTTGCACGAGTTCCTGCAGGTTCACGTCGAGTGGCGCCACAGTGTCACTCACACCTAAAGGTAGTAACACTGTGTCACCTGGACTGCTCTTGTCCAGACTGTCAACAGAGGGAAGGAAGCTGGGATCCTCCAGGTCATCTGCTGAGCCCACCTCACTAGATGAGTCAGACCTCCAGTCTAATGGAGGAGGCTCGATCAGGTTGTACGAGTCCACATCCTCCACATCCTCTGAAGCTTGTGGAGCTGCCACAGTCTGTCTGCTGATTTCAACCTCAGAGGCTTCGTCAACAAGAACACTGGCAGAACACGACGGGTCTGACCGATCAGCGGGGCAGACGTCTGAGTCCATTTTGAAAGAAAGCCTGTCAAAGGAAAAGTTCGATTCAAGAGGTCAGCAGTAATTGGGTTCACTTGGTTTCCCAACTACATGACTAACACTGTCAAAAAACAAAAGATGCACTGATGTAGATGAGCTGCAGCACAAACAAAACCCTCAGTCGAACAAAATACTGTTTCACATAATACCTTTAGTGCTGGAAGACACCATCAGTTAAGGCTAGCACTTTCTGAAGTACAGCAATCAACATGACGATCAAGATAGAGAAAGCAGCCTAAAAGCTCAAAGTACAAGGACCAAACGTACAAATTGTGTAACCATAAAATAGACCCAAGGAGAACACAACACTTCACTTCCCTTTATGTATGAAATATATATTTTTAATATAAGATATTCAGCTTCACATTGATGCACTCTAAAATATGCTGAGCGGAGAACAAACAGGGCAGCTTGCTAACTTTACCAAGGATTCTCGACTGAAGTGTCTTCAAACAACATTAAAGGACGATTTTTACAAATCTGACAGCTGTTCTGGTAAAATCGTCATGAAGGCAACAAGGTATTTTCTTTAAAGGTTCATGCTGCGTCACAAAGACACATTTATGTGTATTTGATGAGAACCGAATAGAGAAGACACATGTACAGATGCGTTCACTATGGAGGACTAATCATGACTTAAGTCTCAATAAATAAATAAATAAATGTATAAATAAATAAAAGAATAAATAAAATATATAAATTAATAAAATAATGAATAAATGCATGAATAAATGTATAAACAAATACAATAATAAAAATAAAATATATGAATAAAATAAACAAATACATTAATAAATACTATAAAAAAAATTAATACATTAATAAAATAAATAAATGCTTATCATTTATTTCTACATTTTTGTTCACTACATTTATTTATTTCTGTGTCCATATGCTAATTATTTGTTTATTTCAGCATTTATTTATTCACAAATTGATTGATTTATTCCTGTATTTATTTATGCATTTATTTATTGCTGCGTCACAAAAAATTAATGTGTATTTGACGAGGCCCGAAAATAGAAGACACACAGGATGTGTTCACTGTGGAAGACTAAACATGACTTAAGTCTCAATAAATAAATAAATAAATACAAGAATAAATAAAATAATATATAAATTACTAAAATAATGAATAAATGCATGAATAAATGTATAAATAAATACAGGAATAAATATAAAAATAAGTAAATAAATAAGAAATGCATTAATAAATGTAAAAATAAATAAATGAATAAATAAAAGCTTAACATTTATTTCTACATTTTGTTCAGCTACATTTATTTATTTATTTCTGTGTGATGTAGGAGGTCCCATTCCCTCATGCAATTATTTATTTATTAGTTTATTTCAGCCTTTATTTATTTATTTCAGCCTTTATTTATTTATTTCAGCATTTATTTATTTATGCATATATTTATTTATTCCTGTATTTATTTATGCATTTATTTATTTCAGCATTTATTTATTTATGCCTATATTTATGTATTCCTGTATTTATTTATGCATTTATTTATTTATTTCAGCATTTATTTATTTATGCCTATATCTATGTATTCCTGTATTTATTTATGCATTTATTTCTTTTTATTTATTTCAGCATTTATTTATTTATGCCTATATCTATGTATTCTTGTATTTATTTCAGCATTTATTTATTTATTTATTTCAGCATTTATTTATTTATTTATGCCTATATCTATGTATTCCTGTATTTCTTTATGCATTTATTTATTTATGCCTATATTTATGTATTCCTGTATTTATTTATGCATTTATTTATTTATTTCAGCATTTATTTATTTATGCCTATATCTATGTATTCCTGTATTTATTTATGCATTTATTTCTTTTTATTTATTTCAGCATTTATTTATTTATGCCTATATCTATGTATTCTTGTATTTATTTCAGCATTTATTTATTTATTTATTTCAGCATTTATTTATTTATTTATGCCTATATCTATGTATTCCTGTATTTCTTTATGCATTTATTTATTTATGCCTATATTTATGTATTCCTGTATTTCTTTATGTATTTACTTGTTTATTTCAGCATTTATGTATGCCTATATTTATGTATTCCTGTATTTATTTATGCATTTATTTATTTATGCCTATATTTATGTATTCCTGTATTTCTTTATGTATTTATTCGTTTATTTCAGCATTAATTTATTCATGCCTGTATTAATTTGTGCATTTATTTATTGGTGCTTTATTCATGTTTAGTCCTCAACAGTTCACTGCTTGGAATATTGAGGATGTTGCGTTTACGGTTCTTGGGGTCGCCAGTTATTCAGAAAGAGGTGAACTTTATTATCTCTAACAGTCCAACTTTGAACATTTGGGAACTGCATTTGCCCCCCTCGCCTCGAGCACAGGACAAAGTGGGGGCAAAGCAACGAGAGCTGGCAGTTTAGAAAACAAACTAATGTGATAAAGCGGAAAAAATAAGAACTTTTTACACAGAGGGTCATAACGTTAGCGCTCAGTTTGGCTATCTAAAGTTAGAAGTTAAAGTAGCTCAATGCTATCTAGTTAGCCAATTACAAACCGCAGCACCCCAAGAGGAGCCCATTAATAAACCATGTGATGTCTGTGTTAAAACAGTGCAGTTAAAGCAGCGAAGATAGCAGCTCTCACCTGATATTAGAGGTGTTTCTGGGAGTCTTCGTGCCCACACAGAGACTCCCGAGGGTGCCACGACTGATGCGGTGACGTGCTTTGAGATTTGAGTCTTTTACACAACTTTGGTTTGGTTTTGTTCGTCATACTAACAACAGCAGTTTAACATCATAGTCTCACATAATCCAAGAGTTAAAAAAGTCACGATATTAAATTATATATTATAAAATATTTTCTTAGTCTTCATTACTGCTGTTGTCGAGGCGACAGCTTTAATTTATTCTCGCTGTGCTGCGTTCACGTGCTGTTGGCACTTCCCCTTCTCATCAGTATTTTGTTTTCTTCTGTACACATAATACACATGACCTAACCATCATTACAGCACTTTCCCTCAAATCCCATATTACAAATTTAGCTCGTTTTTAAAAAATAAATAATAATAAATAAAAAATATATACATATTTACTTTTTTTTTAAATTTTTTACTATGAATTCAAATATTCGACCTATAATTGAATGCAACCATCCTACGACTGTGGATATATTTACAATTTATAAAGAGGAAAATAACAGCTGAAACGCTTTGCAGAATTGAAGTAGGTATCTGACATGATGTCGATTATTTGCGCTAAACACAAATTTCGTCTTAATTCCGATCCCTCCGTCAGCACGTGAAGGCAACAGTGACACGTCATTTTGAGAGTTTCAGACCTGCTCAATCAAACACAGATGAAACGATCAGAACTGAGGAAAGACAATGACATTTATTTAAAAATCATTGATCTACAAGACTCTACATAATCAATGAATAAATTAACCTAACATATAATTACATTTACATTTCAAGCAGCGTCTGTCCCATTTGACCAGTAACACAGACCTTTATGTGACATTTAAAACTTTCATTGTTTTCTGTGTTTTTTTCCTACTGATTCGTATGCAAATCAGCTATTTCCAATGCCTGAGAAACAGTGAAACTAGTTAATGTGATGTAGCTTGAGGATATCACATCCTATGAATATGAATATGAAATGTAAGATTGAAAATATATGGAGTGTGTATCTACATAAGGCAACAATTTAGTGGTCTTTCAACAGTTTTACTCTTAAGATCCACACACAGCTTCAATTTCTACCCAACCAGTAAGATCCCTGTAGAAAGTAGCAGGAAGCCTCATTTGTGTTGAATACAAAATCAAACCACCTCAAGGAGCTGCCGCCAATTAACCACAACGTCATTTGGACATCCCTGTCATGTAAGATCTGAATACTGCTGTCTGAAAACCTCTACATTTTTCTACATTATCTGTATGTAATGACACATAAATTATAAATAAACTTCACATTTGTGTGATAGTGATGCTGCAGCAGTTAGCTGCTAATTTGACTGAATAATCCTTTCATTAAGTCTTGCCTCCAGCTGTCTGATGACTGAATAAAATGTATTTTTAAGAGGCTTTCAGTCACATCTGACGATACACTGCTAGGTCTACTAAGATTACTCACTTTTGATCCAGTTACGAGTCTAGCTGATTTAATATCAACCTGACTAGAGATTAAAGATTTGCTAACTCAGGAATTCCCACCAGTACACATTCGGTCATCAAAGCTCGGGATCTATTCCTCACTGTGAGGTGAAGACAAACACTACGTTCACACTGCAGGTCTTGATGGGCAATCACGATTTATTGCTCAAATCCGATCTTTTGTTTGGCTGTTCACATTACGTCTTTAAATGTGGCCTGTCTACGGCCACATTTAGATCATTGATTGATTGATGATCATTTAAATAATTTCCCCCTGGGATTATAAAAGCATTTCTAATTCTGATTCATTGATGACATCACGCCACAACCATGTTTACGGAAGGGAACGTGGCAACGGCAACCGGACGTTATGACTTTATGCTTAATGCTTAATAAACTTCACTAGTCCTCAATTAAATGCAACCTAGCTGTTCAGATTGCGGTCACATTAAAAAAAATCCGATACATATCCGATTCAGTAGCACATTTTAAAGTGGCCTAATTCTGATCCGAAAATGTCAGATTCAATGCGACTTGTGCTGTTCACGCTGTCAAACGCAAATCAGAAATGGGTCACATATGAGAGGAAAAATCGTATTCAGGTCACTTGTAACTGCAGTGTGAACGTAGACTAAGTCCCGTCCGTCTCGTCGCTGTGTCCGGCGTTCATCTGGATCAAACCAATCAGAGACGAGACGGTGCCCATCAGCCCCACCAGCCAGTTGGGGAATCGTCCCGCCCACAGGAAGCCGGGCGGCATCCAATGAATGGCATTACTGAGGTCGGCCATGCTGCTGAGGACGGAGAGTACCTCTCCGCGCATCTGCCTGCGGAGCTGAGAGCGACTGCAGGAGAAAAAACACACACTGGTTCTTCAGGACATCTTCTTTCCCATAACAGATCAATGCCTCATCCCTTTCTACATTTACTGTAAAGATAAACTGTAGCTACAACACCTGCTGCCACCACCTTCGTCCCTCTCATATTTCTTCAGCTTCTTCCTCAGTAGCAGCAGAACTCGGAGCGATCTGAGGAGATAAAGATTTACATTCACACTTCCAGTCTCTTCACTGGTTCATGGCCATTTGCTCCAAATTCAGCAAGCGAACAAGCAAGGGTCCCAGTAGTGTTCAACCAGTTCAACCTTACAAATGATTCTGTTGACATGATCATCATCTTGCAAGTGAATCGATTTAAAAAAAAAAAGAAAACAATAGAAGCTGTTAAAAATAAATGCGTAAAATAAATCCACTTTTGATGTATTTTGACAGTTGAAGGATGTTTCATTTAGGATAAGACTGGTATTGTACTATATTTTTTGCTGTCCTTAAATCTTATAAAAAGACCAAAACCAACAATGTGTTAGTCCGTCTTTTAGTATTGTCGATTTACTTGTTTTCACGGTGGCACTCAACACCGAGCCCATTGATTCCACTGAAGACATACGTTTTAAAAAACATGTCACTAATTTGTAGTTTCATTTAAAAAAAAAAAAAAAGGCTGTGTAATTCCCTAAAACAGTTGAGAACTTTAGCTTTTAACAAACATTACTCCAACAGCAGTAAATAGTGCATTTGTTTACAGCAGCAGGAGAACGTGTTTTTGTTTATATAGTTTTCAGACAACAATGGAGCTCTGTGGTGCAGAGGGAGAAGGTATATCACACTGTGTCTACACAGGAAACACCAATCCATTTAAATCACCGTCTAAGGACATTTGTCGTTTAGTTTAATGCCAGTCTCGATTGGACACTTGATCTCAGACCTGAGTATTCCCAGCAGCAGCGAGGTTCCCCACAGCGCCGTGCTGAACAGCCACCAGGTATCAGACTTCACTTTGATGAGCTCGGCGTCAGCAGCCCAGGCGATGTGTTCACAGGGGTAGTAGAGCTGGTCGGCCACGTTGGTCAGCACTGATATCCAGCGCACGCCTCTGTCCTCCTCCTTTGAAAAATATGATGGCGTACGCATTAATGCGACATTTCACAGGATAACACTGTGCATTTATGTGTCACGTCAGCACGCATGTTGTTTTCACAGAGAAGTTTCAGACGAGAAGTCGGCAAAGAAAAGTCTTGTGATTTTGGTTTCTCCAAGTGTTTGTAAACCCTGTGCAGGATGAGGAGTTCAGCGTCCTCCACCCCTCTACCTGCTTGATAAGCAAACTGCAGGGGTCTAGTTTGTCTTCAGCCGAGGAGCCGACCACATCTTTTAAAATTCTCTCAAAATGTTTCATCACCAGTGACGAGACGAGCTACAGGTCTGAACTGATTCGATTTCTATTTTGGGAATTGGGAAAATGGTTGAAGTCATCCATACTGAGGGCAATTTGCAACCATCAGCACACATCTGAAAAGGTTCTGGAAACAGCCCCACTGAGCTGGTCGGCACAGTATTGGAGAGTGCGCCTGAAGATGGCTTCTGGGCTAGCAGCCTTCCTTATATTTGTTTTAAAAAATAAGACTGAGATACGTCCTTGAGATGTCACCAAATCTTCGTGGGGAACAAGAGAATCATTCAGGTTGGAAACATTGTGCACGAGGTCAGGCTTTTCAAAACGAGTGAAAGAAGAATCGAAAAAGTTTGGCAAATCGCCCTCATCCACTCCACTGATGCAGATAGGTTGATTTATTTATTATTTCATTAATTTATGCATGTATTTATTATTTTATCTATTTATACATCTATTCATGCATTTATTTATTTCATCCTGTATTTATTTATGCATTTATTTATTTATGTATTTATTTATTTAATCCTGTACTGGTTTATTTCTCTTTTTATTTACTTATTTAATCCTGTACTTATTTATTTAATTATTTATATATGTATATATGCACTGATTTATTTGTTTTATCGTTTATCTTTGTTTAAATGAAGAGTTGTCCAAATACTACTATCCAATACATTAACTGATATTTATATATGGATGGAGAACCTTTTAGTCATGTTTCAACTTTAAAAAAACATCTTGTGGAAAAGAAGCTAATTCAACTCAATGATGAATAAAAGAAGTGAGAGGATGAAGAGGAGTGTTGCTGTTGCTGTTTCTCACCCCGCCTCCAAACCCGTAGCTGTGGGAGTAAGCCAGCATGGACAGATCATCAAACAGCCTCAGCACCGTCCTGCAGTGGCTGAGCTGAGCAGAAAACAGCAGCAGACGTTTCCCGAGCTGGTGGGATGAAACGTCTGCTGCTGCTTTCTGGGAAAGAACTCCTCCGACCAGCTGCGAGCCGTAACAGACCGTCCGAATCTGAAAAGACAAACAGAGGAGGAAAACACCGGGTAGTTCTCAAAGGACCTTTAGGAGCGAGGAGGAACAAGCAGTGAGGCAACGAGGACACAGGAGTTGTATCTGAAAACGTGGGTTTAAAAACCAAGAATGGAGCATACAAGTAGTTTATTTGCATTGTATCTACTAAGTCATCTGTCGTAAAGGTTTATAAAATAAACCAATACAGCGGTGGAATGGATTTGCTGAAATACTTTTACTCCACTACATTTGTTTGATCACTTTAGTCACTTAACAGATTCAGATTATTAATACAAAATAAACAAATAAATAAAGCAATAAAAATCGGGGTCAGTAAAGTTTTTCATAACAAAAGGGTACGAAAATAACTCTTTGCGCCGACTTTATCAGTGGTGTTAAAGTAGGAAAGGGTTCTCGTGTTCAGAATGCAGATGATCAATAAACATCCTAATGTGAATTTATGAAAAAATTACAAATCTAACAGATCATTTGTTGTGAATTACTGTTTTCACAGTGCTACTCCATTTTGGAGGTAAATATTGTACTTTTTACATTTATTTGTATTATTAGTTAGAAGTTACTTTGCAGAATGTATTAATGAGATAAGATATAAATCAGCTAGTTAAACATTTTTACAGTATTACACACATTATTCCTAAATGGGCCATTCTGCATAATGAATACGTTTGCTTTTGTGCTTCAAGTATAGTTTGGTGCTAATACTTTGACTTGTAACAGAGTATTTCCACACTGTAGTGTTACTACTTTTAGAGAACCTACTTCTTCCCCTAATACCTTCATTAATGATTAATAGTGGCGTCTGTCTACCTGTCAAACGGGTGTTTATGTGCACCTCTGATCATTTAGACATAAACTGCATTAGCACTTACAACTTTGTCTCTTCCTCTGTATGACTCCAGCAGCGTGACCAGAGACTCCACAGACGGCTGCATGTCTGTCTGTCTGCCGCACAAACACTCTCACAAAACGGTACAACACAGAAACACTGCGACGAGAAGCTCCTTCATGACATCTCCGACTTTAATGATGTGTTTTCCGTTCATCAGCCTGTTTCCAGCTGGACTTTGAAACAGGAAGAAGCCAAACAGACTCAAGCAAACGATCAGACTCATCGAACTTCTTCTTCTTCTTCCTCTTGTTTTCTTTGTTCGACAGTGTCTCTCTCTCTCTCGCTCTCTCTCTCTCTCTCTCTCTCTCTCTCTCTCTCTCTCTCTCTCTCTCTTTCTCTCTCTCTCTTTCTCTTTCTCCTTTTTTTTCTCTCTCTCTCGCTCTCTCTCTCACTCTCTCTTTCTCTCTCTTTCTCCTTTTTTTCTCTCTCTCTCTTTCTCTCTCTCTTTCTCTTTCTTTCTCTCTCTCTCTCTCTCTCTCTCTCTCTCTCTCTCTCTCTCTCTCTCTTATATATATATATATATATATATATATATATATATATATATATATATATATATATATACCTCTAGTGTTGAGGCTTTATCCAGTGGCGCCACTAGACTAAATTGTAAATTGTGAAACGTAAACTTTTTATTTCAACATTTTAGTTATTTTTAAAACACATATTTTCAAACACATTAATATGAACAGAACAATAAAAACTTGGGTGGAGTCAGGTGGGGCCCCTAAGTCATTGCAAACTAGTTAAAAGTTAAATATAGGGCGCACGTATAGGCAGCAAGAAGCACTCACCGAGGCCCAGGCAGTGTGAGTACAAACGGGCCTGGCCAGCGGGGGCAGAGGGAGGGGGGGGAAGTCACCTAAAGCCCGGGGCACGGTACGGACGGACAGTGTGAGTGCGCCCGTAGTTAAAAGTTTGTCAGCCCCCCGGGGCCCCCTACTGGCCTGGCTTTGAAGTAAAATTATTATAGAAAATCATCCTTCCTGATATTCTAGATCACTACTCAAACACTCTCTGTTGGTACTTGAAGGGATCTCCAAAATAAAAAAAGGAAACATTAATTACTAAATTAATAGAACACTAAGAAAATACTAAAACTTTTAAGATCTGTAAAAAGGCTATTAAAAACAAGTTTAGCGTCTCCTGTAATGTTTTTTTCTTTCACTCTCAGCCTGCTATGTAGTCATGTTCATGAGTCACGAGCTAAACTGTGATGGTGAGCAGAGGTAAAACGGTTGGTTTGAAAACACTGACATGTCAGTTCTGATGCTACACTTCCTGAAGACAGTCAACAATAATAATCTTCTGATGAGGAATAAACCTTCCTGTCTGTAGCTGAACAGTGTCGGCCTACGCTGCTGTATTTTAACATTGGTCTTAGTGGTGGGACTTGAGAGAGCCTGATAGTTTCTGAGGTGGTACGTCAGGTACAAAGTTGGAGAACCAAAATGGATAGATTAATATAAAAACTTTAAAAAAAAAATGTAATATTACTTTACAAATCAATACTAAGTATGAATAAAGCTCATTTTCTCAGGTTGTGAAAGGTCGTTTTACAGTTGAGTTTCTTTGCTCTACAAAGTTAGGTATGGTGCAGTGATGGAAGAATTAACTCAGATCTATGAGTTAAAGAAGCAAAACTACAGTGTAAAATATCTGGATACAAGTAAAAGTCCTGCAATCAATCTACAGTCATACAAAAGTATTATCATCTATATAATTACATAGATAACACAAGTAAAAGTAATCATTATGCAGAATGGCCCGTCTCAGAATAATATATCTTACATCACTGGATTATAACTATTCATGTGTTCAACTGTTCCTCACTTTTATATTACATCTGGTAAAGGTGAAGCTAATTTTAATTGCTTTATACACTGCTGGGTAGCTTAACTTATAATAATATAATAATGTTTTATTACTTAAGTTATCAAATAATACAAATACATGTAGTGCATGTATTCCCAGATCTGGTAAGTCAGTGGTTGATTGTGTCTTTGTTCTCTTAAATCTTTTTATACTGTGTTCTTATTGTATTCCACTGAAAGAGATGCACTGAAACTTCGCTGTACAATCGCTGAGCAATGACAATAAAACATATCCTATTCCAGGGACTAAGTGTTTCAAAAAAGAGATAAAAGAGTCAACAAAAAAGGGACACAACAACAAAAAATGTATTTCATTTATTTTAAATTATCTCAGACTTTAAGCAATACACAAAGCTACAGTAATAGTGTATTCATTTTCTATTCAAACAGTTTGACTGACAGTGCATTGATGACAATATTGTTATTCTCATCCGTTTTCACCAGGTCCGGCTCACAGGGGGAGCAGAGTAGTCCAGCCGTCCCTCTCCCCAGGCCAGGCGAGATACAGATACATCATTTCTCCAGAATGTTCTGGGTCTTCGGGCGCTCTTGGACGCTCAGGAGGCGTCCTGATCACCACCTCAACTGGCCCCTTTCTATGTGAAGAAGCAGCCGCTCTACTCCAGGCTCCATCTTCAGGGCATGTGTGTGTGTGTGTGTGTGTGTGTGTGTGTGTGTGTGTGTGTGTGTGTGTGTGTGTGTGTGTGTGTGTGTGTGTGGGTGTGTGTGTGTGTGTGTGTGTGTGTGTGTGTGTGTGTGTGTGTGTGTGTGTGTGTGTGTGCGCGTGTGTGTGTGTGTGTGTGTATCCAGACTGATCTCTCTCTTCACTCTATTTTCTGTTTTGTCCCTCAGTTTTATATAGTTTTCTTACAGCTTTAGTTTGAATAGTTTGTTAGTCAGACAGTTATTTTTTGTTCTTTTTCTGGTCAAGTAAAGCACAAATGTGTATCCAGATGGAGAGTTATATTATATTATATTATATAGCTTAAGTTATCAGCTTTAAATTTCATATATATTCTTTCTCTCTCTTACGTGTGAGTGTGTGTTGAGTTTGGCCCGTTTTAATAATCGGTGTCGTTGTCGTAGATGTCTGAAATAGAAAAGAAAAAGACAAGTTAAACAAAGAAATGGGTTTTCATGAAGATTGCAGTGGAAATTATAGATGCACAGTTAACATTATTACAGTTTATGAAGGTAACAGATGAAGATCCAAAGGTAACTCACCAGCACTGCCTGCATAGTCAACATCATCGTAAATGTCTCCTTCCCTGCAAAGGACGAAAGATGTTAAACTGACTCTAGCAAAGTTATTTCTATTGATATTTCTCGACCTAAAACTCATTAACATTAAGTCAAAATTAAGTTTACAACTTTGTTTACTGTAATCACGGCTGAAGACAAAATGCATCATATTAAACTTGGATGAAATGAAAAGTTCTGTACTGTGTTTGGATTCGTAAACATAGAATATGTAATCGTACATCTTTTACGAATTTAATATACACCAAAAAACAACAACAACAAAACTCTATTGATCAATCAACGTCAGAAAGGAGTGGTCATCATACCAGAAATATATTTACAAGAAGGTAAATCGGTCATGAGGTTAGTAAAAAGGTCATTATCTATTATTAGTGTTATGGTATAAAGAGACAACAAGGTGACGAATGAATTGATGAAGATTCACTTACATTGGAAGAAGAAGAGATCTGGACACATAACCATCTGTGAGAGGATAAATAGACCTCATGTAAAACAGTCAAAGTTTTCACTCATTCAGTGAAATATGTCAATATCTACTATGTGGATTGTCACAAAACATTCTGCAAACATTTGTTGTGGATGAACTCTGCAACTTTTCATTTAATGCCAAATGAGTGTGACATTTAAAAGAAAATAAATCTCAACAACTATGGATTTCTTTGATATTTTGTTTGGGGTTGGATTACACACAGTTCATGAGATTTATTATAATTCTAAGGATACCTTGTTTATAATAAACACCATCCCCTGATGGTATTGTGCCATCACCAAATCAACAGTCTAATTTGTCCAATGAAAACAAATGACATTCCAATAAGCATCTGCTGTACTTTGTGTTTACTGCTAAATACGAAATGACAGCATGGTAAACTTTTGGCCATATTGTTTACATCAGCATGTTAGTCATGTCTTTGGGAACATGTTAGCATGCTACTGTTAACATTTAGCTCAAAGCAAGGCTGTACCTTGGGCAAGGCTGTAGTCTTGTTAATCACATAGCCATGACAATAAATATCAACTCTTACTCTTTTTCTAAAGCCAGTCACCTCCACAAACATGTATAGCTTGCTATATCTTAAAATAATACAATCAAAGAGGGATGTGAAGTGTTAGCATACATTTTCCAAAGCGGTTGCAACACAGAGCTTTCTTGCTGTTGGTGAGCTGGATGATGTCCACGACTTCTCCTTGAGTCACATGCAGATCCTTCCCGCCTGGTTTCTTTATGATGCTATTGGGATCCACCATCATGGTGTGCAGCACTCTGAGAGGCCCTTCATACTGCAAAACAACATATGCAGTGATTTATTTGGGTAGCATTATCTGAATTTCAGCAACTAACGGTGCTTTTATTGTCATTATTGTGCAGTGTGTGTGTAGTTCCTCAAGGATCCACTCTAGGCCCCTGTTTTGTTTTTATACATGTTTCCCTTTGGACAAATAATTCAGGAACAAATAATGAACGGTCTAACTATTTCCTTTCACTGCTATGCTGATAACACTCCGCTTTATTTACTGCTAAAACCAAATAATCTGGTGTGAAAAACAATTTACCTTAAATCTTTTTCTTAGCTCCTTCTCCACTTTGGGGTTTGTGCTGGAAAAAAGATCATGATGATTCAGCAGTTATTCACGAAGCATATGAATGCATTTATCAGCAACACATAGTAAACTAATTATGTTTCTCCCCTGTATCTGAACATTAGCTCATGTGGTCTCATCATTTCAGATCTACAGAAATAAAGCTTTACATTACAGATACTGGAGCTGCTCTGAACTGTCAATATCCCACGCTGTAATTTCCTGTTCCCTTTCAGTAAATCAGATGTGAACGGATACCTGATTTCAGGTGGTGGTGGGGGGAAACCCTCATTCAGTGGTTGAACGTCATCATAGTCATCTGAGGGCAAAAAAAGTGAAGTCAAACTAAAACTAAAAGGATCTTGTAATTGTATATTAAGAGTATCTGTTGAAACAATCAACCAATAGCAATTTGAAACATTTAACACTTGTAAGAGAAAATAATAAAAGAAGCAAGCAAAGTTTTTCTATAAAATTATTTCAATTACTGCTTTTATTTTTAGCAATTATTGAATAAGAACAGAATATTTCAAATGTTCAGTAACTGGTTAGTGGTATATACTCTTAAATCCCTATTTAGTGCTTTTAATAAAAGAAAAAAACTGAATTGAACAAAACAAGCTGGTCTTTATGTTGAGCAATGATGAGCTACAAAAAACAATCAGATTTAGCTCGTATCAATCCAATCAGCCAATAATATTTATGCGTGTTGTGTTGTGACTTACCATCATCTTGCAGAATGCTGCAGATTAGAGGAAACAGAACATGTTAGTTCGAAGAAATGTGGGTGAAACTGAAAAAGTAATGCAACCAAACAATTAGGTGAGTTTACAGGTAGAATCACTCATAGACTATCAATGACTTTAAAACCGCTCAGAAAAGTAAATTGAAAGGTACTGAAACCTTTTTCTCACAATAAAACAGGGGGGAAATGAAAAGAGCAGGATTAATATGATCGCATGTACCTGTCGCTGCTATTTGACTCCACATTTAACATCAGTGGGGGGTCTGGAGGTGGTGGAGGCAATGGCAATGTGTCTATTTTTCTGGACTGGAGCAATTTGCGCTTCACTGCCTCGTAGTCTATGTCCACACATGTGTTACTGATGTATCCATCTGCAAGGTAACACAACATCAAGATCATGTACTTTGGATTTATTAGGGTAATTACGAGTGTGAGTCAACACAAAACCCCTCTATGTAAAGAGTGATAGTCAATATAATCACTGGGTCATTTTCATGTTAAATATCTTGACTCTAAGTTCTTATTTAGAAATTAATGGTAAGTTCTTAGATTTAAATCTGTCTTTTTGGAAAATGTTGGATTGACTAGAACCATGCATTCCTGTTTGAATCAATAACATTGACAAAAATAGTTTTTTTATCATGGGATTTGAATACATTTTTTAAATTTTGATCTCTGCTGCTGATAGATTGGCAGAGTATTTATAGTATTAAACTTGAGGTAACCACCACAACACTACTTCCATGCTACACTGCCAGTTGGCTTACTAGAGAAAGAACCAAAATAACCACGTGCTAAAGTGACTTTAAATTAACTTTAAGTGTCTAAATACTTTTCAGTGGAGAAAATGCGACTCTGCTTTGCTTTATGACATTCTACATTCTACATTCTTGTTTTGGGACATCTTGTCCTCTATAATTGCATATTGTCGATTAATTACTAGAAAGGCTAACCAAACACTAGAGGAAGTATGTAATAAGATAGAGACAGAAAGGTTGAGAGAGCTATGGCCACAAAGATATTTTGGTTTCACAGATAGAATTGAGTATCATCTGCATAGCACAATACATCTTTTATAGAAATGTCAGAGCCATAACAGGACCGGCGTTCTTCAAGGAAGCAAGGACCACAGAAAAAGTCTCCAAACAGAAGACCTGAGTTCAAATGGGTCCACATAAGTACAACAGCACATACACACCTTACTTGCTAAATTAAAAACAGGTATCAAAACAGGTGGGTGAAAACTTATAGTTTGATGCCTCCTGCACACACATCTTAAGATAGAAAGATTTTAAGTTGTCTTCATATCAACAGAGATCTCTGCAGTGTCTGTAAGGTTGACGTGACGTCAATTTGCTTTGCCTCACTCGTAGGCTTAACGTTATGGACCCAAACGCCCCCTCGCTCTAACATCTCTCCTTAATTGCATGTATAGGTCCTGTTTGTGCATGTGTGTATTTCGGGCCTGTGTGTGTAACATGTATAATAATAAGAGTGAAAAAATTAAATTTCCCCGTGCGGGATAAATAAAGTAATTCTTCTTCTTCTTCTTCTTCTTAAAGAGATGTTCAAACCAGAAGGTTTCCTATACATGCTTGATAGAAATTTAAAGCGAAACTCACAGTTTTCGTTGAGAGAGCGAGCCAACCATTTCCCTCCTGGGTTATCCTTCACTCGGAGGATCTCCACGCTCTCTCCTTGACGTACACTGAGGTCCAGTTTTCCTCCTCCATGCCAGTCATGCCGGACTCTGGCTGTATGAAGAACCTCTACCTCCCCTTGCAACTACAGAAGGACAGAAATGAATGACGTTGTAGATGGATTTGAAGAACCTCAATGTTTAAGGATGTGGGCTAAGTAACAAATATAAATTTCAAAGACGAACTCTATTGTCGCTAACCTTGATAACTAACTAAATAGATTATATATTTTTTCATCAGTACAATATTCCTACTTTTTGCCGTTCTTGGGCGTCAGTGAAATATCAATTGAAACTACTAAACCTAAATGGCATTCCTGTTTTGTAAGGTGGTGCATTTCCTTAAAAATTCACAGGGGGCCCCTCGAACCAGCATTCATCATCGTTATGTTATAAATGATATGACACGAACAAAAAAAATGCTGAATGTTATAGTTGTCATTAGGTGTTTTAACCGAATCATGCATGTCACATGCAACAGGAGTGGGTGGAGTCAAGTGGGGCCCCCTTAGGGAGGTCAGGTCTACTGCCATTGCAAATATTGTGCATTGTCAATGCTGTAGTTTAAAGTTTGTCAGCTCTCAGGGGCCCCCTACTGGCCTGGGGCCACAAGCAGTTGCCTGCTTTGTCTGCTGGCAAGCGGCACCTCTGTGCATGTCAACTAAATACAAATGATACTATCTGATCTGCTGTCGTAGAATCTGGATTTGGTTTCATGGAGGACAAATGTTGTTGGTACCTGAAAGTTCTTCCTCAGCTCATTTTGTTTTTTCTGACGCTCCATCTGATCTTTCTTCTCCTGCGCCCGTTGTTTCTTTGCTTCCTCTTTGTTTTGCTTGTCTGCATTTAACCGGTTTAGCTCCACCTGGTCCCTATACAGGAACAATTGGAATGAGACTTTTTTCATCACACATCACAGTTTGTTGCAACCACCACCCCCATCCCTTTGTTTCATCAGTATCCTGCTTTAACAGGAAATATGTTTAATCACAGCAACAACTAATGACCATAAACCGTCATTGCACACTTGTTTATTCGTTTAATGTTGCCTCACAGACACATTATGCTCAACTACATAAACACTACACTCCATTAAATGCTGTTTCTGTGTGACTTTAAATCTAAAGGAGCAGAGATAGTTAACCGTTAAGATGCAGTATATTGTGTCATAAACAAAATAACTCTAATTGCAAAAGCCTTTTAGGTAATAATAGTTGCGGTAGTGGTTGTTTCACAAGCAGCTGCTTTCGTAGGTGCAAAAATACCAGTAGAGAGTAGAAACACAATGTCCTGCTTCATGTTCATGCAGCTGCTTTTCTACTTTTAGCCAGTAGAACAAATACAGACACAGTCGTATACAGTTTAATGGTATACTTACTCTTCAATAAACTCATACACTTCATTGTTGTCCTGTAAGAGAAAAGGTTTTATTTGCACTTTTAAATAACAAAGAAAAACATTGATATACTGGAATTATTAGATTAAAGTAGATTGTCGCCCATTATCAGCACATGTTGATGTTTCAGCAATATAAACACGTATAAACTTGAATTTTAGTTTAGGTTCAGGAGAGAGTGCAGCATATTCTCACAAGAGAAACTATCTGGTTTTGAATTCTTAAAAAGGAGGCTTTCTCACTATAAAGTAAGATAACTTTTTCAGTTTTATATGCTTACCCCGTCTATATACTGTGAACTGCTGTCACTCCAGGACTCTGTGAAGTGACACCATACAAAGACATTAACGTTGTGTCTTCCATTTGAAAAAGTGGCACATTCTCTTAATAATAGTACAAGTCACAGCTCTTTAATGACTTAAAATGCGTCAGAGCATAAAGAACAAAAAGAGCGATACATCAATAAACAAGCTGCGGTTGTTACCGTTCTTCTCAAAGCTTGCAATGTCATCATAGAAGTCCTGGTTATCCTCAATGTCCCTGCAATCAATAAACATGTTCATTATTCAGCAGTTGGTTATGTGACATGCATCTGAGATCACTTGATCCCTGCATGCTGCAAACATTTAGAAATTATTCTCCTTTAAGTGCATTACATTTGTATATCTAGCTCGAGATTGTTTCACACTATCTCCTGTCTGCCGTCTCTACATCATCACAACTGTGAGAGAAACAATCATTTTATTTCATTCACATTTCATTCATTTCTCTGTGATGTTATCATTGCTGAGTGTATATTTCATATAGTGAAATAAATGCCATGAATTGAAAACACATTTTTCTGCAGGTGCTTTAATAACAGCAGAATCGTGTGAACTAGTGAAATACTCACATGGTGGCTATTTGGCACGGCAGGCTGTTGGGTTTGTTGGATCGTTGTGGCGGTTCGGGAGGACTGATGCCTGCAGGTATAGACATTTTTCTGCCTGCTGGGCCCGGGGAACCTGCTGGGACGACCAGAGAGAATGTCGTTATACGAAGAAACTCACGATAAATGAGACGGAGAACCAGCAATCGTGTACGCACTTGAATAGACAGTGAACAAACCAATATACTGAAAGTTTCTCCTTTGATTCAATAGGCTAATTTGTTTTATTTAATCAAGATGTTTCATAAAAGGCTCATTCTCCATCAGTAATATTTCATTTGAAATGTATCAATTTAATGGACTAGAAAAACAAGAAATGGTAAAATGTTAAAAAAAACAATATATATATATATATATATATATATATATATATATACACATATCTTATCTAAATATATATATATCTTGTCCAAATTTTAATTTCAATAAAACAATAGAAATAGCTGAAGTACAATGGCAAATCACCTAATCCAATTCTTTGGACATTTTAACAGAGAAAGATGTTACCACCAACATTAATGGTTTTGGTAACACATTTTCTTCTCCTACTCTGACATGTCAAAATGTCTCATAAAGGCATATGAAAAAGACTAAACTAGTTTGTCTTTGTGCTGTATTGACAGAATTAACATCAAGTGTCTGCTTTTCATCTGGTAAGGAGCAAAATGAGCCAGAAAGATGGAAGCATAGAAATTCCAGTGTGCGCCAGGATATTTACAAAACTGCAAGCGATTAAGCCAGAGAGACTCACCATTGATCTTTCTTGGACCAGGAAGGGCAGGTCCTCGGTTGAACCTCAGAAACGGCTCCAGGTTGACATTGGGAGGGCGTTTGGGTTTCAAAGGCAGGGGTCCTTCAGGTGGCAGGGGCCTCCTCAGTGGGATCACCTCCCCTGCACTCCTCTGTCGTGGCTGCTGACGGAGCGGTAGAGGGGTGGAGGTTGGAACTGGTACAGGGGCCTGAGCTGGAGCTGGAGTTGGGGACGGTTTGGTGCCTGGAGGCCTCTGGTGCCTCATCATCATGTTCTGTAGCATCTCCCCCTTCATCTTGACCATGCCCGGATCTGTCGGCTGGAAGGATGCTCTGAGTCCAGCATATGGAGGCGGTCGAGGGAAGGAAACAGGTCTGGAGGGGATGGGGGCTGCCATCGGTTCTGCCCTCGGGATCCTTGCCAGGCCTGGGCTAGCCATCGGAGGAGGAGGAACCGTGGGAGACAGTCTGTGATGCGCCAGAGCTTCCTCTGTCAGTATCAGTTTCCCAAACCCAGGTCGTGGAGATTTTGGGGAGCCGCTGTCTCGACTGCTGGTGTCCGAGGTCCTGGGCTTGTTGTTGAACCTGGCCCTCAGAGCCTTGACATCAACGCTCTCCCCCTGACAACAACACAGGAGCACAAACTTGTCTGCAGCTGCTCTGTTTTTAAGGCAGGAAGTTAGCAACCCCCCCCCCCCCTCACACACACACACACACACACACACACACACACACTCTCAAAAACCCTGCGCTATCTTTACAAAGTGAGAATGCACCGTGCAGCAACACAGTTTCCTGGATGTTTAGATCTTCACAGAGCTGAGAAGTCTCCTCCAACTCTGTGCAGCAGAGACAACCTTTATCAGTGAGATCTGAACATAAAGATATTTAAGGCTGCATTAAATGATTATGAATCTTCTTAGAGATTGTGATAATTATGAAAAATTACTAATAAAACCTTAAAATCTTATTTATGTTACAATTGTTCATGGAAACAATGGTGCAGATGATTCTTCAACTCATCTTCACACTGATCCAATACCACTGCTCTTTTTGTCCAAGTTTAAATTCTATTCACCTCAATGCAATTGGACAGTTTCAATTGAAACACGAGGTCAGATATTGCTGTGGCACTAAAAACGGCACGTGACTTAATAAATATAACAGAAACACAGTTTATAGTGACACTGACAAAGAAACTCAATTGTCCACATCCCAGCCGATACCTGGCACAGCCGATCGCTGCATCTCTAACGAAGGCGCGTCAGTCTAAAATATGCAGTTCAACGTTGTAGCAATGCTTGAAGTGATAAGGGGGTCCCTGACTTTGATGACTCAGACGGTGCTTTGCTCAGGTCTCATGGCAGATTTTTAAAAGGGCAGTTACAACTCTAGAGGGATTTCTTTGCATGTGGAGGTTCTCTGTGTTGCATATTTTATATTTGGTCATTCAGGGTCACAGGGACAATAATGTGCAAAAAAACAAGAGGTGAGCACATTTAAAGGTGGGATATACAGATATTACGACAATGTTTTTTGAGTTCTGTTGTCTTTTCCCGATGTGTTATGTTTGACCACTCCCTGAAATTCTTGTTATTTTTTATGATACGATATTTTCTGAGCACGTGTGAAGCAACAGGTTTGAAATGTACTTTAGTATATACAGTATGCATATCTATATATATAGTATAGTATTTATATGAGTTAGAATTAGCACAACCTTTTACACCTGCAGCAATAAAATGCAATGTACACATTAATGCAAAAACAACATAACACTGACGGAACATTTTACTGCACAATGTCAACTTTTAAGTGCTGTTATATACTTTTACTTAAGTAAGGTTCTGAATGCAGGACTTTTACTTGTAGAGGAGTATTTTCAATTCAAGTCAAGTCGAACAAAACATCTGCTAACTATGACCTCAGTCAAAAAACTAGATAAATATTTGAATGAACACCTCTCTTGACAGTGTCAATGACAACTGAAGGTGTACCTAATAAAGTGGCCAGGTAGTGTACATTTATCCACACAAAATGTGTTGTGTAGGTGAAAGTCGAAACCGAAAGAACATTTGACACGCGTCTCAGTCATTTTAAAAGAATGGAAGTTCCCATTTTTCGGCATCTCTGTGAGGTCATTTGGGGTTTGAATGTTTTTCGTTGTAACCTACACAGATGAACTCACATAAAAGAGGGAAGTGAGTTTGAATAAGGTACTCAGAACAGTTTAAAACGGAGCATCAGTCGTCCACAGGCAGAAATGATATCACTGGTGTTTAACTTCAACAGGCGGCTGAGCAATGGTTAACTCACTCACAAATATCATCAGCAAGTAGGGACAGATGGTGGAAATAAAAGGACATGTTGTTATGAATGAATATGTGTAGTTTTCTGTTGAGTAGACAAAATAAAACAGGATGATGAAGAAATTGCACTATTGTCTGAACACCAAAAGTCGAGCTAAACAGAGGTAAAAGAGCAGGAAGTGCTCACAACCACACACCTCTGTACCTCAGCCAGCATCCTGCACCCGTTACCATAGAAACGCCCCTTCGCTGTCACTCCTGCGCTGCAAGCTCTGCTCGCGGTCGTCTCGCTCAATACGAGGAACAGATAAAGCAGACGAAAACTTTTCTCTCTTCACCACAAAACACACACACAACACACAGACGGGGTCCCACTTTCAGTCAGAGCGCCTGCAGAAGTGTGTGTGTGTGTGTGTGTGTGTGTGTGCATCTACAGTGTGTCCTTTGACACTGACATATTATCGCAGATGTTTTTAAAACGGCGTTGCCACAGATTGTAGCTGTGCAGGTGTGCTGCAGAGAAAACCTGATAACACTGAGAATAAACATTTTATTTACAACATTTTCTGAAATATGGATAAACGCCATTGATGTCTCCTGTTGACCTCCATTAAGACTAAATCAAACATTTATCTTATCAGTTTGTCAGTCACCCGTTAAGCATTTTGAATTGGGGTTCAGATACAGCTTGATTTAATATGTTCAGGTAATACTAGTTTTCTAACGCATAGTGTACCAGCCAGTCTCCGCTGCAGAAAGCAGTGATTCATAATTTATTTAATTGTTTGCCTGCCACATTTACAATAACTAGTCTGGTTTCAATGGAGTCATAAGTCGAAGAATTAGAGTGAAATATTTCCATCCAATGCTTGTTACGGTTGTTATAATACCAGTGCTACATATGAATACAAGAGGCTTCAGCACTCTTTGTCACAGTAGGGGCTAATCTCAGGATACATGCAAGGTAATTTGGCTTTTGAAATATGAGCCCTATGTACCACTTTGAACTGAATTAAGCACTTTCGAGCACATAGAGGATGAATTACCAGTTTAGGAATGTAATTCCATGTATCTTCTGATAGAGGCCACTCCTTTACAGTTTAAAGACGAATATCAACCATCATTGGCATTTTTCTATCCTAAAAAAAGTCTTAAATGCAATTAAAGTGTAGTTTAAGAGAGAGCTAGCAGGATAGAAGAGTAGAAGTAAAGCAGCAGGGAGCATGCTGTGAATCATTAACCACAGATGACTGTGTGACAAAGCTTTCTTTCATCATCAGCAGCATGAACATTTTTATTGTTTAAATCCAACTTCCCCTTCTGCAGTGAAATATGTAATTACTGTTGAAAACAACTGTAGCCGTTAGTGAGATCAAATATTTGTAGAATTTAAAGCGGGTTAAAACTTAAAAGGTTATTCAAAGAGTACTTGGTTACACGGCAGAAGGAAACTGAGGTTTAAGGGAAACAACACAATCTGATGATGGTCCTTCTACAACAGTCAGGTTATTCATAGACGCCTTAATGGTTAGAAGGAAACCAGAATTAAAGTGTGAAAGTAAAGGTGCTGTGAAGGAATCAATCCATTGACAGATATATTAAAAAAAACAATAACCAAACGTTCTAAAAAACATAGTTAATAACAATTTCTTACCATGTTTGCCTTTAGTGGTTTTTAATGATGGATAAAGTGCTCCATGTCCTGATGCTACTGTACAGTCCTGTGTCACTAAACTTACTGCAAATGAGGAAACGCTCTGTGATGCAGTGTGGGCAACACTGTGACTGACACCGTTACAACATGGGCTTAACATCAGAGAAACATTAACAGTCCGTTTGTTTAATTTCTTCTCAAAAAGCCTGCACTGTGCGGAAATTTTAGATGACGCAAAGTTATTTCTTTTGTCTTTCTGGCAACGTGTGTTTAGAGATTTGCTCTCTCCACAAGTTAAGAAAAAGTTAAGAGAGAGAAGCAAAACCGAGACAACATGGCATACTGTAGTCTGAAGAAATACAAAACAAAGTTCTGGTCTATGAGCCTTCTGTATTTTATTCTGCATGCTTATGAAAAAAGACAATTAATATTAATTTCAATTAATTAAAAAGACTGAATTTGATGCAGAAGAGCAAAGTGCAGAAAACCAAATGAAGAAAGGAAAAGTCATTTCAGTTATCAGAACAGAACATGATCAGGTGAAATAAAACATGGTTAGTATCATTGGATGACATCCAATGTTGTGCAAGTTACTGAATTAGTTACAGTGACTTGTGACTGATTATGATTATGACTAATTGAATTACTTTACCAATTACTGCATTTAAAAGTAATTAGTTACAAGGGAAGTGACTCTAACATTAATTTTAAATATCTGCTTCAGCCCTCTTACCAATGCACTACATTAGTGTGAGTGTGTGAAAAGACAACTGTCAAATTGTATCTATGATGTTTCCATTATCACTAATAATGAAAAGTTTGATGGATGTATTTATTGTAGCGTCGAAAGGCCTTCAATCAGGCAACACAAGTCCGTTTTTATACTCTTTTGGAGGAGTAAAATAACATCAGATCATAACGTGGGGAAAAAAAGCCTGCGTTTGTCTTCTCCATGATTGAGACACACTAAACGAGCAACAATTAAACATCAGTCATTTTAATTGCATTATTTAATTTGAAAAAGTAATTAGTTACATTTCTAGTTATCGTTAAGTGGTAGAATTACAAGTTACTTCCAACATCAATAACATCTATGTTAATATTATTTTGTAATTTCATCAACTATCAATTCTCATGAAACAAGACCATAACTGACTGACACGTTCCAGTTTTCTTGAAAAGCAAAATAATTATTTCATTTCTGTATATGTGCAAATAAAATAAAGAAAGAATGTTTAGAAATTAAATAGAAATTAAATCTGCATGGATCTCAATAAGTTGCATTTTCCCTTCAACAGTTCTTCACAGGAGGAGGTTTTGGTCCACAGTGGGGGACACTGTCTGCAGTGGTCCTGCTGCTCCAGTGGGGGCATAGAGGGACTTTAAAGGGCTCGGGTACCCGTTCACAGAAGAAGGTGAGGCGGGTGTGTTTCCTGGTGGAGGGCCGTGAGCCAGAATCTGCGCCCCTGAGGGGGGCGATGCGATGCCTGCTGGTGCCCATGCTGCCAAGCTGCTAGGCACTGTGGGCCACGGTGCTGCAGCTGGACCTGCCCACTGATTTCCCAGAAGACCTTGCTGGCTCCAGGGCATGGTGGTGGGGGAGTATGGGGGAGAGGAGTACGGAGAGCCCCCTACTGGCTGTGTGGGGAACATGGAGAGGATCTGAGAGGTGGAGAGCATCTGAGAGGTGGAGAGCATCGGCTGTGGAGACTCTGGGAGACAGGAAGAAGATAAATGGAAAAAACGATTGATGATTAGTTGATTAACTGTTTCGTCAATCGAAAAATTACAGGAGCACTTCCTGCAGGTACTGTGTCAAGAAATTGTTCCAGCTCACTATGAAATAACTTGTTGTTTTCAGTTGGAACAGATTAAACATACAGTGTTTTAATAAGAGTTAGAGACGCTAAGAGCAGAATATTTAACCTTCAGATAGAGCCAGGCCAGCGGTCTTTACGCTAAGCTAAAGACTGATAATCAAGCTCTGGCTTCATATTTAATGAACAAATATGAGAGTGTTCTTCCATCCAACTCTAGGCAAGAAAACATATTTTTTATACTTCAATCAAGCAGACATTTTTTCCAGTCCTTCAACTTTTCTCTGTTTTGTATCTTATATGTGTTATAATTTGGGGTTTGGACTATTGGTCGGACAATAAGTCATTTAAATGAGACACCTCTGGGATGCTGGGATGCACTTTTTCAGAAAAAGTGCTTTTTCACTATTTTGTGATATTTTATGATTTAACTTAATCATTTCTCAATTAATCTAAAAAAAAATGTACAGATAATGAAAAAAATGTTGCAATTTAGAAAATTTAATTATTTTTCAAAACCTGGATTTCTTGAATGGCAAAGTTTGTCATGAATTTAAAAAAAAAAAAAACAACAACATTTGGATGAAAGTAGGGAGAGTCCAAGCAAGCAGGACATCGATGAGGCTATTTAGCCCTGAATCAGCTCCTCCACAAAGGCTGCGTGCCCAATAAGCTCTTTATGATTTCAGTGTGGGAACTGAGAACGTGATGAGAGACTATTTATTCCATCGTTGATAAACACGACACATCCCTCTGTCTGACTGTATACCATATAAAAATGTGTCTCGTTATCAGATGTACCATGGGAATTATGTCAGTAGATATTAAACATAAACAGGGAGATCGTGGGAAAATACTGTGTACATTAAGGGATAATCAGTGTATTTCTTGTATCTCCAAGTCAAAGGTCAGAGGTCAATAGAAGAGCAGCAGCTGTAAGGAATCAGTGTATTACTACACATTTATTTATTCTATCTTATTTACTGCCTGATCTTTTGAATTGATCTCATTATGTATAATGTACAATATATTAAAGCAGACAAATGTTAATCTACTGCGGACTAAAATATTTTTCATTTAATACTCAATAGAGATTCTTTATTCATGTATTTATCATGGACAGTGCACATTGACCAACATTACTGCAAAGGTTGGGAGGCCTGGTTATTGTTTAGCTAAGTTTTTAAGGTTATGTGTGAAATAAATGAAAATAGTCGCTATGTGAATGGAGTTTTCGGCTCGGCAGTACTTCAGTCATCTAAGCAGTTCAACCACAGATTCAACACCACAGAGTGTGTGTGGGGGTTAATGCTGCGATCTAGTTGAACTCAGATGTTGAAATTTCCCAGTCAGAGAAACCATGCAACACTGACCACTAAATCCAACATGGTGGCGTCTCAGCCGTTAAAGCTGGAGGAATACACTGTTCATTCTCTGTTCTGTCTCTTGCTGTCCATAGTTCATCTGCGGACATGTTGCCACAGTGTTTGTAAGCACAAGATACAGCATCCTTATCAGCTGGTATCGCTAAAAGTGGCTTACCTGGCTAACCCATTAAATATAATGATTCCTCCAACAGCTGGTGTTTTCAAAATGTGTATAATATGTACATATCTCATTTAGGAGGTGTGAATCTGTTTGAGACAGATGTCATACTTGAATTGTGCTGCTTTGAGTGTGCCATTGTATATATCCTTATTTATGTTCTCAATAAAGATGTTATAAAAACACTTTGCAACTGGAACGCGGTCAACTCGACTGAATAATACTACCGGTAACTGAATCAATGAATTAATCTTACGACCGACGGCCTTTTTATGTGTAATATACTTCGTTGGCTGTTTAAAAATCAAGCAAAATTTGAAAGCAAGTAAGAAGAGACCTAAGAAGAAGGAAATGTCCTATTTGTCTCTGATTCAGGTCTCCCTTGTGGCACCTCCACCCAGGCTGCTGCCCCCAACTCGCTCCACACATAAAACGTTTCAGGTCATCGATGGTTAAGGTTCGGGTCATGGGTAAACGCAGCAGGAGAGGCTCAGCACAGGGTCATCTCTTGGACAAACCTGGCTGACTGGTGGAGGAGTTCTGGTTGGGAATCAGTGGCGCCTCCATCTGGGCAGAGAAAACCTCCATCAACTCATTACTGGAAGAGGCCTGCAGACAGAAAACACTAGAGTCTGTATTTGATAACAGAATACATTTACATTTCTCCTTCAAATATATGTGAAGTAACAGTCAGGTGGCAGACTGTTAAGTTCCTCTCATTGAAGAGAACCTCTACACTATTAAGAGTTTATTTTTTACACACTGTCTTATTAACTCTAATTCTGATACTGAAATGTCAATTGTTTTATGCTTCTGTTGTTCCGACTGCAACAGTTTCAGGTCAAATTCTCAAAAACATGTTCAGAGACTGTGTGGTGACGCACAGTGGAGTAAAACGTGTGTTTTGTTGTTTTGACCTGTTTCGAATTTCCTGATGACGAGTCCGGCCGTGGACTGAACACATCCTCCAAAGCTGGTCCCTAATAGTAACATTTGGTACGCACAAAAGTTTTGTATTAACATGCGACCTGCACCATGTTGGAAAAAACAAACAAACCATAAAGAGATGTTTTATGATAAACCACAAAAATAAACAGCAAAGTATTCGGGGGTTGTAAAAACAGATGTTTTTTTATTTGTTAATTTACCTCAGCTGGAGGAGCTGGGCTGTCATTTACAAGCAGTAAGGAATTGGTCTGGAAAAAACAAACAAGACAAACAAAACTGAACACAGTCTTTATGAAAAAAACTAAACACATACACCAAAGAAATCCCCCAACTGATAAAAACTTAGAAAGATTTTCTCTGACTTGCGTCTGGGGCTCTGCAGGTTCCTGCGGCGTCTCCTCGTCCACAATCTGACAAACCTCTCTGATGTCAACGAGGACCGGATCTGCCTGAGGAACACGGATAAAACATCACACTGTACACCAAAGACATTCTCTGCAGGGTGGCAGAACCTAGAGGCCTATATGCAGCATGATGACATGAAGTACTGTGTGTTGTCACCAGGTTGGCCGTCTTGATGTAGAAGAGGCAGTAGGTGTCTTGGTGTTGGTAGACGTAGGCCAGAGCTCTGGGGTCAGACTCATCCTTCGTCAAAGAGCTGATCTTGCTCCTGTCATGGTCATGAAGCACAGCCTGAAAAACAGATCATAAAGAGGATTAGAGAGGTTTTTTTTAATGTTACAAAAAAAACCATAAGTTATGGGGGGAACAGAAAACTACAATTACTGCAAGAAGAAAAAGGGAAATTCAGACATAACCATACAATTGTGCCAGATTCAAGTTGCTTTGTCTGTTTTTTCATCTCAAACTATTTCTGTTTCTCTGTCTTTTGAGGTGGAAAGTTTCTTCTTTGGAGTTTTCTGGATCTTGGTTCCTCACCGTCTTCAAGCTAACAAAGACAAGGACTACATGTATGTATTTCCTTTAAAGGTCCGATAGTATGCTGATTTTCAGGATCATATTGTATTTTGGGTTTTGAGTAGAACATATTTATATATTTTAATGTTCAAAAAACTCTTTCACAGTATCTATTAGTACCCTGACCTGCTTTGTAATCAAAAAGACATGGATATCTCTCTTTTTACAATATGGGACCGTAAATGGCTCCTGCAAAGAAATGGCTCCTGCAAAGAATGTGTTTGCAGGAGCAGGAAATCAATTTGTTGTAATCTAGCGTGTTGGATGTGACAGGATTTTACCGTATTCTTCAGTGCAGGCAAAGGTTTGTGATGTTGTTTTGTTTGGTCTCACCACAACCAGATATTGGACCAAAAGGAGGTGAGGAACTAGAACCAAAACTTGAATCATCTCCAGACACCAACTTCCACATAAAGCGCAGTATCCATTTCACATGGAAAACACTACTTCCTCATTTACTTCACCAACACTTAAAAGTCCCATAATCCAAAATGTGAAATGTCAATGTCTGTCTTTAAAAACATTATAAATCAGGCTGAGGTGCTATATGAATACTGTGAAAGAACATATTCAGGAACTGTGCCTTTAAATGAGCCGTTAGGACTTCTGTACGGGTGTACTTAACAGCTACACTAGGTAGAAAATGCCGCTATCTGCTGTTACACTTATCCCCAACTGCAGTAATGGTGCAGAGATGCAGAGAGCAGATGCAAAAGACAAGGAAACACTGACCAATCAGGTTAGGAGGGAGGCTTAAAGAGACAGGCGCTAAAACAGAGCCTTTCAGACAGAGTGAATACAGATATATATTCAGACAGACAGTGTGAGGAACATAATGTGTTTTTATGAATATTAAAGCATGTAAACATGTTCTAGAAACCCAAAAGTATGAACCTGAAAATGAGCAAAATATGGGACCTTTAAATGAAAATGTAAAAAAATGTATAATGTTTTGGATAAAAACAGAGGATTGGCTTCTAAGAGCGTGCTCACACTGTCCTTTTGGCCGCGGCCAAAACCGGTTTTTCAGCTAAAGTCTAGTACCTTTAAGTAGTGTGAGCGCACCCGCTCCGCGCTCAACTGGGGCCAGCTGGGCCGCCACGGCCCGCTTGAAATAGGTGGGCTTTAGCGGAGCCGTTTGCACATTTACGAGCACGAGCGTGCGCACGTGCACGCGCACGCGCACGAGCCCTACGGCAGTAGCGTTATGTCCGCCTGTTCGGACATGTAAATAGAAGGACGGACCATGCGCGGACATTTAACAACAACAACAATGGCGGTGAAAGGTTCACGTTGGTGTGGTGCGGAGGTGGAGTGTTTACTGCAGATTTGGTCGGATGAAAATATTCAAAAACAGTCGACAAGATGCACAAAAACTCCGAAGTCTATGGAAAGATTTGTAAACAAAGCCACACACGCGATCAATGCGTGTGACGTGTTACGGCTTGAAGGCGTATGGACAGCAAGAAGCATTGGCCGAGGCCCTGGTAGTGTGAGTACAAACGGGGCTGGTGAGGTGGTGAGGTGGGATCATTCACAATATATCTTAGTGGACTAAACTTTACTGGAATCTCCCTTTTATATAAAAATAGGAAACAAACTGCTAAAAAACAGAATTTGATGGTTTGCAAAAAACATTTAAACCCCATATTTAGCTGTAATTAGGACAGAGTCAACATTTTAAATGTGAAAACAGAAAAACGTAATTGATTTTGAAAATCATATATTCATTTAGAATTTGACGCCAGCAAAACTTTTCAAAAGAGTTGGGACAGGCTCGTGTTCACGACTCTGTTGCATCACCTCTTCTTTTAATAAAACTCTGTATGGGTTTGGGAATAAAGGAGACCAGTTGTTACTTGTTTTTTCATTCTGCTCAACAGTTCAGGGTCTCTTTTGTGCACCAAACATTTTCAGTGGGTAACAAGTCTGACAGCAGGCAGATCTGTTTAGCAGTCGGACCCTTTTACTACAGTGCCATGCTGTTGTAACACGTGCAGAATGTGGTTTGGCATTGTGTTGGCAGCATAATTGCTCCAAAACCTTATATATTGTTCAGCATTACACAACCTCACAACTGTGCAGGTTGCCCATGCCATGTGCACTAATGCACCCGTACCATCTCAGATGCTGGCCTTTGAACTGTGCGCTGATAACAGATGGTCCCTCTGCTCTTTAGCCTGGAGGACGCAGCGTCCATGATTCCCAAAAAGAATTTAAAATGTTGACAACTGTCATTGGTGGATTCAGATGAACTGTGTTCACAGAAGATGTTTTTTTAGTGTTCCTGAGCTCATGCAGTGACGTCCACTACAGAATCTGTCTGTTTTTAATGCAGTGACTTCTGAGCGCCTGACAATCACCAACAACCAATATTTGTTTACAGCCTTGTTTCTTGCAAACAGAAATTAAACATGGGGTTTTCAATGTTTCGCAAATCATCACATTGTGTTTCTATTTACATTTTACACAGCGTCCCAAATGTTTTTGAAATGGGATGGTATTGGAGAAAAGTTTCATAGTACCATGTTAGTTGTACATTTGTAACATTTACCTCCCTAAGGAATCATGAAAATTTAACTGGAAAGATAAAAAGGAATTCCAATGTCATCAGGCATTAGTGAAGCTTGATGAAAAAATGGTTATTGTGGTTGCACACAAGAGACTTTTCAAGATTAACCATCAACCTAAGGGAGGCGCTGCAGTTACAGGACAACACAATGAAGAAGGAGAGATTTGGGAGTCAGTGTTAC
This sequence comes from Echiichthys vipera, assembly GCF_963691815.1. Lineage (NCBI taxonomy): Eukaryota > Metazoa > Chordata > Actinopteri > Perciformes > Trachinidae > Echiichthys > Echiichthys vipera. The sequence continues at coordinate 19,420,521 of NC_139828.1, read as the reverse complement.
TCACCCCGGTCCTTTCATCCACTATTCTCAGGCCGCTGGAGGAAACTTTCAACCACACTCTCTGCTTGTGTTTCCCCTGTTTCCTTGCTGCTGCCTCAAAACCCTAAGACAAAAAAGTAGCAAAAAGTGTGAGTGTCGTAGGGCAGAGCCGACCATCCAAAAGTGAAATTAATGTTTATATTGATGATGACTTACATCAAAGTCACTATGTGTAGATCTTTTTTTCCTACTGTTCTCGCAAACATTCAGTTACAAAATCCCCCAAATAATGATAGTGTAATTATAGCTTTTAAAATGTCATTGTAACACTGAAGTGTTCTGAAACGTTTTGTTTATTGTCTTTTCTGATGCAATCACAAACCAAAACAGTTGACTATGGCTAAGGGTTTCGGATGACCCTCCAAGAAGTGTTCAGCCCCCGTGGATCATGTCTGTTTTTTTAAATGCTGTTGCATACACTCCCACTGGATCGTGCAAAGTCCTGTGAGACTCGAGGGCCACATGTCAGAAGTGAGCAGGATGTCAGATCCTATCAGAAGCTCGCTTTTTCCACTGCAGGAATTTTCCCACAACTAATTTCCAAGGAACCCAGTTAATTTGCTGTAATTTATAATCCCAAGAGTACCTGTGACCTGTGATTTCAATGAGCCTGAAACTAAGGTGCTCATGAAATGTGATCTCCCTTTTGGAAGTTTCCATGTTTTATTGTCTTAAGGCATTCAATCAAAGTAGATTTAACCCTCGTATGGTCTTCACTTTAGTGACCCTCTGGTATCCCTCAGGTCAAATTGACCCGGGACATATTTGGGGTTTTAAAAACAAGTCTGAAATCAAATTTTACTTCATAAACCCTTAACATATATTTTCTTTATCTCCATTTCAAACAATATAGATAACAAATATGTTTAATAATTGCAATCAGTCTCTACTAGAACACAATTAACAATGGAAGTGAACACAGGACAGAGGGTAAAGAGTGAGAGCAAACAGCTTCTCTGTGCTTAGATCATAATAATGTAACATTATCTGTGTGTGTGGGTCAAACTGACCCGAAGACCATATGAAGGATCTAAATGTGCGGGGAATAGTAGCATGTGTGCTCTATTATTTTGTTTGTAAATGTTTTTCACACAAAATAGGCTAAGGTCATTGAGTTTCAGGCAGAAAAAAAATTATACAGTTTTTCTTCTTGTAAAACTTTGAAATGGGTCAATTTCACCTGAATACCATACAGGGGTTCTCTGGTCCACAGAGAAAGACTCTCTAAAATAGGAGTCAAAACACGTTTCCACAAAGTGATTTAAATGAATAACAAATCTAAAATACAAACTACTTGTTGCATAAGTATTATCTGTTATTCATGCCACTAATAACCGCAAAGGCCCCATTCGACTCCCTGCTGGGGGACCTTTGTTGTCTCTCTCTACACTGAAATGAAGGCAAAAAGCCAAAACAATAGTAAACAAATATCTTAACAACTATATGGGGGGATTAAGACACAATGTTGTATAGATATTGATGTTCCTCAGAAGATGAACCATAAAGACTTTGGTGATTCTGTGCAACGAGGTTGACATTTGGGGGTTTTAGTGAAATATCTCAACAACTTAAGTAAGGAGTGTCCAATCCTGCTCCTGGAGGGCCACTGTCCTGCATGTTTTAGGTTCCTCCCTGCTCTAAAACACCTGATTCTTATGCTCTGCTTGTTATCAAATAGCTGAAACTTGTCACAGATTTGATAATCGTTAGAATCAGGTGTGTTGGAGAGAAACCTAAAAACATGCAGGGCAGTGGCCCTCCAGGAGCAGGTTTGGACACCCCTGACTTAAGCATTGCTTCCGGTTATATTAATATTAAAGCATTTTTTGACTTTGTGATTAATTATTCTTATAATCACTGTATTTAGATACAATTGTCAATATTAAACATAATGCAGTCTTCATTAGTTCAGCACTTGCTGTTGTTTTCATGCCACTGGTGTGACATAGAAGGGCATCTGTCTCCAGAATGATCTCATTCAATATACAGCAGACTTCCGAAAATCACTCATAACACTCACTGACGACACATTTTAATCTAACAGGTCACAACAGATATGTGATGTTTATCTTTAATTTTCTTTCCTGATAAAATTACTGCGGATGTGGAGAACGAGAAGATTTGATGAACCAGATTTGATTAAGGATGCAGAAGGTGCGTTTGCTTAGGCTGTGGACTGACTACCTTTAGCTTCATCATAGAGTCCCAGCACATCTTGTCTCCCTGGGCGTCGGGAACCGGGTCCGTGCCGATGACCTTGGCTTTGTAGCGAACTCCGTCTCCATGGAAACGTGCTGTGGTGTCACTGTGTGCTCCTGGGAAAGATGAAGAAGTGAGACAAGGGGGTGGAACTATGAGTTCAAAACTGTGTGAGAGGAAGGAAATGCTGGTCTGAGTATATTTGTGCTACTTAGTTGTGGTTTAATTATGTTTGTGCGTCATGATCAGATGCGTATTTGTGTTTTAATGTGTTTGCACTTCTGTGTCTTTTACTGTGATGCCTGTGTTTTTACAAAGTGAAGTACACATGTTTTTGTGTGTACATATTTCTGTGTGTTTGTAAATGGATAACCATTACAAGCTCGTTAGTGTTTATATATTCTCAGTGTGTTTTGTGTGTGTGTGTGTGTAGGCAAATTGCTGAGCAAGCGTTTGTCTGATCCGTGGTTAATGTTTTATCTCATTCCCTGCAATGAAAACGATTATGGAAATATCAGTGTGCATTGTTGTTACAAAGGTCGGCTCTTAAACAGCTTCGTTAAAAGAGTTTACTGGGTTTTAGTCACTGTTTAGTTTAATGTTCAGCACAAATACACATCTGCACACCTGACCTGAGCGGGTGAGTGTCAAAAGCCAAATAGCCTCTAAAGTAAACAAAAAACAGTTGCTTTCTTTAGAACACAAGCTGCTAATTAGCTGAACTTATCATTTCGGTCAGCCATTAGAACATATCCCACCCACTTGTTACTGTGTTGGGTGTGCCAGTATTTCTGTGTGTGACAGATGACTGGCAAACAAATCTCTTTCCGGTTATTTGAAGGAGCTCTGGTGAGGACTGACTGAAGAGTTGGCAAAATAAGCTACAATAAAGGCCTGGACACAAGGTATAGTTAAACATTGGCTGCAGTATAGCATTCCTACACTGACACATCACTGCATTGTTTTATGCAGTCAGCAATTTGTTAATCTTTAACAGACTGGTTCATTTTGTTCAGCTGTGACTAATGAACGGCCTCATCCATCTTCTCCTTCAGCACAATGGACAGCGCAATTGATTTATCAATACACAGTTAGACAGCTGATATTTCAGAGCCATGGTCAGGGCCAAAGATTGTAACTTTCAAGTTCAGGCGGACTAGAATAACATATTCAACTTAACAACCCCTCTGCCCCTGCACTCTCTCTCCCCCACCCAAATGGACTATGGTATTATACATTAGACTTAAGGTCACTGATGTTTGCACATTAAAAAAGGTGGTTTCTGCCTCCGAAGAACTTGTTGAAGGCATTTTTATTATATCAGATATATATATGCTTCAAAGCAGTATTGGCCTCTTCCATGAAGTGAGTTTACCTGATAAGCCAGGTTCATTTTGGTTAGTCTCTCTCATTTTCAGTTGATTAGATTCCATAAAGTAAATTTAACTAGTTTCATCAGATTTCAGGAGCTTCATGGGTTTTACAATCCTTGCCCCGTTATTTCATCATCTAAGTATGACCACTGCAGGTTTACTGCTGTTTTTATAGGCACTGCATTGGAATATAGTCTCACACAAAGTGTTCATATTCTCATAAAATCATCATTGCTGATGATAGCTAATGGTTAACATGACTGAGAAGTGTGTATAACGGATTGTGTAAGATTTCTGAAACTTACAGAGCTTTTGTTGCCACACCAGCTGTTCGAAAATGGTAATACATGAAAATGTGTTGGTTTTGGAGCAACACAAACTGTATTTCACACCAAATAAACATTTATCCATTTTGACATGAAGTTGGAAATGTGTTAAAGGATTTTCGAGTAAGAGACTACTGTTTAATTCAGCAGATGACATCAACAGTGATGTCCTCAAACAGCTGGAGCAGCTGGACACCCTCCAGAGGTGCATGAAAGAGGAACAACGAAGAGGAACAAAACAAACTGTCTCTACCTGAAAATGCTCCAGTTTCCCATAAGATATTAACAAACTCACAGTCACAGATCAGGCCAGGGGACACACTGTACTGTACACTGTATGTGTACCGCTTAATTTCAAAATATATTAATCCAAAATCCAATTGTGTGTGTGTTTGTGTGTGTTTGCGTGTAATTTCTTCTGAAACTAAACAAAAACAAATGTTGTGTGATTCACTTTTACAGGGTGAATCTTCTGTTATTAAAAACAATTCAAGGCAATCATTTATATGGATTACGTGTGTACTCCAGTGTACAGTGTTTTAGTAGTGAACTTCCACTAAGTTGGGTGAAAGGTCAAAATCAAAGCAGCGGATGCAGAGACATCTAGATTTTTACTGTGTTCTGACAGAAGAGAAGCAAATTTTAGAGGCAGTGAGATTACGTACAATGGAAAGAGCTGACCTGAACACAAACACAAACACTCAGTTGGTGCTTCCATTGCTAATGCTAACATCTGTAAATTGGCCGGGAAAACAAACGCAGACTGCAGTTCAGTGGTCAAATTTGTTCAAATCTCGAACTGGTTCTGTTTAAAATTCTTGGGAAAGTGGTAATATCTAACAAACCAGCCTCACTTTTCCACCAATATTTAGCAGAACCATTGTAATCAAGGATGAGTCATCAATGGAGGGCATTGCACAACAGAAGTTACCAGGATACTAGTGATTACCTGCAAGCTTCTGTTCTGTTATCATCAAAAAACAAGCACGGACCACTGCACACTCTTGTTTTCTGATGATTTCTAACTTCCTAACTCTCTTTTCTACCTGTACCTGTCGTCACGCTTTGCACTTTAGCTCAAGGAAAACATGATATTTTTTTGGTTCTGAACCATTTTCTTTTTGTTTAAAATGTTCTGTACGGTTCAAAATAAGTTGCGTGAACCAGAACAGAACCTGCTGGTGGAAAAGGGCAGAATGTAACCGTAACATTTTTTATGATATTGTTGAGGTACAAAGCGTTGCTGTTGACAGCAAATAGCTGTTCTGCAACTGTTCTGTCTTTAGAGATGTTGTACATATTGAAGTTATACATTTTTATATGTGTGGATTTGAAATTTGAAAGTATTTTCTCTTTTTAAAGTTTTGACAAAAATAAGGCCACACAAATGTAGAATAAAACGCAGAAAATGATCAATTTTGATTATGTTGTGACTACTAAATTGAAGGAATTGAAAGGGCCTGCCCAGCGAAGAAACGTTAAGGAACTGTAGATTCAAGAGTTTTTTTCAGGTCATAGGTTAAAGCTTCTGTCAAAGGCAAAACTCTGAGCTTAATTTTTCTCTGAGAACCAATCCTGACAGTTAACAGCAGCCGAGCACTCATACCTCGTGCGCTGGAGGAGAGCCAGGTCCTGACAGGAGTTTGGCCCGGCGTATGACAACTTGCAGCTGTTTGCTCCGTCTCCATCATGACGAGGTCTGTTTGGAAATTCAAAGCTGTAGAGCTTCAGGATGCAGTGAGAGCAATGTGGCTGTCACACTTGTTTGCTGCAAATAAGGACGCCACATCAGTTCAACAGCTTGAGAAAAAGACAGCACGATTAATGTAGAGCAAATCAAAAATATCAGACATTTAAAACTGTCAAAGTGCAAAGAAAAGAAACATCTTAAAAAAGATTTAAGCAATCTTTGTTTTTGTTTTCTAAAAAGCAGAAGATAAACTGTTTGATCCACCTCACCTGTTGGGACTGTGTCTCTGCTCTGTCTTGGCTCGACTCACAGCCAAAACTTCTCAGAGTCAAAGGTCAGGCCGCAGAGTTACTGGTGATATATTAACATCCGCTGGGAGTCCCAAATACATGGGAACTGGCATAAGACTGAAGAAGCTCTAATAGGGAGGAAAGTCAGAGCATGGTGCTGTCCCTCTCTGGGGATGAGTTGAGGTCATGTGTTTCCCTCAAGTACAGGCTTTGGGTGGTATTTACTTAAAATAGCAGTTAAACTTAATGTGTCTGGCTGCCAAATACTGCACCGAAAAACCTCTACAGGGGAGAAACCAGAAAATGGTAAATGTTAATAAAGTACTGTTTGAGAAACAACTATAAAATCATTAGGTAACACTTGAAAGGGTTTTAAAGGGTTCATGTACCAGACATTGCTCCAGAAATAATTTTGACTTGATGATGATGTTATGTAATGCACTTTAAATAGGATTATTATAGTGGTGGTTTAGTGTAGATATTTTCAGCATTTCTGCTTGATTGGAAGGCGTTAGCTTGGAGAAGGACAGGATAGGCAAGGAAGAGAGAGGGGATGACACCCAGCAAAGGGCCATGGGTTGGATTTGCAGTGAATTTGAAGTGCAGTGCGCCTGTTGTTTCAGAGACCTCCACAGCACGAAAAACAACAAAAAACAATCGAAAAATCATCGGACACAATGCACAAAAAGTGTAAGCAGAAGCGTTGTGTCGCTGCCGGAGCATTGCACCGGGCCTTTACGGAGACGGGAACTAAGCTGCTGAATGTGTTTCACTCCGGCTCTTTTTAGCCACGCACCCTCCTTCTCCTGCAGGTAACTTGATTTTGGTAGGGTCCAAAATGATGTCAACCTACATGGTTTTAGTAGAGGGTCTTATGATAATATGAGCCTTTCCATTGGTACCCAGAAACTGTTTTTTGTTAGTCATCTCCTCTTCACCGCATGTTTGAGAGTGAATGAGTGAATGTGCTTCCAGGACACAACACAAACAGATGAGTGCTGCAGTAATAGCTTGGCCACTAAGCCCATAGGATCATTCGACGGGATAGGGCCTGTCCTGGGGACCTGACACACACACATACACACACACTTGTTCCTATTACAGTTATGCCCTTATACAAGCCTGACTCAGAAGTTGGAAGTTCCCGATTTCCGATTACAAGTGAACACAGCATAACCGTTATAGTAACGTTCTGGGCAGACAGACCAACCGCTGTCAGCAGCGTCACTAACAGGGTGGCTTATTTACATCCAGGGCAGGAATGTCACCACAGACACAGATATTCTAATACTCGCAAAAAAGCCAACAAGGGCTTTCATTAATGGGTCATATGATCATTCACCATTGTTTTAACTCACTATTTGATAGATATTAACTTCAAAGACAAATAGATGAAAATCTTACAGAGTACAACTTTAAAAGTATGCTTAAGATATTTATTCTGTCTATAACTGTGGTCTCTGGTCTTCTGATATACTCTAAATATATAATACACTAAGTCAAGTGGGATGTCATTTATAGTTTGTTCGCCTCCTCTTATGTTCACCCAAAATCCTTGTGGTTTGTAGTTTTAATACAGTGGGAGACTGAGGCTGGAATAAACTAAATGCATTTGCTCAGGTGCTGTGGAATTATGAGGTACAGAGAAAGTTGTTTGGTGGAGAAAAGTCTCAGCCTTCCACTTGAGAGCCTCCAAAACTCAAGCGATGCACTTTCTAAAATAAATATTTATGAACCAGATCACTTAAAAACATTAAATTTAGTTTATCTAAGAAGCTTCTCTGCATGTGGAAACATTTTCTCAGGAACAGAAGCTTATACTGAAACCCCCTAGGAACAGGAAGAGTTTCATGTCGGATTTGATATGGCTTTCCCTAAAATCTCTTCTAAATGAGAGAAATTATTTTAAAGCAAAAATAATATGCAAACCCAGACTATTAGGTCTGTTGGCTGAGACTTTAGTAACCTGAGGACATGAAATACCATATTCAATCCACTTTGGAAAAACACTAAAGACAGGAAAACATCATGTAGATTACTGTTATCTCAGCAGCGAACGGGAAACTGAATGATTGTGTTTCCGGTGACAGTGAAGGAGTCGAAAGATTTGTCTCACACAAGCTCGGAGCATCCACCGTCCTGCACTGTGACCAGGATTTAGAAATGTGTGTGTTGGTGGCTTTCTCATCTAGTTGGTGGATTTTGGAGCAAATTTCTTCCGTTGCTCTTTAAAGACACTCAGCATGATGTAAACATTTTTACAGTGGGAAGGTAAACCCTTTTTCATCATATAGCTATTACCGTTATTTATTTTTTAATCAATTGGATTTTTCACTTCACATCTATCCATTTTAGTATCAATACACATTTCCCCATGTGTTTTGAAAAATACTTTCTGCACATTGTATTTTCCATCATGATGGTTTACTAAATGGGGAATGCCAGGAATGATTACCACTGTGCTGATGCCTTTATTATTATTATATTTTTAAATAGTTTTGGCCCAGAAATCATGTAAACTTATTGAGTCTAAAAATACTGGAATCATCTCATATAACACCACAATGTGCAAGTTGGTTCAGTAAGTGTAGAATCCAAATGCTTAAATCCACAAATTCACTTTTTTTTTTAACAAATGACATGACGGCCGTAACCTCAGTGGTAGTTACGGCCTGAGTGACTTGGTCAAAGTTTCTGGAAAACTCCAAAGGATGTGATGTTTTGCACGCTCCTGAGTCCCTCGTCTCTCTTCAGCTTGCCTACAGCCAACAGTGTTAATTACAAGGAGTTCGCTAACGTCTACAAACCAATTGGCAGAATCCAAACATGCTGATGTTCTGAGATCAACCCCCCCCCAAACCCCACCAAACCCTTTTTCTCCCGGTGCTTATAAAAAGGAAATTGTTTACTGAGGAAATAAATCAAGTGACAAGTAGCGTCATTTTCTCATTGACTTCTATACAATCAGTCTTCTTTTTGCAACCAGTGGCGTCGCCCCCTGCTGGACATTAGAAAGAATGCAGGTTCAGGCACATCTGCATTGGATTCGTTTTCAGGCCTGGAGGCTGCCACCTGTTAAAATAACCAACAATCATCCACAAAAGTCCAGACTCAAGTGGTTACTTTGGACTCTTTGTCTTCTAAACTTTTTAGTGTCATGTTGGCCTGATCTAGACTCTCTCCATCGATTAAACATCACCAGTAAACACTTGCAATGTGACCTGCTATGTTTTGATATTCATATATATATATATATATATATATATATATATATATATATATATATATATACAGTGAATACATGAATTCATTATTTCTGAATAAAGGGAATCATATTCATGGATGAATGATAAACTCAAATATATCAGCAGCTCTCCGATATGTTGATTTGAATGGGTCTCAGTCAGTTTTGTCTGACTAATAATAAGTCTTGTCCACATGTATCAGATATTAGATAATGGAGCACAGCAAATATGCTACTGTTGCATGCAAATATCCAAATCCCAATTTTGGGGAGTTACAGCAGTCAATTTTAAACTAAAGGATTACATGCTCCTCTGTATGTGTAATGACTTTGGTAATCATCTGAAAGTCTCTTAATCATCAGGTCGAAATGGTAATTCCTTCAATACTTTGACTCATGATCAAATAACTACAAAACAAATTACATTCCCATCAGCCCCAGCTCTGTTTAGTACCAATAAACAAAATGCTAGCATGCAAACACCCTTGAAGGTGTAATTTATGCTTTTGTTGAGTTGTTTTCATTTCCCCAAATGTTTCCAACAATGTTCAAACCCAGAGAAATTTGTAATTTTATTTAAGGTAATGGTCCATTACATTTGTTTGCCTGTCAATGGTTTCACACTGGTCAGCAGGGAGCAGGGTCTTGGAAAAGGTGGGGGACGACGTTTCTGTGTTGTAGTTGAGTTTCTGGTAAAAGATGAGGAGGTATTCAGCTGAAGTCAGCGGCTTCCTGCATTTTAAGAGCAGATCCAAGAATCACAGTTACGCTGAACGGCTTCAGTGTTTTCTGGATTACAACAGTCCCCCGAGAATCTTTAGTGGTAAGAGTCAGATTCCTGAAATATGTGATCTGGCAAATTGACTTGATTCTGATTCTGATACTGTAGTAGGATAAATAAATATAAATAACATAATATATATATATACTTAAGATTCCCATTAGTGACAGTAGCAACGTTAAGGTTAACAGTGAGAGTGGTACACTACACTCAATGTTTAAATTCCACAATGACAATAAAATTGAGATAATTTGAAATAAATGGTTTTGTTTTGCGTTACTCCTACCAAAAGAGAACAATATGATCAGAAAACATGAGTGAATTAATTTTAATCTGGTTTATTTTAATTCATGAACAAACTTGTGATCAGCCACGTTCTTATGCCAAGAATCTGTCTTCACATGAAGTTTTCTTGTGATTACACAACGACCACTCCTTTCCAGTGAAGTCTTAAACTATTGTGTAGTTAGTGGGAATAGCGATTTACTCAAACAATTCCACATTTACTCTTATATGTGGTCCTTGATCACTCAGCTGAGACATAAACAAATAACACACACTTCCTTGGATTTAAATGGGGCATTGTGCAACTTCTGGCCACATGCTCAAAAACAGGGAGCAGTATTTCACCTTGTGCAAGAATTGCAGCTTTTATTAATTGCAGCAATGACACTGTTCAAGTGTGTGCTCAGTTAGACACTCTATATAAACCAGGCTTTTAGTTATGTTGCCTAAACCTAACCAAACTGTGAAAATAATAAGTCAACTAGGTGTAAAAATAGGTTTCTCACAGGGCAAAAACACCAGCCTCCTGGGTAAAAGTCCTATGCTAGACTCATTCTTCCACAACAACCTCCTCCCTGCATGCATTTTGTCGTTCTTTATGCCACCAGGAGGCGGGGGTGAGGGGGCAGAGTGTACATAACTCTTGTGTCACTGTTTGCACCCAGGTGCAAATAGACAGTGGAGCTTTTAGGCAGGGGCTGTGGAAGAAGCCGGTCTGTGGGCCAGAATCCATGCAAAAAGGTGGTGTCATTAACAAAAGGATTACTGAAACAAGGGCAAAAATTAACCCCAAGAAATTCAATAAAAAGAACTCACTAATGAAGATACTATACGATTCACCATGGCAACAGGTAAATAAAAGACGGAGCTGCCGTTTTGGTCCAGTGGATGTATGCAGACTCCAGTCAGGCAGGGAAAGTGTCATTAAGTTAACACAATTACGTTTTATGCAATGTTGTCCATTAATTAATTCATCATTTTAAAATGTAGTTAAACATTTAAACAATATATAACCTTGATCAAAAACAAAAATGATTATGAAATCACAATCACAGCGTATCCAACTGTAGAAAACCTAACCTGCCAGTTACCACGGTAACTCAAAGTTGTTATTATTATGGAATTGAAAATCCTCAATTTCCCCTCATCTCAGGGTTAACAAACTCAGTTTTCACTAATCATGTTTTCTGAAACAGGGCCCTGCTCAGGTTAGCTGAACAGATGCAAAGCATCATACAATACAAAATAATCAACTATGCATTTATTTTAAGATGCCACATGAATTCAGTTGGAAGCTATAGTGGTGGTGACTCTGTAGTCATGTGACCACAGTGTAGTTTGTTTATAGTTTAACGTTTTAAGCTTTTTACTTCTGGTGATTGCATTTACCCTTCATAAGTCATAAGTGTCCAGATTTTTGCTGAACAAAACATTATAGTATCGTAATTTTTTGTTCACCACAGAGCATATTTCAACCCAAAATCCCACTGGCTTTTTGTCGAAGGAACCATGGTCGCGACAATACGGTAACCCAAGATTTGCAAAAGCCTCATGAAAGGATAAGGCTAGGCATTGAACTTGGAATGAAAGGTTAGTACAGTGTAGGTGGTCGGGAAGTGAGTCCCACAAGAGCTTTTTCGAGTTTTCGCAGATCTAGGGTTATCCTCTAGACATGACCAAGAAGCAATATTTTTTTCCTAGAATGGCGAAGGCATGACTTCCAGACCCTACTCTGTCTCTGATTGGCTTACTGTGCTGTTCTTGTCCTAAACCAAACCAATCCCACTCCTCATGCTTAAACCTAATCAATCTAGCCAATGAAGTACCAACCAATTAGAGGTAAAGTATGGTGGGTCATGTTTTTGCCATCCTAGGAAAAAAAAAAAGATTTGCAACAAACTAGAGCGCCAACTTCTGGGTAGTCCTCAAGGTTATTGAAAAGAGGCTGAGTCACCAAAAAAATGAAAAATCATCTGAGCATTGGGGTATGACACATTTGCAGTAAAATCTGGTCTGTAGCTGCCACAAGGCTCAATATGTGGCCCACTAACACAGAATATGGGGGTGATTGATTCATTTCACTGAGGTGTCCACAGTCAACCTCGGCTCACAATGTATTGTATTTGAAAAATAAACATAGGTAAACATCCGCCACCCATTTTAATGTTCTGTCAGAATGAGTGAAACCAAAGATCACCATCACTTTATTTCTTGCTCCATCTGCTGTAACCCCCCAACAGCGCAGCTCCAGTTCTATTGATTCAGCCACCTTTCAATGGTCTTGGTAGTCCTACAAAAATACTTCGTCTGCAACATCCCTATTAACACCTGGGGTACGTTGATCCTCGACAAAAGGTAGCAAAACCTTAATTTAAACTGAAACAGCAGTGTGCTGAACATCAGGTTGTGTTCTGAGCACATGACACCCACCATAACAGAGAATAAACGGACCTCAAAGCCTGTTGCATAGGAAAAGCCAGCCAGTTCAAATACACGTGAATTCTGACAAGTTAACAACACGTAGACAACGCATCAATTTTTCACGCATTGTTAACGTGTGAGAACTCACATGTAATTGAACTGGCTGGCTTTCTATGGTTGCCCACCGTTTCAAGGCAACATGTCGTTCAACCTGGAGCCCGTAGCAAAACGTACACACCGTTTTCAGATTGAACGTGTAGTATAATATTGTAACAGTATGTAATGTCTGATCATGTTGTTCATGTTTTAGAGTTTATTATTTTAAGAATAGTAGGCAAAAAGGCTCTTTCATTTGCCTGTGACTGTAAGTGCTGATTCATGCGTTGAGATGAGTGTACGGGTAAGTTTACAGACAAATACACCTGTATATCCTTTATAATGACCTTTTATGGCTGTACAGGGGCATGTTCTGTGTTGCAGCTTAGTCATACCCTAAAAACTACATACACTTTTTTTAGCTTCAGAGACCACAGACAGACATGATACACTTTAAGTGCATTTGCAATAAATGAATTACCTTTACGACATTTAAGAAAACTATAAACTGTGCAGGGAAGGCTGGTACATCGGATGATTCACTGCAAACATGAGGACATTCCAGTCGGCGTTGGAGTTTCCCAGCCTTGGCATCACTTAAGTGGTTTGTTGTTTTTAGAATCTGCCTGCTCCCTTTTGTCTGCAGCAGAGATGAGCAGCGGTGGTTTACCTCTCAGAGAGGTGTTGTGTTTTGTCTTTTAAGGATGGCTGCAGACACAGACCCTCGTTGCTGCTCCCCACTGTAAACATAAGTCACGCTGTAATGAATGTTTGATGGCTGGAGAGTCGTCCCGTGTGTGTTCTCAATGTCCAGCAGCCTTCTGTTGTTCCTCGCAACCATTTACAGTCATGTCTGTTTGGGACAAAGCTGGAACACATTTTCCCAACCATTTATTCATGCACAATTGCTCAGTATATAAAGCTTTTCTACTTCTGGTAAACATTCTTTGTCAGATTTAAGACATAAAAAAGAGCAACACACAACCTCAGGCTTCATCATTAAAATGTCACAAAAGCATATCTGTAACTCATTAGTACGTTTTGATGTTTAGCTACTGTCATCGCGTTTTTTTGTGTGGAGCGAGAGTCACATTCTTACATTAATTAGGGACATACATACACAGGAAATATGACGCTTGCTTTTGTGGTAGCAGAAACCTCTCTGCTTCAAATGACGTGATTGCACCAGTCTGGAGCACAGATTTCAAAAGAAGGCAGACAAATCTGCAAAATAAATTTGTACATTTTTTGCAGGGGTTGAAAGAACTATTGGACATGTTGTCAGCTTTAATTGAGCGTGTGCATCACTGCAGAGAATAACAGGTCACAAACTTTAAAACTGACACACAACAGCACAAACTCACCAGCAGGAGGTAAAGATATGTGAGTAAATCACTTCTTCTGAGGCTTTGACAGCAGCAATTCACAGCATAAAAGTGTGTTTGAGCAAGAAACCAAATCCCCCTAATCAACTCAAAGTGTTCATGATTCACAAACACATGAAAAAAACAATATGGACCATTAAAGACACAGAAACATGATCAACAACACCATGTTAGGACGCCAGGAGGGGAGCAATAAAGGCTCAGTTCACTCAAATTATGAAACACATGTGTTCCCTTCCCCTCCTGGTATCTAACAGTGTGTTTTACTGCTCAGCGTTTCTTTCACTGCTCAAAACATAAAAAAATATTAAGAGACATTTCACCGCAACATGTTTTTACAAAAAAACAGGCCTTTAGCATAATCATAGTGTCATAATAAAACACGCATTTTGGTCTTGTGTATACTGTTTCAGACACATTTTTATAACACAAAAATGTGACACAAATTTGAAATTGAAGATCATTTTTAATACACTTTGGCATGAAAGACACAACAGAGGCTACTGGGGTTTACCATTAGATTTTGATTTTCCTGCAATTGAACACTTGAATTAAACATCACCAACATTAATAGTGAGATGTTTCACAATCATTTTAGGCTCTTCTATTTCCAGATTGTAGTTTGCATCATTTAGTGCAACATTTAACCTGATTCTCATGTATTACTGTTTGACAAATCATTTGTGCTGCTGTCCCCTCACATGGTTTTGAAGCTACTGTTATCCAGGTTTTGCTCTATAAAGTAAGAATGAACTCATTTTTGGATAATTTAAATGCTCCGCAAAAAAGAACCCAAACTATCTGTTGGGCTAGAAAAAGAATGTATTTATGTATCTTTTGGTTGAATTGGCCCCTTAAAAAGCTGGAAATGTTCCAACATAACAACATAAAAAACAGTTGTGTCTATTTCACTTTATTCTTCGTGATTTTATTTGGTTATTTCTTATTAGTCAACATCGACGCTTTCTGCGACACACTGATCAAACTAGTTGATATATGACTCGTGTCTAACTGTGTGAGAAAAGTCTGCTGAAGCCTCTTCTGTCTCTGTGCAATGACTCTATCTTTTACTCACCAGCCAGTCACGGTGACCTCCTGACATGCTGTCGCAGATTTACGCAGAGCTGTGATGACCCCAGCATCGGCCATGGAGCGGACCCTGCAACAGAAAAAAACTAACAAAAAATGTTTAGCTTCCTGTTAGCATCCCATCCACCCCGGCAGGCGGCTGGGTGTTTCTGTATCTTAGAGATACCCGCCTCTCAGATCACATCTGTGCGCAACGACCTCTGGCTAACTGCATCTGGATTACTGGAAAGCAGAGGGGATGAGACTACCAGAGAAAACACCCCTGCTGACTCCTTATCTTCCGTTTCAGGGGGTTGAAAAGGAAATCCATTTCCAAATCCACGACATCCCAAAGGAAATATCTCTAACAAACACCAGCCTGTGGGTGTATTTGGCGATGGAGAGCCCGAACTTTACGCACGGATCTGTTTCCAGAAACGACACGCCGGCTCAGCATTCACAGTCAACAATCGCTTTGCCGATTTTTATGTTTGCTGGAGGCGCCATTGGGAATTTAATTGCAATAATCGTCCTTTCGGTATCAAGACAGGAGAGGAAATCTTCGGCTTTCTACACGCTGGTGCGCGGTCTGGCGGTGACAGACCTGCTGGGCACCTGCTTGGCGAGTCCACTCACCCTAGCTAACTATCTGGACAATTATGTGCTGGAGAACCGACATACGTGCGAGTTTCACTCATTTCTGTTGCTGTTTTTCGGTGTAACGGGACTGAGCATCATATGCGCCATGGCGGCAGAGCGCTACCTGGCTATCTGCTGCCCATACACCTACGAGCGGTGGGGGGTGGACCGTCGCTTTGCGCAAAAGTTCCTTCTCTTCATTTACACCAGTCACATCTTCTTCTGCTGTCTCCCGGTGATGGGCATGTCGAGCAGCAAGCTTCAGCCGTCCCACACCTGGTGCTTCATCGACTGGGGGACGCACGAGCCCGTGGCCGCCGCTTACTCCGTCCTGTACGGCGTCGTCAGCCTGCTGCTCATCCTGGGCACCATCGTGCTGAACCTGGCGGTGTGCGGAGCGCTCCTTTTGATGAGGCAGAGGACCGTGCAGCGGCCCGTCACCAGATCCAGCGTCCGGGAGAGGTGGAGGGCTCTGTCCTCGGCTGCAGAGACGCAGATGATCGCGGTGCTGGTGATGACCTCCGCGGTGGTCCTGGCCTGTTCAGCCCCGTTGGTGGTGAGTCGGGGGTGGGATTAGGCAGTAGTTGGTTGTTGATGTTGAATACAATCCCCTTTGCCCTTTTAAATGTATGGAGCATTGACTCTTTACTACATGCAGCCATAGTTCTTGTTGTCTTGGAAGAGGTATTACAAGTAGCATTATGAAAACACTTTAAAACATACATTCAAAACATGAGGGAGTGCAGTAAATACGTATGTGGGCACTTGAAATATAAAAGTTGTGTGTGTTATTATTGCTGATGCATTATTGTGTGTCCAACATGTTCAAATTTCACATTTCCGTCCTGGGTAATTGAATCTGATGAATCATATGTGACCGTATGTTTTGTAGGTAGAATCTTCATGCAGAGTCTTAGTAACTTCATCTGTCAGATACATGAATTGGAATAGTACAATAAACTAGCTAAACTAAACTAAACACTATAACTGGGAAGTGTGATGTATTGATAAAATACATGTAGGTCAATCATCTAATGCTCTCCCTATTTATTTTTTTATTTACAGTATAATATAAATATAATTTATAGTTTGCTGTAAATGTTGTGGTTAGAACCCTAACCCAAAACGAGATGAATCAGACAGGCCACAAGAATATTCACTGGATAGGAGATTATTAAAACATATTTCTTCTAAACTAAATCGTTTATTCTCTGGCTTTCCTCTTATATTTAATTGTTCCTGTTAAATACTTGATAGGTTTGCCTCCAAAACAAATAAAAATGAGACAATTTGAGAAGGGAAAATCAAAATCTTTTAAGAGAAAGTAGGGGACATGAGGTTCATGAGGTAATGTAGTTTTTGCTCACTTTTCATAAGAAATAAAGGAATGATCCTTGATAATGAACCTTGATTTGAGTTGAGAAACCTGATAAATAATATAAAAAGGGCCTATATATCCACAGATATTACAGGTTTGTTTAAACTTACTTGTTGTATGAAGATCTGAGCTATATTAACTTGTTTTTCTATTTAAGGTCCGTGTGTTTGCCAACTACTTTGAGTTGAAAAAGGACACGGCTGGTGATGCTGACCTGGCTGCCATCCGGATAGCCTCTGTTAACCCCATCCTCGACCCCTGGATCTACATCCTCCTCAGGAGGTCTCTGTTTCGGCGGTTACTCAGTTTATCCAGGCGGGGTAGCAGCACTCGCAGTAGTTCCTCTCCTACAGGAAGGAATCTGTTTTATCCTGAACTCATGGGGGGCAGCCACGTGATCACCCAGCTGATGTGCAACGCAAACATCATTACTCAGCTGCCTGCCACCGTCAAATTCTCTCAGCCATTGACGTACATCACGGAGAGCCTTGGCCAGACTTAAACAGACTGAAGATGTGTAAGACATCCGTGAAGGTTTGCTGATCTCTCAGGCTGCAAGCAGCTCGATGCAGGACCAGAGGCGTTGTTGTCAGCGGGATGGAAAGACTGTGACGTCTCCTTGGGCCATCAGCTGGACATGACGCTCAGGGTCAGTTAGATTAGTGATGAAATAAAAGTGGACAGCTACTCGGCGTCCATGAAGACGTATCCTGCAGTGACACAGGAACTTGGATGTTATCACCGTAAGTGCAACGATAAGACGTGACCGAGCCTTTATTTTGTGCCTTTCACTGTCATCCAGCCTCCCCTCTAATACAAGCAGCGCCCTGGCTTCCTCCTGACCATCACGCCCGTGTACAGTTCCTCATCCTCTCATCACATTCCCATCACGTCCCCCTCCACCAGAGTCGTCAGTCCTCCAGTTCATGTGAATTAAGTTGGATGGTACAGGAATAGTCATAGTTCTTGGAAGATCCAGCGCTAAAAGTTGTGTATTCATACAACAGAAATAACAGTGCATGGACATCATAAGAGTCGATGGATGAGACGCATCACAACTATTTTTCTGAGATGTGTTTTTTGATGTAGAGCTCGGTTCGGACCCCCCACCCTCCCTCAGTTACAGCTACTTCCATGGGGAACCTCTCAGGAGTCAGTTTTGCATCAGGACTGATATTTGAAACACTGATATGAGGCTGATGAAGCACTGACTAAATGCAACCGATTGACGTTTGTATTAAAGATTGTATTTGAGCCTTGGCGTCTTTTGTCTTTAATGTGTGACTGTTTTAATCTTGAATGGAACTCATGTTGCTGCAGTCTCAGTTGGTGTTGACCACCTTTGAAGCCCCCTTATTATATTTCAACTTAAAGGAACAATGAGTAGGATTTTTTAAAAAGTATGGGTGTGTGGTTCAACTTTGTCTGTGATGATGTTTTATGTTTGTTATTTTAAAGGCCCATCTAGGGACAGACATTTGAAATTGGCAGTAGCTGTAAATGCTGTGATACACTAACCTGACTCTCGCCTGGTGACTTTCCTTCCACCTTGCTTCCGTCTTGACTCCCTCTAGCTCCACTCAACCATCTGGATTCACTCCATAGTGAAGTGATTTCAGGGTCCGCAAAGGATGGTCAGGCCAATCAGGACCGCCGTGCCGGGTTTTATAGATGCGACATAGCAGAGAAACGACTGTGGCGGCTCGCATCGAGGAAGCAGACGTCAACATCTATGCTGCCATTTCATCCGATGTTGTCCAATCTAGCGAATATTTCTTTTTTAAAAGAACCAGAGAACGGCTCTGAAGGCTTTTGTTGGTGAAAACGATGTCGACTGTTCTGTTTGCCTTTTCCCTGCGTCGCTCGTCAGCGTCACAGGTTAGTTTTGATGTTAGTGGTTGAAGTAGCACGTCAATAAAGATGACGGACAAGTTGTTTATCCAATCATATGCAAGGATTTTTGATAAGGCATGCAGGGAGGTAACATACTGGTGGCATGAGTGGGAGAGGGATAGTGACTGAACTCCATCTGCAGGGTGTTCTTCAAAATGTCCCAGACCTTTTTCATAATTTTTTTTTTCCCTGAACAGTTCAAGAACAGAAACACGTCACTGTCAGCTTCTGTTGACAAACTGGATCAAGTGTGCATGACATCCTTTACAACTCTCACATTAATTATGAAATTTTTCACCGCTCTGATCTCTAGAAAGGGGGAATTGATGCTGCGTAAAATTAGTTTTGGCCACCTGGGGGCAGGGAAACTTCAAAATAAGTTGTAGTCTGGTTTCTATGAATGTAATGAATAGGGTATAATTCCATTATTCACTTCTAGCTGACAATGTCCCATAGACTTTATATACAGTCTATGGTCCTGACCAGTTGTTTCAGTCATAATCAGATGTATTAACTTGTGTGAGCTAGTTTAAAGTGGAACATAGGGCTTTGGTTTCTTGATACCAGGCAGACGAGAGCACATTTAACACCTGCTCTCAATACATAACAACATATGATGCTACAGCAATATGTACAATCAGTGGTCACATTCTTCCTGCATTCAAAGGCTAATAAAAAGTAGAAAGTATAAATTCTTAGACGTTAATAAAGACATACATTCAATATATTCAGTATTCCATAATGCATTTTATTCCCCCCAACATTTAAAAAATAGCATTTACTAAACATAAGCAGACAAGACTGTGCAAAGCTGCACCTCTGTACAACATTTCTGTACCGTGACACCATAAATAAAAATCTATAAACATCGGTCAAGTAAAAAGTCGGCCTTGAGATCCATGAAAGATGCACAAAATTTAAGTTTTACAAAGTAAGCTCCTCTCCTCCCCTTAACATTTCCTTTGCAGGTGAGAGTCAAAATCCAAACAGTTTTCTCTATTGTGCTCACAGAAACAGCCAGCATGACACAGCAAAAATATTCATAAAGAAATTATGAAAGTGTATGAATTTTTACATCAGGCCCCCCATAATGTGGTGCATCAGCATGAAGAAGGTTGTACTTATTGCAAACTGCTTTTGGCAAGATGAAGGAAAAAAAACATGAAGAAATTCAAGAGTCTAAAAACATCAGCTGCAGCAGCGGACAGTGAGATTTACGGTTGTCCCTTTCTGCAGGTTGCATGTTAATATTACATTCTTAAACTATGAAATGATTGTTGTGAGATAGTTTTGTTTGGACACTGCTCAGCTGTTCATAAGTTTAGATTTTTGTCGTTTACTCACCCCTCACAACAACCGACAAAGTATTCGTCTCTTCATGTAAAACATTTAATCGTGAGTTTAAGATATGTCACATATCACCTGATTTATTGCACCAGTCTGATATGCAGATGAAGTGTCCTCATCCATAAAAGGCTATTTGTATTGAATTATGTCATTTACCAGCCGATGTCGATTGATTCTAAAAGCATTTGTGATGGTTAAAAGGAAGCAGATTTCCCTCTTTGACATTTACAAAACTAGCTTCCCACATGAGGCAACTATCAGCTCCAACGATCCACCTGTTGTAGACAAAAATTACAGAACCAAGCCGTTGGAAAGCAGTTCTGTGATTACAGCTTATATGATTTAGAGTTGAAATCATGATTGTTTAAGAGTTACGTAATCTATCTGGACAGGTAGTGATAAAAACTAGGATGTTACAGTGAAATAAACATCTACAGTATATGATATGCACTCTCCTTTTTGGACTTGGACTCTTAATAAATATGTTTTTTTCAGTTGTTAAATACTCCACTCTGTTCTGCAGCCTCTCAGTAAATCTGTCCGCGAAAGGAAGCATTCCTGGAGTTCATCACAGGTGAGATGAGAGCACTTACATTTAACCACAGTGGATATGTGCGGCTGTAATAGCAACCAGCCACAATCATAGTGGGGGGTGTTAAGTCCAGGATGCAGCGACGGTGCACTGGCAAAATAGATAGTGGAGATAGCAGAAGGCGGTAAGCCAGACTACTTTAATAGTAATTTATTTCAATGCCAATATAGAAAATGTTTGAATAAAGTTTTGAGGTTTCCATGGAAAAGTTGATCCAAAAACAAAAAGTAGATGAATGATACCTTTAGGAAATGTATAATTTGAATTGATGCTGACAACGGAGGTCTCAGGTTTTGATTCAACTCCGTAATTTTTGAGGCTGCTGTTGGTGACTGCATCATATTTAAAGGAGTTTCTGATATTTCTGCTTTATGTGTTTCACTTAAACACATCAAACACATCCGACACCACAAAGTAAAGCCTCAAAGGGTACAATGGTCAAAACACAAAAATAGACATTTGAATAAGGTAGTAATTATTCCCAGGCTGTTGAAATTCAAACAACAAACAGGCGTTTTCAGGTCAGTGTAAAACAGCCGCCTTTATATCTTTCTTTAAAACAGGCAGCTGTGATTTCCCTCACAAGAAAATCAGAGCAGCTACGGTTTCCCAAGATCCTACAATGTCAGCACTAACAGCTAATTTCTAAAAAAAAAAAAAAATATATCATTCATACCAGTTTGTCTGTGGGAAGCCCAGAGCTCTTTTTCCTCCAGACTAAATACTGTGACAGCGTTTTAAATTTGTCAGAGAAGACAAACGCGGTACAATTAAAAAAAAAGCCATATTATTAGAATATAACCGCACTATCCCCTACCTACCAGGACTACAGCTGAAAAAAAAACAAGCTCACAGGCTACAACTGGCACTTTTACAAAAATTCAATTAACGTGCGTTGTCTCTACAAAATAAATGAGCAGAAATACAATTGATTTCATTTACTTTGACATTTGAATCACCCCCCCCCCCCAAAGAAATCAAACAAAAAATCTTCATATTGCTGCAGTGAGATGTGTGCATCAGAAATCCCGCACAGAGGCTGATGTTTACTAAATTAAATAGTTCTTCAAGCAGTAAAATAGGCTTTTCAATCATAAATGATTATTAGGTAACAGTGTAATCAATAATGATAATCAAACTCCTGTCCACCTGAAATGACAGTTGAATCTTTAATTGCACAAATCAAACCTGTCATTTCATGCATGTCTCAGTTTGAATCTGTCCAGATCTGACACCAATGGGACAAAACTTCTTTCAATTAAAACACCAGGACTTCCAAGTCACACTCTGCAGAACACATCGAGTTGTTTCGTGATGTGCAAACTTGAACCGGGGCTCTGTTTTAATAAAAAACAAACATGACGGAGCAGCTTTGGTTCAGGTTGAAAAAAAAAAAAAACAATCACCTGACAGGAGAGAAAATCTCACTCTGCCTGAGAAGCTTTGCAGAACAATAAATACCTATAATCAAATTTAAAAAAAAGATTCACTGTTACAAACTATAATAGCAAAATAATTTTAACATCTGTATTACATTTGACATGATTAGAATCCCCAAGAAAGATGAAACATGAGCACCCTCACAGTATGGATACTGTGAGGGTGCGTTTGTTTTGGTAAATCTAAGTTTTACAATTAAGCTTCATGATTGACAAACGATAAACGCATTTGTTTTCTTGGGGAGTAGGAGTAGTGGGAGGTCATTGACCGTTCTGGGCGACAGAACTGGTCTCACTCTCAAAGTTTATCTAAGTTCATAGACATGGAGGGGGTGTGTGTGTGTGTGTGTGTGCGTGTGTGTGTGTGAGAGAGAGAGAGAGAGAGAGAGAGAGAGAGAGATGAAAAATACCTTGATAGTGGCAGATAAAACAAAAGGTGTGACTGAATTTTACTGACCTGCATGTGCAACCCGTTTACTCACTGGCATCAGATTCTTGAATTAATTTTGAAATTTGGACATTTTTCTTCATCAGGCACTTTTTTTGAAGCACGCTGGAAAGTGAGTGGAGTCTAAATGTAACCGTTATCATGCTCACATGCTTACAGTGTCGATGTCAACATGCTGATGTTCACCATGTTGGTATAGCATGCTAGTATGCTAACAGTAGTAACACAAAGTACAGAAGAAGCTGAAGGGAGTTTAGTTTTGCAGGAATTTAGTTACAAACCAATGTGTTGGACAAATAAAAAATTTGACCTGATGAAGGCACTGTGCAATCTGATTACAGTGTATCCTGAGGGGGACATGGATATCCAAACCAAAAGCCAGGAGATCACCAGTCATTGGAGTTCCTCCTCTGGGGACCATTAATTTCAGGAGGTGAACTGACATTGCATCCACAGTCCCAGCTGCCTCGTGCTTTTGAAGAGTGGAACATGTTTTATTCAGTGAGGACTATTCAGACAGGTTGTTTCTGCTCACATCATTACAGGTGCCTCATGAAGAAAAATGACACTCCAGTCCTTCCAGTGAGAATTGTTTGTTAAGAAGACAGACTGTATAATAAAGATGGACGTAGCTCCCGGTTCTGAAAAGTGAAGCCAATGCTGAAGTGCCTTAAACCTGCATTCTCTCTCATGTCCAGCGGGGGGCAAAGCTAGCGTTAGCTGGCAACTTCAGGGAAACTGTCGATTTTCACCTTGCTCTGAGTCACTGCAGCAATCAGCGCCAGCGACTAGAGCTACCCGCTCACCTGCTAGCAATAGACCACCGCCAGTTTCCCTTTATAGCATTTAGCTTAGTGCAGCATCATTGAAATTACAGTGGAGCACAGCCTGATGCTTATTATTACTCCTCCCGTGGTCTGCCCTCTTGTCTTAATATGGTCACGTCGAGTTTCAAAAACCTAAGATGGCGACAGCCAAAATGCTAGCTCCTTCTGCCTTCAAAGCGGTTGTCCACAAACCAATTGGTAAAGTCACGGTAGCTTCGTCCATCTCTAGTATACAGTCTGTGGTTACAAAACGTAAGAAGACAGATGTTTCGGTGCAAGTTAGCGTACACATTAAATAATTACAGCTGACATCCATTCCTTTGAAAGTGAACAAAATAACCCAAAATTAATCATGACTGGTTGTGAAACAAAACTCAGAAATGCCCTGACAGTAAGAAGCAAATCATTCATCATTTTACTTTGATGCGTCACCCTGCTGTGGCACATTTCTGTGTCTGGATAACATGGCTGAACCCATCACAAAAATGTATGAAACAGGTGTCCCATACAGTCGGTACTAAACTAATAAATAAACAATGACATACGGCAAAGCTGTCAGAAAGTAAAGTTTAGACAGGGAGGAGCACAGGAGATGTCACGTCACTGGCCATCTCATTCTTCCTATCCAGAACAAACAGCACTTGCCTTCAGTCTCGTGTTTGGAGCGGGGCTGTGTCCCGCAGCTGGGAGTGCGGCTACACAGTAATGTCTATCACAGCTAGATGGAGGACAGACTCCTCCTTTACACCACATACTGGTGGTTGCTGTTTGTCGTGTAGGCCTGCCGGCTGTACTGGAAATGGTCGGTGAGCACGTTGTTCCAGCTGTGCTGCTCCGCTGAGCCGTGGAAGAAAGGCACTGACCCGTTGGCCTGGATCTTCTCCAGCGCCGGGTTGTCGAAGGTCATCAGGTCCTGCTTAGAGCTTGGCAGCAGCTTCTTCTCCTTGTTAGCGTCATACTTGGCCTGTTGGCAGAGGAGAAGGGCAAATGGATTTTAAATGACTGGCCTTCTTTAGAGTCGGTCCCCTGCGGCTGTCCACTGATCCTAAATAGTTTGGGTGGGTCAAAAGTTTTCTTCAAGCAGATAAATTAAGTGTAAATTTAATTTATCTGCTATGGCTGATGAAGAGTTTTCAATTAAAGGGAACAACAGAAGATGAATTCTTCTTTTCTGCTTTAATTTCTGCTTCTCGTTTTTCATGGCATGACTCACCTTGTTGTAGAGGAAGACCCCGACTATTGCCGTCATCATACCCATGACATTTGTGAGGGTGACCGGGTTGCGCAGCATTAGCAGTGAGATGCTAATGACCATGATCCTCTTGGTGGCGTTTGCGACGGCGTAGCTGAGCGGGCTGACGATGTTCAGTACGCTGAAGGCGATGACATTCTGAGCAAAGTTGCAAAAGCCGCTGATGAGCAGGAGGACGAAGGTACCTGTCCATCCTGAGACGTCTGACTGTAAGGACAGCAGTATAGTCAGGCTACGTTCAGTGTGATAAAACAAAACGGAGGCTGCAGAACTCTGTCAACCACCACAACAAGGTGGTGCAAATGTCATGAAACAGCCGTAACAGCTACTCACCAGGTCTCCATTCACAAGAAACCCAGAGAGATCCACCAGAACCCAGGTGGGCAGCATGAAGAGGACGGCATTAAAGCCCAGGATGTTGAGAAGCCTCAAGTGGTGGATCTTTGTGTCCCGCAACATCTTTAAAAAAGGGGGACAAAAGATAAAATAAGTAAAAAGGTAGTATAAAAATGAATAAGGGTTATAACTGCACTGGCCAAGGAGATGATGATTTAAAGTTTTTCAGTGTTAAGATACTTTCTGTTGTCCACTATATACTCACAGACCATGAATGAGTCCGCTCCACCTTCAGAAAATATTCCATCACTGTAAACCTCAAAAAACGAACTAAACCTCTAACTCTTGCTCTTGTTGCTACCAAAAGCCTTTTACCAAATGACAAGGGAGACCCATAAGATCTCTGTGAAATTGTAGTTATGATTTGCATGGAAAAAGTTGCAGTCAGAGATATAAATATTTAAATTTTTTGGTCTAATTTTTGCTGTTGCATTTTGATAATATCCAGAAAATAGGCCTGTGAATATTCTCATTTGTCCAGGTCATAGTTATCCTCTTTTACTCCTCAAAAGAGGCCATCTATGTAAAAGTAGAGAAACCATCGCTAATCGGAGGAGGCCTGAGACACCACTTATCTCCAATTTACAATGCTGCCCTTTCATCCCTTCCCAGGAGATTCAACAATCTAACCTCAAAGAACAACTGTTCACAAATGGCTTCCTGTGACTCCGACTGTCGTTAAGACTCAATAGAGCACTAAAGAAGCCGAAACCAACTTCCCACCAACGACTGCCACTCTAACGAAGGTCGTTGGCACTTGGAGCACAAAGGGTTTCAGTGACATCATCAGCCTTGTGAGAGGTTAAGGGCGCACTCACACTGTCCTTCCGCACCGCGCCCCGGGCTTTAGGGTACTTCTCCCCCCCTCCCTCTCCCCCCACTTGCCAGCCCGTTTGTACTCACACTGCCTGGGCCTCGGCCAATGCTTCTTGCCTGCCTATAGATCATCACGTCGTAACACATCACACGCATTGATGACGTCATCGCAATGCGTCGCTTTGTTTACAAATCTTTCCATAGACCTCGGAATTTTTGTGCGTCTTGTCCGACTGTTTTTGAATATTTTCATCCGACCAAATCTGCAGTAAACACTCCACCTCCGCATCACACCAACGTGAACCTCTCGCCGCCATTGTTGTTGTTGTTAAATGTCCGCGCATGGTCCGTCCTTCTATTTTCTATGTCCGAACAGGTGCACATAAATTACATCAGAACCGCCGTAGGCCTCGTGCTCGTACACGTGCGCACGCTCGTGCTCGTACATGTACAAACGCGGTCTACAAAAGCCGTGGACGGCCCGCTGGCCGCAGTTATGCGCGGAGCGGGTGCACTCACACTGGTCAAACGCACTAGGCTTTAGCCGAAAAAACGGTTTTGGCCCGGTGCAGAAGGACAGTGTGAGTGCGCCCTAAATACTTGGATCTCCACACCAGTTAGTTGGACCAGTCCCAGCCTGGTCAGATGCGTACATGAACTGATGAAGCCTCTTGGAAGAGAGGTGAAACGTCTTCCTGGACAAATAACCAAGTCCAGTTGCTTTAGGAAGATTTGTGCGAGGGTCCTCTTGTGACAGGAGACGACGCAGCATTAATTCAGCATTTAGAGGTTGAATTATTCTTAAAATTAGCTTTTTATACTTTACATAACAGTCAAACTTAAGAAACTTTTTATAAAGGTATCTAAATATGCCAACTGATCTTATTAATACCCAGCCCTATTTTTTAATTAGTCTGAAACTTACATATATGGACATGCCATCGTGACCATCATGGTGCTCGGGTAAAATGCAACATTCATTTCATTAAAATGTCTTTCAAAAAATTCTGTTGATCCTATAATTCTGAACTGCACAGATAAAACCCTCAAATGAATGTATTCGTAGTAACAACAACACACGTCTTTTGGGTGATTTGCTGAAAGAACCAGCAGCGATCATAGCCTGAGAAGGAAGTCACCTTTTTGGAGAAGATGTTCTGCAGAGAGAAGCAGAGCGTGGCAGCCAGAGCGCTGATAAGTCCTGACATATGAAAGGACAGCTCAGTTGCTGTGGCCAGCAGCACTCCTCCAATGATAGGGATGAGCGATACATACACCTACGAAAAGAACCACACAGAAGGCAGAGTCAGCAAAAACCAAGACAAACAACACTTAAGTTGCATTTATCCAGTACAGTATCATAATTTCAATCAGGGAG
The DNA here is from genome assembly GCF_963691815.1 of Echiichthys vipera. Lineage (NCBI taxonomy): Eukaryota > Metazoa > Chordata > Actinopteri > Perciformes > Trachinidae > Echiichthys > Echiichthys vipera. The sequence continues at coordinate 19,392,919 of NC_139828.1, read as the reverse complement.
TGTTTCTCAATCAACTCCGATTGAATTGTATGGACATAACAATGAATAAAGAAAATAACCTGCAGATTAAAATATAATGAAAGCAATTGATAGCTGCATCCCTACTAAAACAAGTAAGAATATGAATAGCTTGCTGCCGCCTAATATTTGTTTGGTGACGGGGACAGGCTAATAGAGGAGCAATGTGACATTTCAAACATTCCTTTATGCCTAGAGGCACATTTTAACCATTGAAATAGCTTCATAAAACTTCTGCAGTAAAGCTTTAGGGGCTGCAGCTGTACTTACTAACCTTTCCATCTGAGATCACACACTTGGGGACAAAAAACCTCACGAGCTGAAACTATCAGAAACATCTACAGCTAGATTTATTTGCATGTTGAAAATGGATCATGAGAAATGCTAGAGACCTGCAGTCACGAAACCCACTTGTGCACCCACTCTACTCCCCTCAAACCAACCACACACAGTGAAACTGAAAACAAACTGCGCTGAGATTCCAGTTTACAATAGATACAACCGCCCACAGTTTGAACCCATTTACACCTGCAACGAAAATGTGTCTCTCTCCAGATTGTACCTAGATGTGATTTAACAACATTCACACCTGGCATTATTATTAAAATGTGTCTCCAGTGTCCACATTGAGATCTGAACGCTCTGTCCAGCTGAAACAACCCAACCTAGCTCCCTTCTTTACCGTCTCCGGATCGCTGTACATCAGACATGGACAAATAGACATGTTGCCAAGGTCCGCCGTTTGAACTCAGTTTTGGGACGTTTTGGAGGTACATTGTCGGCTCTTCCTAAGCTCCCAGCAACGACACCGCACCGAACTGTGATTCTTTTTATTTGAATTTCTCCAACAGGACTTGTGTTGGGCGACCTTTCGGCATACGGACCCACAACAACTACCCGTGCTGGTAGTTGCTGTATGTGGCATTTGCATTTAAACATGTGTTCAATGTGGTCACAATGCGTTCCTGACCATCTCCTGAGGTGGTTTTGCCGATTGGATCACAACCTGTCCTCAACAGCTGTACTTTCAAGTCATCAGACATTATCCGACTGCGATCTGATCACTCACATTTTAATGCCAGGTGTAAATGTTGTTGTCCAACTAAGTTGTTTCATACATGCAATTAAAAACAGAAACACAAGTAACAAGAATGGGGGACATTAGAAGAGGCTGTAAAAAAAAAAGATAAAAAATACTGGTTGGGACTTGTTTTCTCCGGAAATTGTCAGTACTCTGTCTTCTGGCTCTACATCAAAACTGTAGACTGTGCCTTTAAGTCAGCTCTCTTAATTTGTTGGTTGATGATTAAACATTTTCAACAGGATGTGCAAAGAAGATGCAGAGCAGCTCTGGGAAACCCATTGTTAAACATAACACTAAATTATCCTCTGCTAACACATTGTCCTCTGGACCTGTGTGTGTGTGTGTGTGTGTGTGTGTGTGTGTGTGTGTGTGTGTGTGTGTGTGTGTGTGTGTGTGTATCTTGTTTTGTCTGCTGGGTGGTCAACTGGAGGAGGCTGCACTGTTGATGGCAAAGGTATCTATACTTTTGCAAGTTAGTATCTAATCCGATACTAATTTTTAGTACGGATTTTTTGAGAACCCTAGTGCGATTGTCGGTGCATGTGTGAGTGTCTGTCTATGACTGATCCAGTGTACTTGTGGAACAGATGGGTGTTATGTTTCTGTTAATTAATATGCCTAAAATCATTGATATATTCTTATTAATTGTGTATATTACCATGCCATCATTATATCATGTAATATGCTGCCTGAGAATGCCACTTTAATAGTTTAGGCAATTCTCTTTCACATTCACTTGCAAATATTTTTTTGCACCTTTGAAAATTTTTAAATAAGAACAACACATTAAACATGCTGATATATCTAATAACTTATTTTAACACAGGCACACTAAAAAACTTTTTTGGCAGGGACCTAAATCTCTGTCCCATTTCACATTTCATGATTTATTTAGGATAATTCTCCTGAAGTCTTTCTGCAGTCAAAAGGAAATATTTGAGACTATATGAATGCATCAGGGGAGGGTATTATTAAGCCGTATGTAATTAGTTATTCAAGTATCTACAGTGTCCGTTTTAGTAGGTACACTTGTGCAATCTAATCCATTCCAATACAACTGATATGATCATTTGTCTTACACACCACTGGAGTATATTTTGTTTGTTTGTATGTCTATGATGTTTGAAAGTCGGCCATTTTTGAACAAAGCTGAGTCAAGTCCAAACATTAAACCCAGTTATATTATTTTGACAAATTCAGACTTTTAGGTGTTCTAATGTGTTTCATACAACTTAAAGTTCTTCAGTCCGCTGCCACACACACACGCATGTTCCCTCTGTGGACCCAGCCTGTCTGAAAACTAAACTGTCGGCTGTAAGGTAAACATGAAGAGCTGATGTTAGACTCAGAGGCCTCCTTATTCACATCTAGCAAACCCAGACTGTAAAATACCACCATCATGATACGATTGGAAATCCAATAAATTAACCGTTTGACAGCTGAACATGCAGAAACTGTATCATACTGTAGTTTCCCTTTAATGATTCCTTATAATAAAGTATTTCATATAGCAGAGTTTTGTGTAATATCTATGGAAGGAGAAGTGTGTCCAGGTTTTAATTTAAGTTATCAACAGTGAACTCAGGGTTTTTAAAACATTTCTAAGTTTCAGTTAGTTAAAGTAAATCTCTTCCAGAACATCTAGTTCTCACATAACTTTGCCCCTGCTCTGGAAATGTTGAACCACCTGTCTGGCTCTGACACTCTGCACACTGCATACCAAAATACTTTGCATGACAGAAAACAGCCTTTGAAAGATATGCATCAACGCAAACCAGTAGGCTCCAATAATGTGAAAAGTAGTGAGTGAATGTGGGGATATAACAGGTGAATGTTGCCAGCTGGTGGAGATAAAAAGCTAGCCCCCCCATCCCACCGAACATCTGATCAACTTCAGGGACAAAAGCCCCCACAGATGGTTGTAATGTGAGACGCAGTACTGTGCCACATCACCACTGCTCGGTCTCAAACACTGAGAAACAGTCTGAAACAGAGCAGGCCTTGTGTCTGGTTGAAACCTACTCACCTTTACGGTTTGCTTCTCTTTCATGATGATTCTTGATAACAGCACAACCCATATTGGCATTGTGGCTTTGACTGTGTGAGAAAAAAAAGAAAGACAAGGGACAACGTCAGCTTGGAATGTACAACAGTGGGTGTGTTTCCTTGACAAACATGTAACACCGTTTAAAAGCAGCAGGTAGAGAGAACAAGAATGAAAGTGCTCCTACGTCAGAGCCAAAGCTTTTGTCCAACACAGCTGTATAGCAATGTGTCACTGAGTCGTTGACAAGTGTACAATTAGGTTCATCCGGGTGTTAGTTACCAACAACGAGAGAGTTTGACTCAAGAGTGGTAGTAGTCATTTTAAAAAAAGGTACTAACATTAAAAACACATACTTAAAGCCTTTAAAACCATGAAAACCAGATTCATAACTGTTGAAAACTGCCATCCACAAGGACAGAAGCTAACTATTTAAGCAAAGCAGCTTCCACACGTTAGAGACAGAGGTTTTACTGACATAGCGAGTGTGACCGCATTCTAATATTGTGTCACGCCATTCAAACTGCGACGGTACACTACACTTCATATAAGAAATTCCTCTCACTGTAACACAAAACAGTTCAACGGAAAAACTGATTGCAGCCTCCAAAATGATCATAAAGTTGAACCAACACCTCTTTAAACTACAACTACTGAACATTAATTATTGTATAGACTGACAATGAGTGTTTGGGAGGGATCAATAAAGATTTCACTACATTTGAAACGTATACATCAATCTGTTTGTTGTTCTTGCATTGCCCATGGAAAGAGGCTAAGAGCAGTCGGAGGTTTAGCGCCTTGACCAGGAGGTGAAATGACACCTCTCCAGCTACAAGCCCGCACCGGGTCCGTGTGGGGACTTGAACCACTGACCCTTCAAGTCCCTATGGACACCTCCACGTTTGAGTATGTTTAGATGCTGAAACCGGTTAAGAGTGTTGATTGAAAATGTCATCCTTTAAAAAAAAAAAAAATTAGGATCAGCTCATTATAAACTGATTACTGATTTTACACATTTGTTTGCGTAATGGGTTTTATCTGCAGAAAAAAATAAAAAAGTTAAAATACAAACAAACTCAGACTGTGATGCCGTCGGCCAAGAGTTGAATAGGTTTATAGGACGTTTAAACCTGCAAAAATGTTTCATTTCCAGTTTACTTACTTTTATTTTAAGGTCAGGTAGATTACTTAAAGTTAGGACAATTTTATTCACAGGTTTTACTACAGAGTCAAACCCCACTCTGCATTTTACCGAGAGATGTTTCTTTTTAGAGATGCATCGATCTGATCGCCTCCGATATTGATTAATTAGCTGGATTGGATATCTGCTGAATGAGGCCGATCCAGCATTCTGATCCAGTCATTTCTTTTTTATTTACATCATACACAGCAATAGAGTTACAGCGATCTAGTCACTTCAATTCTGTTTGCAACAACGGTTAAGGTTTTATATTACATTTTAAAATATCTATATGCAGTGCATTTTACATGGAAGTGTTATTTATATATTTTTGTTGCTAATGTACACTTTGTTATGTGCTAATAAATAATATTAAGAACATTGATACCTTCATTCACATGGCAAAGTATACGGTTTATTCATTCAACAGTAGCATCGGATCAGTATCAGGTATCAGATCTGAAAAAACTGGATCGGTGAATCTTTATTTCTTTTATTACAAATATACTTTACTGATATAGAAATAAGGTGGACAAAAAAGTTTCAACTTAAACAGATCATGATAACCTTCATAAGGGAATGAGTCATACAGGTCTGTTTAATCAGGCTGAACTAGCCTGGTTGTAGTTAAGGTTAGGTGTACCCTAATAAAGTGGCAGCTGAGTGTAACTTATAAACTGCTGCTGTCATAAGACAGGCAGGCAGTTAACGGTATAGGATCCCACAGCAGAGAGCCTAACCTAATATTTTTTCACATTGGGTTTCTTAGAAAAAAAAAAAATTAGATATGGAGCCGTGATTTGATTTGTCAGTCAGATCAATGTTGAGAAGCACTGCAACACAGAGCAGGCTCAGTAATGGCCCTCCCCCTGTGACGTAGAATATATCAGCCTTAATGAAGTTGGCTACAGCTAGCTAAAAGCAGCCAGTTAGTTATTATTAAATGGAGCCCAAAGCTGACCAATTTTGTCCCTTGGACAAAATTGGGCCCTTGGTAATTTAATTCATCTCATGAAAAGCATGTCTATTCACGACCCAACTACCCCGGGGCCCACGCGACAGTTAAATGTCGGTGTCGCGGAGTTTTCCAGCGTTAGCACGAAGCTAACATCAGCTGACGGTTACAGACACATCATCAAGTTACCACGGTTACATCGTCACAAACGTCCACTCATAATCTGCTGTACTCACCGGTGTGGGCATATGAAACGGGAACTTTCCATATGCTGAAGTGTGCCGACACAGATGCAAAGTATTTTCCGAAAGCCAAAGGCAGGATGAACCAGCGGTAGTACCTGCTCGGTAGCTCTATTTTGGGGACTCCCCATGCCCGCAGCAGCGGCGGCAGGAAGACGACGATGGAGATGATGTGAAACAGAGAGACTGTTACCGGGTACGGGAATCCATTCAGGATGATTTTGTTCACAATGTTGCCCCCCGAGCTGACCGTGTACCAGCCCACACACAGAAAAAGTATCCGGATCCCTTCCCTAACAGGGGGCCGGTCCGCCGCAGCCATCTTCCACCGCGGAGTGACGAGTCACCGGCTGCATCAGGGGCAGGAGGGCGGTGCTGCTCCAGACTGGAGACTACGGAGGAAACGCATGGCTCCTGGTCACAGGTTTCAAAATAAGAGACTTTCACAGACATGCGTTTATAAAGTGTAATGGCTGTTGACTGCTTTTTAAAATGGTAGATTTTGAGTCTACCATTTTAAATAGCAATTGAAATAAATAAAACCAAATACATTACACACTTTGAAACAAAAAAAACACTTTACTCACCATAGAAAGGAAGTAGTAGTAGTAGTAACAATAATAACCATAATAATATTAATAATTATGACAATAATAATAATAATGATGAGGATAATAATAATAACTTTACTTATATGGCACCTTTAAAAGCAAAATATAAAATATATATTTATTAGTCCCACGGTGGGGGAATTAGCAGTGTTACAGCAGCAAATAGCAGATGCGAAATATAAAATCAACCAATTCACAGTTAAAAACATCCAAAAACAGTAAAAAGCTAGAGTCACAGTAAAACTGAGTGGTAAATAAACAGGCTGGTAAACAGTGTGTATGTGTTTGTGTGTGAGTTCAGCGAGAGCAGTGCTGATTGTAGTAAAACAAAGTTATAAAGTGCTTTGACAGCAAGAGCAAAGGCCAAAACACAGAAATCCATACACATGTACATGTACACCTCAACGAGGCAAGATAAACGAAAAGTTAAAAACGACAAAAAAAGAAATTAAAAGACAGTAAGGTAAAAAGACTGTAAAGAAATAATAAAATGAAAAATAAATAAATAGATAAGTGATAAAAGATAAGTGTGTGTTTTAAGAAAATATTTTAAAGAAGTCAGTGATTCAGCAATCATTGGGCAGGTCCTGTACAAGTACACGAAAAGCTCCATCACTGCCCAGCAAAGAAGAAGTCTCAAAAAATAACATCTTACATTTTTTAATCCCCTTTCCATAATGCACAAATTATGCCTTACCACCAATTATTTTGTTTATATTCCGTACTATGCCTAATAACCTCAGTGGATGTGGAAAAGCTTCTTCTTTCTTAGAAAAAGCTAAAGGGGGAAACAAATTCTGTCAGAGTACATTTCCACATGCACACAAGTTGCCCTACCTCCAAGGGTTTTATTTTGTGAAGGCTACATAATATATATTATGCTCAATTTCCTTGTTGAATAGAGGACTTTCCTATTAAAAGTTATAAGGAGGTGGGGATACTGTATTTGTCCCAAATGCCCGACCTTGTAACAGAATTTGTTAAATTCTTACACTTAAGGTGGGAAAACCCTTAAAGGTTTATTATAAGTTAATTATTTGGTCAATAAAAAGTCAGAAAATGATGATTATGCCCAAAAACAATTTCCTAAACGCTGGTGAAATATTAATACATTTGAAAATTATTAATAAAATAGTTGCCAATCATTTTGTTTTGGAACTTCGTGATTAATGGAAACAACTTCTACTTCTTTTTCAGGGGGAACACTGGATCAAAAAGTGCATCAGGAATTGTTAAATTTTCACATAAGAATAAAAATGTTGTTTCCAAAAATAACACACTATCCTCGGGAGTAATGTGCGTGTAGATTCTGCACTGTGGGAATTCATTTGTGAGTTAGTTTTAATTTGCAAAGAGCCAGCAATAAAAAAGAGAAGACAACCACAATTCCTTCAGTTTTTTTATTAACACATATCAACATGTCCACTTAAAGGACTAAGTAGCAAATATGTTCCCTTCTGCATTCAGCAGAACACAAAAGGCTATTTTCTGTACATTCACTAAGGCTTTGTCTTTAGGGAAAATAGGTTTCCATAAGGCAAACAATATACAGGAATGGTATTAAGTACTTTATCCAGCATGTCAAGTTATAGCTCAGTTGTTACTGACAGTACAAAGCTAGTAGCATAATCTGCTCTGCCATTTCAATTCATATTTTACAGCCAAAATACACAGTAAAGGGAAAAGGCAAGTACAAAATAATAGTTCACATTATCAGAATGTGTCATTTTGGAGAGTTTTCCTGTGCAAGTTGGTACATCAGCAGGAAAAAAGGTTGCACTGTCGCAGCTGCATCACTGAACCATTTCTGGATAAAGAAATCTAACAAAACATGATTTAATGTCTGAACATGTATATTAATCTTAAAAATGAATATGTAAATGTAAATAAATATACATGACAGCCACATTCCTTTACTGGCATGCACCTTTAATCCCCTTACAAGCCCTTTTTTCTCACCTCCAAAACTGCACAGTCACATCTGGCAGTTTCACTTTATTTAACAGCAGTTAAACCTCACAACACGAGAAAATTATTCAAAAGGTTTTAAAGCTGATTTGACAGTTATTCTTTCTGTGAAAAGTCACTGCATGAGAGACAGATTTGAAATGACGGACCAGCGGTTCATAAAGGTGCAATGATAAACGTTTTTCACAGCTGTTGATAGTTGTTTGGTAATGACGATATCTACTTGAAGATTTCAGCTTGAACAGCTGAACTGTCTTGCTCAAGGTGCATGCGCAAATGCCAATATAAACCTCATTGGTAGATTTATCTGTTGAATGTCAGCTCCAATTGTGTAGCTTTCTACTCTCTAATTAAAAGGTGATAATGTTGATTGAGTCACATTTTATGCATACACTTTAAATTAAAGTATGCTTCCCCCGGGACGCAGAATAATCCCAATGTGTAATAATAACAATGGGTATAAAATGGAGCTGTGTGGTTTAATGTGAAGTCTTCTCAATAACAATGGCAGGTATTGGAAACTCAGTCTGTACAGTTAATGAACACCCACAACTAAATGGTCAAAATAATGCGGAGCCTCTTTCCTTCGCGCTGTCCTCATAATGTTCAAAAACCTGTAAAAACCCTGCTTATGGCTGTGTTCCACACACATCCAAACAGGCAGCACACTGACTTCACCGACGGTGCAAAACAACAGCTTACACTTAAACACACGCAGAGCTGCTCCGCTGTGCGATGAAGGCAGCTTACAAACATCCAAAATCAGAAACCCAAACCTTTTAATCCAGACAGACGTATGGCAGTATGTTCAACCTGCTCTCATCTCCATGCGGGTCTAAAGAGATGCACTCTGTCCAATCATACCAAGTACCCTTTGTGTCGTAGCAACCATTAACCCCAGACCAGTGTTGTGAGTGTAATTTGCTCAGGTCTTCACTGACGACCTCTCTGCTAACCCCTGGTAAATCCCTGGCTGGGATTTCCGGTGCCAACGCGTGTGTTTTTTTGACATCAGTACTTCGGTGATCCTCTTTTTTCAAGAACTCTGTCATGAAAAAGTGTGCACCAGGGGCACGGGCACCTGATGATGTCAGCACGTTGCTTTGCTGGCTAAGGTACGACTGGATGATTTCACTCCTCGACAGCTCTTTCCAGTCCGTCTGCTGGAAGGGACTGGGAGGAACCGGAGGATTCTGCTTCGGCGGTTCTGACCACTGAGATTCAGGTCCTTGGCCCAGTCTGACCTCCCCCTCTTGGGAAGACTCCTTATGAAAGGAGGATTTGATCTGTCCTGTGACAGGGTCAAATGTCAGTCTCCTGTCTTTTAACCTGACTGGTTTAATGTTGTCTTCTACAGTCTGTCCATCTAAATTTACGACATGGTCCTTAGGCCTGTATTTCTGTCGTTTCCTTTTCCCTGTATTGCTAACCGCACCATCATCTTCCAAACTGACCAAATTACTGCAGGAGGAGGCATAAGAATTGTGAAGAGACGTGCTGGGAGGCCTGCTTTGAGAATCAAAATCTGAACCGTCCGTGTGCAAACCCTGAACACAACCATTTAAAGGTTGAGTGGAAGGCCCCAGCCCAGAGGTGTCCACAGACCCAGGCTTCACTATGGGGCTAGAAAGACCCTGTGCTTGCTGTGCCGTTTGTTTGATACCAGCTTCCTGCTTTGGAGTTTGAGGACTGTGCAAGGAACAGCGTGGGCTTCTGGGTCGATGCTGCCCCCCTGAGAGAGCTTGCTCCTGTCTGGCTTGCTGCTGCAGAACTGATGCTTTTAGCAAAGAAGAAGCGCTCGGAGGCTTGCTGTATCCTGGGGCACTTGGATGAGGTTTCACAGCAATGACTGGGATTTTAATTAGCCTGTCATTGTCCAAAGGCTCGGAAATCTCCCAGTCTGGAGGCTGATGTGCACATGAATCCGTAAAAATTTCAGAGCTACCGCCAATTCCATTGGTTGGCAGTTGCTTGGAGTTTTGTATTTTATCGTTAAGAGTCGTTTTGGCTATCTTGGCTGGTAAGAGCTGTCCTTCCTTCTGGTCACCCTTACGTTTCCTGTTGTTCGGTTTCTCTACTTCTGGGGAATAGCAGTTGTTGAAGTCATTTCTGTTCTTCAACTCTGTACCCGTTTTACCTGATGGTGTGTTGGCAGCTGAAGCAGAGATACAGGAATGTGCACCACCACTGGAAGACCACGATGCACCGGGCTGTCCTTTGGACAACACCTCACCCTTCCCTGGCTCGATAAGCTTCTGCCAATTTCGCAGGAGCTTCTTGGCCCTTTTTGCAAGGTCCTCATTCTTGGTTTTTTTCCGGACATCGTTGATAAGTTTGCCGAGACGGGTTTCCTTTAAAGAGATAAGATTAGTTTTAAAAACTACATGAATTGACACAATTCACATACTATAGGTCTGAAGTAACTCACCTCCAGTGCCTCTTTGGTGATGGGATATTTCTCCAAATAGGAGATCACCTCCATAACGACCACAATGTTGCATATCTGCTGAAAAGACACATAGGCTTATATTTCACAATCCTGAGACATAATGTTGTCAGCATTACAACAGCAGCGTCGACGTATCTATGTACTATGTACTGTTCTATGTACAGTGAATGTTGCAATTTGTGCTTCAGAACCCTACAGGCCCAATATGCACAAGTTCTCCAGAGAGAGAAAGAGAGGCTGATAAAAAAACGAGGCAAAGGCTTATTTGAATAGACTTTCAAATGTGCACCTGGATGTCTCGTGACAACATACTGCTCCTGGTTTCAGGCTCAATCTGACAAACTGAGATTTTATGCAAATGTCCCATATTATCCCACAAGAGGAAGACAGCCCAACAAGTAGGATGGAAGGAAAGTGCTGGCAACAGCGGTCCCTTCGTCTGGGACTGCTCTGCGGCAATTGAAGTTGGGCTATATGACAATACATACATTTCTCCACTATCACAAATTTTACTTTGGTAGCATCCCCTTTAATGTGAGACATTGCAACTTGCAGCTGCTCATGGGTGAATTGTTGGGTCTCTGTAAATCATATATAAGTCATAGAGTGTGGTCTAGACCTACTCTATATGTATAGTGTGTTGAGATAACTTTATGATTTAGCAATATAAATAAAATTGAATATGTATAAATAGGGTTTCATATCAACCACCCATAAGCATATCTGTATGATTAACCTTATACAGAATATATATAGAGGTGGACACAGCAACTCATTAAGTTATGTGCTTAAACTTTTCACACAAGCAGTACAGCATACATTATACTCCAAGAGCCATACATACACGTCTCCAAGTTAGAAAATTACATTTCTAGCTTTAGTTTTTCAATGTTATAGGGTATTTTTAGAGTACTTTTCAATGACTGCTAATACCAGTGGAAAAGCTGGAAGAACTGGACAGAATACTGAAAAGGTTAGGTAATATAAATGTCATAAGTTGAACTTTTATCCTGTCCCAGTTTGGCTGTAACACGGATCTTACCAGAAAAGTGCTGTAACACACCATGACAATCTCATCAGCTGTATGTAGAGAAGGGTAGAGATCATGATTTAATCTACATGGAGCCTTGATCTTACTGAAACCCCAATCAACCAACCTCTCTGTCACTGAAGGGGCACTTACAGTTACATTTACACTTCCTATCTAATGGCTCAGTCTCAGCAACTCTCCACTCCTGCGGCATTTTAAGAGTACACGTGAATTAACTAACACTATCCAGCAGAAGTCAGTTAGCTTAAGTGCTGGCATTAGTTACTTTAGCTCACTAGTGATGTTAGCCAGCTAATTAGCAAGCAAACGTTAACAGACTGCCTCCTCTTTGTCAATGTCTGCTCGGCCTCGTTGTCTTCTTTTCTGCACCCAGTGTGTCCTCTGGGAACTGGCGGTGATACTCACATTGCTCTGGCCGTCGATGGCCTGCAGCAGCCGGTCTCTCATCACCTGCGGAGTGGCTGTAGCCGCTGTCATCGCGGGTCAGGACGGACTCAGACAGCAGAATCCCCCCGAAGAGAGAGGCGGCGGCGCTGGAACCTGCCGACACTCACAGGCCCGACGGACGGTCTTCTCTGGGAGTGAGCACCATGTTTTTATGATGCTTTTATCTTTGTTTTCATTCGCCGCCGTCACCATTTAATACGACGACGCGAGCAGAAAATCCTCTCCGGGAATCGGCTACCCCCCTCGGCTGGCAGCCTCCTCCTCCTCGGTCTGCTCATCGGGCTTTTTGTTAAGCGCTCGCCCAGAGCATCATGGGAGATTTCACGTCACCAACTGTTCACATCCGCGATGCTTTTCCCTTAAAGATGTTCTATGTTATTATTATGAAAGTGTCTTCGGTGTTGAGTTCATTTTTTCATTTTATTTGGTAAAGATGTCAGCCTCCAAATCAACCTTTTCTCATTTTTAATTAAAAAACAAAAAGAATACAACCTTTTTACACAACTATGAAAAGATATTTGATATACCCCCATCATCAATTTATAACAGAGATTATAACATGCATCTATGTATTGACATGGCAATGTGTATTTTTCTATCGATATATTTTTATATGAGATCCTTGCAGTATTTATTTTTTATATTGATTTATTTGTTTATGTGACACCTTCTGTATTAAATAAATATTTAAATGAATAAAAAACGTTGAATTAAAGAAGTGTTTTGTAGAAAATGTAATACTAACAAAGATGGATGTAACAGTCCCAAATATTGAGATAAAACTAGCATAATTCATTTAATCATCTTAGAAAAATACTATGCCCGTAAAATGATTTGGCTTAACAAATTACCCTCCTTTTGTATTTTCAAAGATTCAGATTTTAAATCATATTTTACCACTATGGAAAACTTAAAACTCAAAAATAATACATTTGCAAAAACTATAATTTAGGCATTTCAGATTTACTCCCTTAGTTTAGCAGACCACGTACATTTTTGTTTTTAATTATTCTGTATTCATTTTTCTATGCTTTACTCTCTTTATACATTTTAATTTATGTTATTTCTACATTTAGAATGCATTGTGTTTAACTATGGGGGAAAATATTGTATGAAAGATGTCTATGTTATGAGGAGATGAGGTAGTTTGGGGACAGCTAGCTATTTATTATATATATTTATTATTATTTATTTTCACTATTATTTTTTCTATTCACTTTCATTTGTTACATTTTTTTAATACAATACAAAGACATCCTTTTATCATGTGTGCCTTGTATGCATGTTGAGAGGTTATCGTCATGTTTTCTATGCCATGATATTTTAAATGAATTCCTTTTCAATAAAAACAAAAAAAGGACCAGTTAAATTACACAAAAGCTGGCATACCGTAACAGTTTTTCCTTAAGAAGTTCCAAAACAATATGCACCACAAGATCATTTGTATTTTCAGTAAGTTGGATGTGCAGCTTTGGAAATACTTTAAGACCTCTAAAATAAAAACATTATACAAAACCTTTCTTTCTCATATATACTGTATATATATATACTTGTTTTCTATTTATATATCTAATGATAAATAAATCCCCTCTTATAAATGTAACTGTTTAATGCAAAATGTATCATCTGCAAAAGTACATATTAGATGAAAAGATCAGTTGTTGGACTATGTTGACACTCTCACCTCATAAAATAAGAAAATCTGACAAAATGTATTTGTTATATATTTATAGGTTCACCCCACTCCCCATGTTTAGAAATATATTATTTATGAGTTCTGTCTTTCAGTCAATTTCCTTTGCTTTGCTCTTTTCTTACACTGTCACTTGGTGGCACTGTTGCAAAAAAGTTGGAAGAAAGAAATACACTGCAGTCTTTGGATCCTGCACAATACAAGGCTAGAATGGTGACCACCCTTAAAGAATGAAAAGATAAATATATCTACTACAACTTATAACTTAACTTAACACACTATGAAAACTCAAGACCCATTCAGTTTATTTCCATCCACACATCACGTTCCAGCTGAAGCAAATTCAAACTCAGGACCTTTTTGCTATGAAGAGACAATAACCATTTTGCTTTTATTTGTTACATTTAATTGTCAGTGGCCTTCTACAATCGCAGTTTGATTGAATTTTTATTTGAAAGTATATGACAGGATAGTATTTAAATTTCTTGCATTTTAACGGCAAAAAGTGCAATAAGTGTACAATGAATACTATATACAAACAGAATGTGGTATGGACGTAGTCTATATGAAGCATTACTAGTATGATGTATCATGTCATTAGACATTAGGTCAGAACTGGATCATGCGTTTCTTGTGCCAACAGACGGTCACGACCATTGAACTCATTTAACAGACAATGCATAAGTGAACTTTTATTGTTAAGATTATGAACACATTTACATGTAGGGCACATACATTTGCTTACAGCATATGTGACCCAAAATAAAAGAAAATTACCTTTTCCATTTTTAAAATCAGCATTGACACTAGAGCCTTACAGCTAGTGACTACATTTGGAGATGTTTGTACAGAGGGGATGCAGAGTTCATGAAGTGACAGTGATCATTTTAACTTGTTTGGTGAATTCGACTGAACCGTGACGGCTGTGCAAGTAAAAGGGATAAAAGGGAGTTTAAGCAAGAGGATCTTAAGGTAAGTCATAAGGTTCTCTACAAGCTTAGATTACTGCAGGACCCTTAAATGATGACACACAGGTAACAAGTCACAGAAATACATTTTTTATCCCGTTAGTGAAGGCTGTCCATCATTTTCAACCCTGCAGTTTCTTTAACAAGCAAACTGATTCTGTTCTCTGATGAAACACGTATCCAGCAAAGACGGCGACACTGGTGCCGTTACAGCTTCAACAACAAGGCTACAAATGTAACAACTTCTATATGACGAAATAAACACAGCAATTCATAAATTCCTGTACAGACAGAAGCATAGTAAATTGTAAAGGGATTGTAATGAAAATAATTAAAGTTAAAATGACCAAAGGAACAGTAAACTCTGATAAAGTAGAATTTTATAGCATCCACATTGGAAAATCTACATCATGATGGAATCCTGTTGCCACAAATGTTGATCATGACCCGAACAATCTGTGAGGATTAGAAACATTCAGCCAGTTAAAAAAGCACAAACTTCAGAGCAGTTTTCTCAAACTCTTAAAAAAAAAAGGTAATAGGAAATCGCAAAGTTGGCTGGTATGGTATTTGACTAAAGATGTAAACATTAGTGCTTCTTCAGATTATTCTTCCTGTGAAAGAAACACTATTTCATGAGTAAAATCTGTCTGTACCAAAAACAACTTTCTGTCACTAAACATTTTAATAGCATCAGAAACAATAAATAACCTAAAGTTTAATTCTTTTTCGGTACTGACATACATCAAATAAGCCCCCGAGACAGGTTTTTTCGTGTATAAACTGTTAACGGAAAAATCCGGGAGAGTTGCTTTTTAACCACTAATACTGCTCAAAATAACACCAAACCTCTGCAGTAGCATGATAAGAGGCCCTACACAAATCATCAATCGGCTCCTTCCTTTTTGGGCATTTTGTAATCGACTTGAATGGACTCTACTGCTAGAGGAGCTGGTACCGGGGCCAGTTGGTAAGTCTTTCATACATGTTTTATGTGTAGGGACTCTTATCATGCTACTGCACAGATTTGATGTTATTTTGAGCAGTATTATCAGTTAAAAAAGACATTTTAATGCCTTCACCGTGCTGCCCCGAGCTAATCAGTGTTAGCCACGCCCCACTGTTAGCGACTCTCCCGGATTACTCCGTTAATAGTTGTTACATGAAAAAAACTTTCTCGATGATTTATTTGACGTATCCAAGTGCCGAAAAAGACCATGGGATGATTTTTTTGCCACAATTACACTTTAAGGTGTTGTTTTGTGTAGGTCCCTTATTGTTTACATTTGAATTACGGCTTTAACCCTGAAACATACCCTTCCCAAGTTAAAGACAATTGAATGTGTCTTAACACAAGGTACATTTCTGTACGACAGAATGTTTCAACCAAACAGCATCAGCCTATTGAGTCCCAAGTGTAAAACTCCAAAAATCGGTCACAAATATTTTATTCCTCTGTAAAAAGGCTCAAGAATGTCCTTAAACGCAGTGTAGTTTTTTTTAGCAAATGTTACTCAAACATAACTGTGTATATATTGGAGACTATTTTCCGACATGGATTGGTAAACATGTGTTGCTCTAGTATTCATAGCAAGACTGTGAATGAAGGACTGGACTGACTCATGGTTGGATTTGATCTTTTCATGGGATTTGTCAAGTGTAAAAGGTATAAAAGTATTGTCCGGTGTATCCTTTAAAGTAGCATTTAGGGACAGAAAGTGTTACAGAAGACATTGCCATCACCATCACATCCAACCACTGCATTACTACGGCTGCATGAACATCAACTTAATGTGGGTTACTTACAGGACCATGCAGAACATCATGAAGATGTTCCACAGAGCGATGAAGATCCGAAAGTATCGTAGGCTGAGTAGAAACTCTCTGATGTTGTCACCTAAAAGACAGATTACAGTGGCAAAGCTTTGAGAACCCCATTTAACCTGTGACACACACTTTATTGTGATTTTTTCCCTCTCGAGCACACACATTCATACACACCTGTTGTCTGTGACCTGGACTCATCTCCAAATCCTTGGGACTCCTTCCTTTTGCTGCAAAACATCAACTTTATTGCCAAGTATGTAAACAGACCAGGAATTTGACCAGGTAATTTGGTGCTTAGCGGATGCAGGAAAATACATAGATATACACATAGCAAAAACATAAAGAATACACTATTTTTTTAAAAAGACACAGAATTTAGGAATTACAACCATATATTACAACCCAGAATTCAAAATTAATAAATATAGAATATGAAATATAAAATAAAATGTGCACATGGCCAACTGACGGGTGTGTTTATTTCCTTTTGTAGCTGTTAAGTTTTCTTTAACAGTAGCGTTAATACTCACAGCTTGAAGTTGAGCACAGCCCCTGCATTCACCAGTAAGGTCCTACAGAGCACAGAGACACACTGTTTGTTGTGTTATCAACGTTAGCTGGTGAGCTGGCGTTAGCACGGAGCTAACTTGTTAAGTAGCAATGATACACCGCCATATGTCCAGCAACACAGAACACAATAACACCCACAGACAACATCTCCTTTCAATAAAAGTATATCTCTGTGTGAAGAATGACAGAAACCAAACAAATTACCCGAATATCAACAGATCTCCGATCATTTTGTTCACATCACATCAGAGATGCCTCACTTCCGTGTTCGTCTACGCAATCAGGAAACTGACCAATGACGTTCCAGAGCTCTCGGTGTGGGGTTTATTGCCCTGAGTAACCTCTGTCAGGTTGTTCCTGCCTGGCTGGTTCTCCCATAGACATATAAAGAGTAGATGCCGCATCGAACGTTGGGCCGCGAGAAATGCGGCCGCCATCTTGGATCGGTCATCCTACCAGATTAGTTCTATGAGTGACTCGTTGAGCCTCTGAGTTGAGCAGCAGAAGGAACAAGATGCCAGAGCACTGTGCAGCGTATTCCTGCTCTAATCTAATATTACAATATTACAATTCATAATCAGTACGGTACAGTACAATTTTAAACAATTAGACATAAATCCATGCATTTTTTAATGTTATAGTGAGTCCCTCAGGCTGTGGCAGGTAGATAAATATTTAGCTGCCAGAGGAGCTGCTGTCCCTTATTTTATTATTATTATCTTGTCACAGTAGAGGCGTGGAGATTAGCCTCTGTGGGAATGTTAGTTAATTTACCCCCCGGCCAGATGTGTGTGTGCAAGCCTGTGTAGATATGGAAGGAGAAGCAGGGAGGAGAGGGGTTGTCGTACATGTGGTCTAGTGTAAATGGATTGCACATTTCCAGCAGTAGGTCAGCGGAGGATGTGCTGTGGTTTCATGAGAGGAAGACACTTCAGAGACAGTTAATCTCAGGTCACCTCAGATATTCTCAGTTTTGTTTTTTTAAATATTGAACATGACATTGACATGAATTATGAGATCATTTTTCATGTCATGTCACTTTTTTTTTTAAAGTTTAGACTATCAAAGGAGAAGTGACAGAATCTGACCAATATCCTTTGCTGTTAAACTGTTTCATCAAACAGGAGCAACATGATGTGGGCTTTATTATAAAGAATGAATTAGAGATTTACGAGGCAAGCGTGACATGTATTTCCACTCTGTGCCCGATATTCTCACAGCTGAACGAAATGTTCCATACATTTTTACTTGGTTCTCCACATCTCCACTTAAAGCAGGACGAATGTCACATGTTTGTAAACCAGAACTGATGAGTCCAGGCTTTTTTAGTTCAGTTGTACCAGAGAAGTTGAAACAGTCTGAAAAGAAAAAATCATACATTTATTTAACTAAGGAAAAATCTTAAATCGTTTGTATAATTTAAAATTGATATTACTGAACTATGCCCCGTGTTTTTGTTTGCACATTAAATACAATTACTACATCATTAAAATATGTAATAAAGAAGACATTCACATAATTAGACCTTAAGGACACAGTCATTTTAGATACTATACAAAGTACTCCTACAACATCACTTTCTTTACCAATTAGAGCTACACTCTAATTGGTAATTGTGCAAGAACAAAACAGTGTGAAAATGATCGATTTAACAAAATGTTATATATATTTGTATACCACACACACTCGCTCAAATGTGGACCCTCCCTCTCCTCTCCACTACCACGACTATGCGACTGGCAGAGCATGGATCATTTCTGAATATTTATAAACATATAGGGTTCGGCTCTTGGTTTTTTTAGTGCTTTAAATGAAAGTGTGTCTGTTTGACTTGTATTTAGATGTGTCCAAAATGTCATCTCTCTCTCTGACCTAATTGTATTGATACTCTTGATTTATATGTATTTTAATTTTCTCTGAGTGTGTGTGTGTGTGTGTGTGTGCGTGCGTGTGTTTGTGTGTGTGTGTGTGTGTGTGTGAGAGAGAGAGAGAGAGAGAGAAAGAGAGAGAGTGAGTGAGAGAGAGATGTATGTATTCATGTATGAAATATAGCCTATTAATACTTTATAAATGATTTCTCTTGTTGTGTTTATATTTATAGTGTTTGCAAAACACCTATCATACATCACATATATCATATATCAGAATATTCTATTACTGTTAATCCCACTGTGAATATTAAAATACGCTGAACCGTGTCCTGTCCTTACACTGAGTGGAGCGGGCGACCGGGCCAAGATGGCGGCTCCACCGCTCGTCAGCGCCAATAGGCCCAACGTTCGATGAGGCGTCTACTCTTTATGTCTATGGGTTCTCCACCAATGACTTTCAATTATAGGTCCCATATTCAAATATTCAGGTGCATATTTGTATTTTGAGTTTCTACTAGAACATGTTATGCTCTAAAGGTTGAATCAGTACATTGAGCAGAACACCGCCATCTATTGTCTCAAGATCATAGTCACAACAACAAAATATAATTCCAGCACTCAGTTGCCAGGTTGGTCAGACCCGGTCAAGTAGCCTACAGGATACCAGAGTCTGCTTGAGTCTGTTTGAACCCATCCCCTCCGGCAAATGTTACCATAAAAACAAGTATTGCAGAGGAGCTTGACTGACAGTTATTGTTAGCCGTTAGCGTTAGCCATTACAGCTAAGTAAACATGAAAGTTAGCTTACCGATCAGGGAGACTGTAGCCATTTTGGCGTGTGTTTGAATGCTGTTGAACTCCTTTATCTCAGTCCATGGAGTGAATGCTTGGCCTATACTGACTCTTGTTTCTGTCTGTCTCCGGTCACTCAGCTGCTGAGACAAATAAAGCAACTGCAGGATTGGCAAACTCCATTTCACCAGCGACAGCCGACAGTAGCTGCACCTAACAACAGACAACCCTGGCAACCAGCAATGCTGGCAGCACTGACAGAACGTGACAGATTCATTCATTCAGTCATTGTCAAACCCGTCAAAAAAGATTAAAAATAATAATTCAGACTAAATAAATCTTTTTATGGAAAAGCAACACTGAAACGCTTCGCTAACGCCTGTCTTTTTAAGACCCCCTCCTGAAAAAGCCCAGTCTGCTCTGATTGGTCAGTGTTTCTGGGTCTTCTGCATCTGCGCTCCCAGCATCTCTGCACCGTCATTGTAGTAGTGGTGGTGAAATCGCAGCTTCATGAACCAGTAAACCAAATTGATACAGCTGCTCATGTCACAACATGTCATACAGTCAGTAGAGGGACATCTGCTGGCTCTGTGTCAGAACTGCATCTGAAATGCCTGAAAAACCTGCTTTGTGACGTAACGAGGCCTCGTTCGTAGTGGTTGTAAAGCAGGGATCAAAACTTGTCTCTCAACACTCCCGCGTCATAGAGATCGATGCTGTGTCGAGCGAGAAGGCTCAAGCATAACATCACTACATTTCAGTCGGGAATGACTGTAACAGCACTGTAGCAGCACTTTCTACCTATATTTAATATAGTTGTGACATCACAACTGTACAGAAGTCCTGACGGCTCGTTTAAAGGCACAGTTTCTGAATACGGCTGTGTGCATTTCTCTGTGGATTGAGAGTTCTGATAATTTCACAGTATTGATATAGGCTAGAACCTCAACCTGCTTTATAATAAAAAAGTATAAAGAAATCTAAATTTTTACAATATGGGACCTTTAAAGTAGCCATAAATCAATTTAACTAAATTTAATTTAATTACAGCGCCAATTCATAACAAAAGTTATCTCAGGACACTTTACAGAGTGAGTAAAGACCACACTATATGACTTATTTATGATTTACATAGACCCAACAACCCTCCTTGAGTCCACAGTGGCAACGAAAACCTTCCCTTTAACAGGAACGTCGGACAGATCCAGTGGAGGAAGAAAGAGAGAAAAGACAGACAGATGGACAGAGAGAGACAAAGACAGACACAAAGACAGTCCCAGAGATGCAAGCGACCACAAAAGTAACAGTAAATATAATAATATCTATAGTAATGTGAATACGATTTAAATGTTATTGCAGTTAATATAGTAGATTGGTAGAAACGAGTACAGCTAAGGTGACAGAATATGACAGTATATATGAGTAATAGTGATGATAGCAGCAGGAAGCATCATGCAGGAGCACGGCAGCAGGCACCACTACGATCAGCAGAGACCTGTGAGACGACAAAGCACAAACAACCCCGGGGAAGAAGTTGAATTAGAAACATGCATTAATGAGACATGAATGATACAAACAGAGAGGAGAGAAGCTCTGAGTATCAGAAACAGGATTTATAAAGGTTCATCTGCTTGTGAGACTAAAATTTGGGTATAATTGCAAAATATCGACTTTCGCGCAAGAGCGCCAGATGTAGACACAAAAATTAAAGATCATGTCAGATCCTTCGATAGCTCAGTTGGTAGAGCGGAGGACTGTAGAGGTAGCAGCAGGTATCCTTAGGTCGCTGGTTCAAATCCGCCTCGAAGGAGTGACTTTTGGGACGGCAGTAGCTCCGTCCATAGGTGACTGGGCTAGGAACCGGACGCTTGCTGGTTCCGAGTTCCCTGTTTGGACCATGAAAGGAGTGTGGACGTGTGGCTGGAGAGTTGCCAGTTCATCTCCTGGGCACTGCCGAGGTACTGTTGAGCAAGGCACCGAACAAACCCCCATCTGCTCGGGGCGCCGGTCACTGGCAGCCCCCTCGCTCCAACATCTCTCCATTGTTTGCATGTGTGTAGGTCCTGTCTGTGCATGTGTGTGTATTTCGGGCCCGTGTGTAAAATGAATCTTCTGATAAGCAAGAACTTTAGTTTTTGAAAAGGTTTCAGCTGTGTGGATTTGCGCCGCCTGGTGGTGGCTGAGGTATTTGCCCTGATTATTATTATTATTCTCAAGCTATAAAAACAAAAGCATACAAAAATAACAAATAAAATGCATATTAACATGCACAAAATCCGGTAGCCGTTTATATGATTAGGTTAATTATTTCGGTGCCTTTAATCACAACATTTCCGCATCATGTGGAAGAATGTAAACAGTCGATGAGATCACCAAATGTTGACTGGGAGTCTGCAGCCTCGGTGCAGGAGCTGATCCGGGTCGAGGGATGTTTTTATGAGCGGTGAATGAGTCTTTGTCCGTATAATCTATCTCGGGCTTCGTTGTGTTTCTAGGCTGCAACAAACCTCTCATCGCGTCTTGTGGCTCAGTTAAATAATCGACGATTCACACCTTAAGCCTTTTGTGTAGATGTGCAGCAGCTGACATGTACACCTCCTGTCGTCTAAAAACCGGAGCAGCTGGCACGGGCCGGTGACGATGATGATGCTGCGGTGGCTGCTGAGGCTGGAGATGAGTGGTATTAATAGGAGGGCTTGAGTGTCACACAGCCTTTCACTGTCAGGACCGGGGGGTTTGGTGGAGAGTCGGTGGACCGGGTTTGGGGGGGCTTCACGATCCAGACTGCGCAGTTGGAATAAAACAAACAAACAAACAAACAAACAAACAAACAGGGACTCGCTGGGTATCAGACAGTCAACATGGAAGTGCTGGCAGTTCTTAATTTGGGCGATTTTGCCCAAGTTTTCTCCAAAATGGGAATGTTTCCCGTGTTTGATCTCGCTTATTACATCGTGTCCATCCTCTACCTCAAGTATGAGCCAGGTCAGTGTGGTTTTCACTTTCTTTCTTTTTTTCTGTCCTCCTTTCTTTCTTTCTTTCTTTCTTTCTTTCCTTCTTTCAATTTTTATTTGATAAATATGATTATCTATAAGCTATTCTGATTGTTATATTGGCAGGTAGCGTTCATGCTCCACACTCTCAGACTCTGCCTTAACATGCATTTATGTAGAATAACATTTAATGGGGGATTTAATATTTAAACAATTGGGATGAAAAGCTCTGATATTTGTGTCAAAATATGCATAACGCATATGCTTTATTTTGATTTTCTGTGTTATAACTATATCTCACACAACTGTAATATCCCTACAGGGACTTTCTGTCGCTGTTATCATATACACCCTAGTAAGGAGCTCTCCAGCTCTGCTTGCTTGCTGTGAGGGAATGTCTGTTGCTGCTGCAGCCTGACCTCATTAACACAGGAGTAAATCACTGGAGTAGATTAAGCCCCTCAGCTTTGGGTAAAGCCTAATATTTTCCAGGATTCAACCCCTTTGAGCAACAGAGCCCGATGAAGATGAAACCTGAGAGAAAGGCCTGTGCATACCAGAGACTTAGGCAATAAATAGAAGATCCTGAAATAGACAGTGTCAGTGGCCCTTCTGCTGCACACTTTATACACACTGCAGTTGGGTGTGAATGTTAAACATGAAATAAACTGTTGAGCTGTACCAGCCCAGCATGACCTAATTGTTCCTGTGAGTGTGTGAGCTTTTAAAAAAAGTTCCTCATCCTAAAGAAAAAGTTCACTCTGACATGAAAGTTCAGTAATTGACGTCTCATTTTGATCTCAGTTGAGGCTTCGGTGAAGATGTTTGGAGCATCTCGACCTAATAACGTCATCCTCTAAAAGTGTACAGCTTCAAATGAGACTTAGACATCCATCTTATCCTTCCAAAAGAGCTTGTACAACATATTTCATCATTTCATTTAATTTCCCAGTGAGTAAAATAAAGGAGCTACTTTAGGGCTTTTGGAAACATGCTTTGTACTAAATGTAGTTAGAACTTTGAGGGTGAGTTAGTTGAGTAGAAGACCAATGAATGGGGTTGACAGTGTCACACCCTTCAAGGGGAACTCTTTATTATTCTGTGTCTTCAGAGGGAGCTGCGCAAAGATAAAGTGCCTCAAGTGATGTCATTTGAGTAAAAGTTGATTGAAGAATACAAATTAAAAAATTAAAAAAACCAAAACGATCTGGGGCAGTGGCGTTAGTAAACGTAAAAGAGTAGCGAAAGTCTTGCGAGATGGTTAAAGGAGTGCAATGCTAAATCAGGGAAGCACTCTTTTAACAGTTATAAGTGTGGCCATTTGCTAATTTGAGCGAACACATGCATAAAGTTAAACATAATCGTAGTTAGTACTGTCATTACATTTTCATTGGTGTCAAAAAGAAGTCGTGACACTGCTGGCACTCATGCCAGCAGAGGTAAAGGGGATTGTCTAATTTTGCTTTCAACACATTTGTTGTATTTTGTAGTAAATGTAAATAAAAAGAGTTTAAATACACTGAGGGAGTTCTTGTTTTTAATTGCAACAGTCAAAATTAGGGGGTTTTAGAGTTAAAATCCATCATCAGAGCTCAGTATAGAGTAACACATGGCTACCAAAGCTGACTTCATGACTGTCACTGTATACCTTTAACTGCATATCTCATTTTACTGTCAAATGTCTCGTGCCGCCAACATTTGCAAGATCTTTTTCATATACACCCTACTCTACATGTGTTCGAATGGAGGAGGCCTTGTTCACAGTACATGTTAGAAGAGCACATAGATGAGTTTCGGTGATCAACATGGACTCAGGGAGGAGATACAAGTGTTCTGGGGGGTCAGAGGTTAACCCAGGCCCGACAGTTGCAAGGCAGGAGAAGCAGTCGAGCAGAATATATTTATAGGGAGGCATTTCTCGGGATCAGATTGCTCTCAAACTGAGCGCCAGTCTCACCGCGACACCCTCACCCACCTGTTGTTGGAGATTTGTGCGATGAAGCAGCCGTTCACATTTACTGAACAGTCTTGTAACACCCTGAAGTCTTTACACTTTTCAAATCAGGTCTTACTTTACATATAAATATAAATATTCCTGCAGTTTCTCTTACGTTATCATGTTCAGATTTATACAACAATATAGGAGTGAAAATTTACATTCTAAATGAGTTGTTTTTTTGTACATCAACACATCTCGGCATAGATGGAAAGTAACTGAGTACATTTATTTAAGTTATTCTTCTACTTTACATGCTTTTATTTATTTAAAGCCATAGTTATTTACTAATTACTTTTTAGATAATGATTCATTATATCAATAGTTTGATTTACTTCCCCAGGCAGAGTTAATTGTAAGACAGCACAAAGCACATATAGCTATAGTTAGCTGCAGTTTATCATACTTTGCTGTTGACTGGAGCTATAATTACAGTGTTTTGAGATGCAGTTGTAATGGAGGTCTGCCAGCCAATCAGGCATAAACAATTACCAATTTTCTTTATATGGCCCAATATTACACATCACAAATTTGTCCAAGGGGCTTTATAATATGTACAATACTTTATACAACACTCTCCAAACAAACCCCTTTAATGGGGAAACATGTTTTTTTTTTTTTAAACTCAGGAAGAGTAGTAGACAGACAGTAGATGTGTGCACAAAAAAGACCAACATTACAGTATGGACAATCAGAACGACAAAATTATAGGCTACTGGTAACATGTATGGAGAGTGGATCCGGAGGAACTTCCCAGACAGCAGTTCAGACTGTCGGATGTCACGATAGGAAAAGTTAAAGCAGCTAGCAGAAGGGGGCTTTTCAGGAAGTTTGGCTCCAGTGTTAGAAAGAAATCTAGGATTGTGTTCATTGTTACTGATTAAGTGAGAGAAAAAGGAGACTTAAGCAGCGGACAGAGCACACTTGTACCATAAGAGGTAGAAAACTCTGTATTCTGGTCATACCACTCAAACCTTTCTGCCCAGTAAATGTCATGGTACATGTACTGACATGCTTGATATACTGGTCATATATATATATATATACAATATTAAATGTTCATATATAAAGCATACTCTGAGTTTAAATCACAAAGAGCTTTCTGTTCTGCTCCAGTCTGTATACTTTAAAGACCCAGTCTGACTGCAGAAGTCCTGAGTCAATATTAGCTTATGATAAAAAAGGAGGATTATCAGGGCGTCAACTGAAATGGTTGTCTGGGCGTGGACAAAGATACAGCTCATAGACACACAAGGGATCCACTGATAATGACTTTTGAAGGTCAGCACTGACAGTTCTGTATAGGAACTAACAGAAGCATTTTAAATGAATTTTACCCCAGAAGAAGTGTCTTTTGGTCAGAGTGGGAAAGCCTCTAAAACAGCATTTAGACCTTTAGGATTCAGCCGGTCATTAATAATGAGGCTGTAATAATTATATAGTTACAATTACAACATGTTTTTTAATTATATTTAATATGTTGATTTAATTGATTACATTTAGAAAACATGATGAAATTAAATGAATGTTTTGGAAAACAGTAAAAAAATCAATTTGCTAAATTTACCAATTAAATACTCCAAATTAAGGAGAAATATATAACTTTTAACCATTTTATACAATGTTTTGTGTATAAATAAAATGTATAAATAAATAAAGTGATGGTCATTAATGATGGAAAAAAAGATTACAATTATTCCAGTAACAGACTTCAGCTTCAGTGGGGGAAAAAAATGTGCAATGACAATCTCAGTTTTTTCATGGTGTTTTTTTCATCAGCTGTCATCAAGAACGATCCTCCCAACATACAGTGCATAACTGATATTTAACAAAAGCCAAACACATCCTGAGCTTCACACACATAAAACACTGGGTGCATAAAAGTCCCTTAACCTGACTCACACTGAAAACCACACTGTGATATTTTCATTTCCACACCGTGTGTTCGGGACGGCCCCTGACCCTGACAGCTCCTCCTCTGTGTTGCAGGCTCTGTGGAGGTTTCTCGCCGGAGTCCCGTGGCCTCCTGGCTCTGTGCCATGCTCTACTGCTTTGGTAGTTACATCCTGGCAGACATCTTGCTTGGAAGCTGCCCCATCGACTATTTCCAATACAACAGCCACATCCTGCTGGCCTCAGCTGTCTGGTGAGGAAGTCTAATCTTTACAGGGAATCAGATGCTGCTTTAAGGTTCAATGATGGGACCATCATATCTGCTTTCCGTGATTAATGCTTTTCATCCAATTTACAAGACTATATATGATAGAAAATATCTCCCACCAGCCACTATTTGGAGGTCACCCTATCCTTGAATTTATTTTCCTGCTTTATACAGGACAATAAACTTTAAAAGCGTCAGTCAATAATTATTAAAATTACTTTTGGAAAACAGAAATGCGTAATTAAGAAACAATGCCCTGCGATAGACTTGCGTCCTGTCCAGGGTGTACCCCGCCGCACGCCCGATGTCAGCTAGGATCGACTTCAGCCCCCCGCGACCCCGACAGGGACAAGCGGTTGAAGATGAATGAATGAATGAATGAATGTACCAGTAAATCTACACATCCCAGTCAACACCATTTGAACAGAGGCAATAGATGCTTTACATAAGGCAAAGAAATACATCACAACTACATTTAAAAACACAGTAAACTTCACAATAGAATAAAATAAAATGAGGTTTAAAACATGGCATGAATGGAGTGAGACAACAGCAGGACTCTAAAACTCATCTTTATGACCAGACAACTAGAAGAAGAAGAGGAAGAATTATTACTTTATTAATCCCGCAAGGGTATATTCAATTTTTTCACTCTGTTAATATCCAGGTTACATAAACAAAGGCCTGAAATACACACACATGCACAAACAGGACCTATATACATGCAATTAATGGAGAGATGTCAGAGCGAGGGGGCTGCCAATGGATTGGCGCCCCGAGCAGTTTGGGGTTCGGTGCCTTGCTCAACAGCACCTCGGCAGTGCCCAGGAGATGAACGGGCACCTCTCCAGCCACCAGTCCACACTCCATTCATGGTCTACACAGGGACACGAACCGGCGACCCTACGGTTCCCAGCCGAGTCACCTATAGACTGAGTGGGAAAAGTAGTTTTTAACGTGATTTGGATGAAATAAAATACGTTTGAAACCATCAGAGCTGAATATTTGATTTTCACCATCCCCTCTCCTCACTCTAATATCTTGTTCTCTGCCTTCTTTCTCAGGTACCTCATCTTTTACTGCCCATTGAACCTCTTCTATAAATGCGTGGCTTTCCTGCCCATCAAGCTAGTGTTGGTCGCCCTGAAGGAAGTCGTCCGCGCCCGTAAGATCGCAGCAGGTGTTCACCACGCCCACCACGCCTACCACCATGGCTTCTTCATCATGGTCATTGTTGGATACGTCAAAGGTCAGTGTCTTGTGATTTCACAGCGATTTGCTGCCATGCGACAGTGATGATGTTTTCACCTCTGTGTGTGTCATCATGGTAAAATGTGGTCCTGGAGACACCTACTGTAGTGGGAACTACCACTGTATGCAGGTATAAAGATTTTGTCACCGCAATAGCATTGCAACAGTGCAAGATACTGTCACGAAACATTACAGGTGTCTAGCTAAGTTCAAAATGAAGGTTGAGTTTAAAGATTTTTGTGGCCCGAGAAAGAGGGTGGAAGTAGGGAAGGGGTTATTGCCCCACCCGTGCACTTTATGCCCCTGGCTCGATTTAGCAGCGCGGCTGGTGTGATCCCATCACAAGCACAGAAGCTATATGGTATCTAGTGCCAATTATTTCCTCAATTAGTCGATTAATCATTTGGTCTGTAAAATGTCAAATACATTGTGAGAAATGCTGATCTCAATTCCCTAAAGCCCAGGTGACGATATGAATATTTAGCTAATATCACATAAGACAAAGAAAAGCAGAAAATCTTCACAATGTGGTAGCTGCAGTTACTGTAGGGAGTGTTTGGCATTTTTATTTTGCTTTATTATTTTTCACTAATAGATGAACTAACTGACTAATCATTTCAGCATCAGAATAAAGTCTTTAACTCTGCTTGGTGAGCCTTCACTCTGTGCTGCTCACTCCGGCTGCAGCTCTCTGCTTTGACAGCTGCTCTCAGTGAGCCACCGCATTTAAACGCGATCCCCCATACATGTGCATGCCAGTGGCACATGTGCACTTCATTCATAATCATCTGAGCCCCACCCTCATCCACCTCCTCCGGCTAACAGTAAAGTTCTGCATCTCCTACAAAATCATCCTCCTCACTGACAAAATCACATCAGGCACTCGCCCCCCAGCCTTTACCAGACCTCTTCCACTCCTCCTCCTCAGCGATGGGTCTGCTCACCAAGACTTTTGGAGATGGAGCCTTCAGTGTGGCAGCCCCCATCCTTTCTGCTACCTCTCTGTAATTCCTGGGAAACATTTCTCTAATTTATTTATTTATTGTTTACTCAGTGTATTGTTACTTGTTCTATCGTCATGTAAAGCATCCTTGGTTCCCTTGAGAGGTACTATAAAATACAAATAATAATAATAATTATTATTACTACATGTACTTAAATAACCTGATAACTCAAAGAAACCAGGTTACATTGGTTATTGACTGATTGCTTAGGAAGAACTGATCACTACGTTCCATTCCAGTTACATTTTAAATGAATAAAATAGGATTTACAAGTATCTGAACCCAGAAATGCTCAGAAAGGACAGAGAAAGTCATTTGTATGTAGAGTACCACTGATGTCTTTGTTGCACCCTTAATCCACATGTTTCTTGTATTTTTGTGGACTATACAATAGAGGAATGTCCATAGAAATGTATATAAAGAGTTGTCCTGGTCTGATCTCTGCTTCAATAGTGAGGCCCAGTGGGCGTCCATGTTGAAAATGGGGGAAGAAAGCTGAAGCCAGATAAGAGCAGTCACACGAGACACATATTTTTTGACCTCATTTTTTTCCATTGTCTATTTTTGTCTTCACAGGGTCTGGAGTAGCTCTCATGTCCAATTTTGAGCAGCTGCTGCGTGGTGTGTGGAGGCCTGAGACCAATGAGATCCTCAACATGTCATTGTAAGTCTGTGACTCTTCCTTCTGCTGCTGGGAAAATAA
Organism: Echiichthys vipera; assembly: GCF_963691815.1. Taxonomy (NCBI): domain Eukaryota; kingdom Metazoa; phylum Chordata; class Actinopteri; order Perciformes; family Trachinidae; genus Echiichthys; species Echiichthys vipera. The sequence goes on along the minus strand of NC_139828.1, from coordinate 19,363,038 downwards.
AGCTTCCCCCACCCTGCCCCCTCCAGCATGCAGATGTTTTAAACCAGATGTTGGAAACAAAACACAAACTTAAAAGTTATTGTCACTTAAACTGGACACACCGCTGTCAGACAGTTTTAAGAAACACGTTTGTTGTTGAAGTCACTATTTGCCTGATGTTGGCGCCCTCCAGTGGTAGCATCAAAAAAAGCACTTTGGTAGACTGTAATTCACCCAACTATCAGATGAAAATCTCCTAAAAGAAAAGCTACCAACCTACGTTTGAGCTTGAATCAAAACATTGAACTAAACAATTTAAAGTTGATTTCATATGAAAATGCAAAAGCATTCATACAGTTGTAGGTTTGCACATCTTATGTTGGTCTAGAGGAGTGCTCTTACTAAATGCTTTTTTCTGTGCTGTGATCCGAGCTGCAGTCAGATATTTCACTAACAGTTTTGTGTTTCGTCTCTGCAGCCCGACCAAAGCCAGTCTGTACGGAGCCATCCTCTTCACCCTGCAGGAGGCTCACTGGCTGCCAGTGTCCAAGAGCACCCTCATCCTCGTCTTCACCCTCTTCATGGCCACGAGCAAGGTCAGCAAAGTGTAGTTGACTGTGCCTTTTATGATTTATTTTAAGCCTGAGATTTTGAAATCTGTGTTGCATACACTTGTTTGTCATATGTAAAAGTAGGTAGTAGCTAAGTTTAAGAAAGGAAAAATACATCGGTTTAATATAGTGGTTCAATGTTTATATTTCTTGTTGTATTACATTTTTTCTTAAGTGAATGTTATTTGTATTTTCTGTGCTTCTTTAATTAAAGCTACCCCATGGACTTTTTGACCATTATTGTTTAAAGAAAATAAATAAATCTATTTAAAGGTCCCAAATGGCAAAAAGTGAGATTTCGATGCCTTTTCTGATTATAAAGCAGGTCAAGGTGAAAGTATCAAAACTCTCAACCCACAAAGAGAAATGCACACAGCCTGTATTCAGAGACTGTGCCTTTAAACGAGCCATCAGGACTTGTGTATGTTTGGGATGTCACAACTATACCAGTGCCCCCTTAGCTGTCACTAATCTCTTCTAACTGTCACTATCTTTCTTCAGGTGGTGATGACCGCCCGGCACTCTCACGGCTCGCCCTTCGCTCTCATTGAGTCCTGGGTTTGCCATCTGCTGTTCGGCTCCCCTCTGGGTGGATCTGAGGAAGACCACCATCATCCTCCCGCCGCTGTCCCATCTTCACCTCTCAAAACCAAGGAGGAGCTGAGCGACGGCGCCCGCAAGAGGAAGGCAAAGAAAGCCGAGTAGGACGCCAAGCTGAAGACTTCATCGTGACCTCCACATGATGAGACCTCCCATTCCTTTTCTAGGGAAAGGGGCAGTTTGACGTTCAACCGAATGAGACCCTTTCTATTAGAGCAAAAGGGTGCTTAGTGCATCTACACAGAACAAGGACTCTGTGAATACCACGGCAAATGTTTCACACTCCAACCCAACGTGGACATTATAAGCCTATTTATTTATGTGTTTGTGAACATCTGCATTTGTGTGGTGATCCACGTTCAGCAGCTGCATGGTCGTTTTAGGACGGCCTCTGTTCCACATCAGTAGCTGTGTCAGTGATTTTCTTTAAGTCCAAAAAACTATATTTTAAGGTCAGAAAGAAATAGAAAATACAAATTATTCTTCAATCAAAAATTCAAATGTGAATAAAGCATTATGTGAAAGAACATTGGTTCTTTTTACACTGTCTCTAAATAAAATCAGGAGAAACATTGTCCTAGTGTTTTTTCCCTTCTTTTTCTTATTTTGATTTATTTCCATGTTGACTAATCAGAAGAGATAAATGGTCATAACTGAGTTCTGGGTTTATCTCCACTTTAGTTTAGGTCTTGTTTTTGATGAAGCACAATGTATTAGGATATTAATTAAAACACATTAACAGCCTTTCAGTGATTAACTGGATAGAAAAGATATATATATTTAGGTTTTCAGTGACTATTTTCTATAAAGGATGATGCTTTGACACATTTTTACCTTTAAGTAACTTTATTGAAAATTATCAGCACTGGTATATTTAAAATGTTTGTACATATTTTATAGTTTCTCACTTTCAGGAACAGAGAACACAGGTTTCGACCCAAAACTAAAACACTACATTATGGTACTGTAGGATGCATTTATGTGTAAGCCGCATGTTTGATGTAGTTGGAGCAAACTTCTTCATAAAATGTTAGGCTGTTTAATCTGCAAACTTCAAGAAATGCAAACTTCAAGACATTTCTTTCAATGATAGAATAATACAATTTTATTTTACAGTAAGAATATTTAAACCAAGTTTGTAATTTAAACCAATGTTTTTAATTATTATTTTTCAACTTGAAACAAGAGTCTGTTGAAACAGGAAATAATAAATCACCGTCTCGGCACAAGAATTACAGAAACAGTCGATCTAAGAAAATTCAAACAAGTTGATTTGCATTTAAAAAGGTTAAAATATTCTTCTGCAGTTTTTATGAGAAAATGAAAATCTTCTGACTTAAAAGCACCACACTCGAGATTGAGAACATTAATGTTTCTATATTTGTTCTATGTAAAGATATAATCCAGTTCAATTCAATTTTATTTATTGTGCCAAATCATGACAAAAGTTATCTCAGGACACGTTACAGACTAGGTATAGACCACACTCTATGACTTATTTATGATTTTCCATAGACCCAACAATTCCCCTGTAGAGTACAGTGGCAACGGAAACCTTCCCTATAACAGGCAGCAGAGTTATGGTGTCCTGAGCAGAGAATGAAGTCAGTTCTCCCTCTGTTTGTGTTGTTATCTGAGCTTCTCTGTTGTTTGTGATAGGTGGATGTGTGGATGTTTGTGCATGTGGCTACAAAACGTTGTAATTTCACATATTAGGCTGAGAGCCATGTGGAGGCAATCCCAGTCCCTCCTTTATTTATTTCAGTAATTTGAGTAGGGCAAATGTGTAAGGCCTCCCTAAAAAGATTTAGATCATATTGGCACAGTTTGCAATGACAACTATAAAACCCCTTAAACAATGCACCGCTGCTGTCAAAAAAAAACAACCTAGGTGAGGCCTCTTCCAGCTACAGGTTTTAGAAGTTTATCATATGTAATATGCAAAATCTCCAAGTACATACAGCTATCAGATAAAAGTAGTGGAGTCAAAGTATAAAGTAGCCTACAATTTACCTATACTAGGTCAACTTTTTCATGGTGTTTTATTAACTTGTCATTATGCATTTCCAAAATATCTCTTTGTTATAAAGTGTGCTGTATGCAGCCACCAGCTGGTGTTTACTAACTGGGTTATAAGGCTCTTACTCTGCAGCTGAGACCAGTTTCTAACACTTATATATTGCGTTGCACTTATTCGTAGCTGTAAAAGTAAGTGCCAAAACTCCACTATTAAAGACGTGTTTAAGACCAGCAGTGGTCAAAGACTCAGTTTGTCTTCATAAACTCTCTGTTATGTAATTCTGAGGCTGTCGGTGGCAGGAAAGGTCTGAGGTCGACCCGAGGTCACGTCCTGAGAAACTTGGATGCCCCCTGCCGTGCTGACAAACTCTTGTAGCACAGGCAATAAAGCCTCACTAATGAACTTTGCAGGAGGTCGTCTCACTCGACCTTTGACCTTAACATTCCTCACAGCAGCGAAGAAGACGAGGCAGGGAATAGATCTGTTCGCTGCATTTCCAGGTTACGTTTGTTTGTTGTACTGTTGGAGCTCACAGAAACCATCAGACCAAACGTTCACTTCATCCTCTTTCATGACTTTTGTTCACAATTTCAAGTATGACATGGAACTTTATTGATACTCATGAGAAAACAGGACAATATCTGTAGATGATGAAGATTACATTTAGAGATAAAGCTTAGCACAAGTTCAACCAGGAAGACTTTATGTAACTCATTCATTCTCATTCTCCTCTCACTCAGTTTACATGGTAACCCAAGATTTGTGAAAGTCTTGCGAGATGGGAAAGTTTAGTTTAGACGTTCAGGAAGAGAGTCGCACAAGAGTTTTTGCAAATCTATGGTTACCACCTAGACATGACTCTCTCTCTATATCTTCCACTTCAGAGTAAAGTGTCCAACTCTCATGAAACAAGCTTGTTTGTTTGTTTTTCCAGTCAAGGCACAGAGTGAGACTTCGTCGCTCCTTTTGGCAAGGCAGCGAGCAGGCGGGGACGGAGAGAGAGTGGAGGTGATGAGAGCTTATCAAAGTGATCTGGGCCAAAAACTCCAAAACCTTCACTGCAAGGAATGTAACCGACATCTGCTGTTCCCATTGCTGACACACAACACACACACACACACACACACACACACACACACACACACACACACACACACACACACACACACACACACACACACACACACACACACACACACACACACACACACACACACACACACACACACTGAGTGAGTTGTGTTTTTTTCTGTTTGTCTTTACTTTCATTCAGATGTTCAGGCTAATTAAAGAGAAACATTGTATTTTTTAAATACAATTTCACTGATACACAAACAATGGTTACTGTGTGATGCAGCATGTCAAACACAAAGTTAAAAAAGCACACAGATAAATCATAAATTGGTAACATATAAAAGAAAATTGGTGGTTTACTAATAATTTAAAACTTGAACTGACGCAGTGTGTGTGTGTGTGTGTGTGTGTGTGTGTGTGTGTGTAAATTACCCTGCAGGGAAGGTACGAAGATGAAAATGAAAATGTAAAAAAGATGCTCAAAGGCTTTGTTTCCAGTTTCAAAGCACCAACTAACCAACAAGCCAGCAAGTGATTCAACCAACCAAATAATGTTGAAATAATGTTAAAAAAATATGAAGCTCTCTAACTTTAACACCAACCAACTGATTAACAACAACAACAACAACAACAACAACATAAAGGCCCATGCATGCTTTCGCTATCATTAAACAGAAAACACAGAGGTTGATGCATGTATTACATTGTGGGGGTGCTGTTCCCGACTACCTTTAGATAGTGCGGAGGAGTTTTAAGGGAAAGGATGGGGATGTAAGCCAGGGGAGGGGAGGTGGAGGTGGGGATGGGGGCTTTAAAAGGAGCAGGAGGCGCCCGGAGTCTGAAGGAAGAAGAGAGAGCTGCACCTCAACAGTCTGTCAAACACGTATTGAACCATGCTTTGGTTTATTGTGCTGAACTGTGTGCTCTGCATGGGAGGACACACTGTAACAGGACAGAGAGGTGAGGAATTATTTCTTATATTTTGTAGTCATTATTACACGTTTTTCAGAGAAGCATTGCTGAATTTAAACCTCCCATTGGCAATACCACCTACCATTATTCACTTCTGTTTGTGAAAACAGAGAAACAGCTGAATGTCTAACATGGATGAGAAAGTAAATGATACGGAGGCTGGAAACTTTTCTTCTTTTTTATATCGCATTGTGTAAATCAGTATTTGACTTGAAGAGGATTCAGAAAAGCTCATGAGTCCATGAAAAATAATCACAGAGTGCTTCCTCATTTACCTTTCTATTAGCAGCGAGAGTGATTTATCTCCGGCATCTTTTCTTTATGCTGTGGAATTTATTCAGTAAACAGAGTTGCTGCTAATGAGAATACCACATTTCCTGTGCTTGACGCTAAGGAGCGTTCTTCCCTCTGTACGGCTCCTCTGGGGGAAGGGGCGGTGAGGGGGGGCTGAGGGGTCTTTGGGTCAATTAGTACAAGCGGCATGTTGCTTCAGGGTCGCACCGCACCTGGTCAGCGTCATGAAGCTGTTTTCCAGATAATACGTGTTTTGTTTTGTTCATCGCAAATTAAGTAAAAAGTTAAAGTGCTGAATTAATACGTTTTATTTTAACAGTGTTTTAAATGTCAACGTGAAAACAATGTGACGATATGACATGGGTCACAATGAACCTACAGAGAATTAGCACCTGAATCTACAGCTCTCCACGGATTTATAGAGCTTTCATTGTTCAGCTGCTTCGGTTAAGTCTCAAAGGCTGCTGTCAAATAGTCAAAAAAAATGATGTCCTATGTCTTTTCAAAACCACTTTTCCTCAAACTTTATGGCGAAACTACAAAGCATCTTACTTGGCCCTGTGTTGTTGCTTCTGGCTGACTTAATATGATAACTCACATAATGATCTGCGCCCCATGTTGATCATGTTGATCGGTTGCTTTCCTGAACGGCAGAATGGTGCATCGCTTTAAATGTTGTTGAACCAAGAAATTGTGGGATGGTATTATCTCTTTTCCTTTTGTAAAGGATGGCAAGAAAGGAAGTACTAAAGGACCTTTCTTCAGCATTTAGACAATCGGACCAGCCGATATCATGGCTGCCACTTAGATACTTCTAGGTCATTTCACTCAGTTGGGAAGCTTCCTAAGCAAAAAAGACTATTCACTCAAAGCCATGGCGTCGTATTTTGGCAGCCCGCAGGCAGCTGCTTTCAGCTAAAAAACTCTAAAAACCCACAGTTCAAGACCTGCTGATCAACAAACTGCAGACACAGTTACATTAGCTGGTTAACAAAGTGGAGCATTTAGCAGCTAAAGACTAAATATTTCCCTGAGAGGTTAGAGACCAGTGATGATATGTTGATGTTGCATTCACAACTTGATTCTGCTGCCTCCAAGTGGCCAAAAAATAATAATCTGTTAGAGCGTTTTTGTTCAAGGATTCTCGTGAACAAATAAACCAAATTAAAGTTAGAGTCAGGTAAACACCTTTTGGTGGAAATTGGTCTTGAGATTTCAGAATTTTTTAGATGATGGATAAAGTTACACACTAACAAAATGATGGACAGTTAATGTGGTGCACTATAAAGCAACTAGGAAGTGCCACACTGAATTTCCCTTCATTTTCCAAGATTCTTGGGAGTCAGATGCTTGTTTTCCTTTTGTAATAAAACCATTGAAATGTTTATCTGTGACATCTTAAAACAAAGTGAGGCAGTGGCAGAAGAGTCGTAGAATCAAATGAAAGACATAGTAATGTCTGTAACATAATAATTAAGTTAGCTAACTAAAAAAACCCTGAGGGTATTGCTTTGCTGTTTTCTTGTTTATGAAGGGATCTGTTCTTTTCTAAGAGGAAGATTTCAAAGATCACACAGTCACAGTCATTTCAAAGACAATCTTTTCAGCGTTTCTGCATCGTTCGATCATTGACAGATGTTTGAAAGAAGACAATTTACATCGAAAATCCAGATCGTCCACAGAGCGCTTGGCTTCTCTGTTACACTGTAGAAACACAACGACGCCTGCAGAGTTTAGTTCCTTTTAGCACACAAGCTTAAAAAATGTATCTTCCAGAAAATATTGTATCATTCCATATCTGGAAAATCAATTCTGCAGCTGCAATCAAAACATCTCTGACTCCGGTGAACGCGTGGGTGGTGGATTCAAATGATGCCTGCGGTGGCTGAGGAACGTTAGGTATTAGATTGTGGTATTTGACAGGCAGTGGATCATGTTGTACAGGAGCACATTCACTGTGCCCGACCCCCATATTTGCTCCCATGTGAGATTGTAGGCCCAGATGTTCAGGCAAAAGGAAGACTGATGAGGTGACACGTGAGGCATATCTCTGCATATTGTACACACACACACACACACACACACACACACACACACACACACACACACACACACACACACACACACACACACACACACACACACACACACACACACACACACACACACACACACACACACACACACACACACACACACACACACACACACACACTATTACCCTGGACCTTCATTGATGCCTGTCTCTTTTACATGTAGGCTGCCATTCGGGGCATGTACTTCTTCTCAAAGTTGTATTTCTTTATTTGATATCCAGAGCACATTACTTCACAATTTATTGAGTTATTCTAAAAATCTGTTTTTAGCATTATTAGTTTTGCTTAAACCAACAGCCTGCGATTAATGGTGACATTGCTCAGCTTCAATGACAAAAGCCAACAAAGTGTTAGTTTTTGTTGGTAAAGTGCAGAAACAACAAATGTTTTCATAAATGGATTTAAAGAAAAAGAATACAGCTAAACTTTGTGTATGTAAGGACTAGTGCCCTAGAAGAGTAAGTGGGAGGATTATAATCCTCTTGGTTGTGTTGTGTATCTTTAAAAAACTTTTTTTTCCTTTCCAGATGGAGAAATCATCAGTCAGATTAAAATGACGAACCTCGCGCTGGCTGAGATTAAAGAGCTTCTGAAACAACAGGTGAACCAGTTTAACATTTAGACAGCAACCACAAAGTTCAAATGTAACTTTTCATAATGCATTTTGTGGAACTGAACAAAACTCACACAGACAGGGGTGCTAGTAGGATCACATGTGTTTGTGTTTGCAGAAATGAGATTCAGTTTGATAGGGTTGAAGTATCATACAAACAGGTGATTTATTGTTTATTACAGATAAAAGAAATCGTTTTCCTGAAGAACACAGTGATGGAGTGTGAAGCCTGTGGTGAGTTGTCCAAAAACACACAAACTCTTATCAGTACTTAACACTGAAACACTGATTTTCTGTTTTAACAACTTGCATTTTGAATTTAAAGTTTTGGTTGTTATTCAGATTTTTCTATGCCGATGATAACAGCTAATTCATGTATCTAACTCACACTGGTCAGACAGCGGAGCACCTTCTCCAGAAGGCTGCTTCAGCTTCGCTGTCGTAGCAAAAGATACAGGAAATCTTTCCTGCCACAATCCATCACTGTATATAATAACTCTCTCACCTCTGCCTGACAGAGAACTCTGCTCTCTCTACTGTTTTTTTTGTATATATTATTATTGTTATAGTATATTTTGCATATTTTGTTGTATATATTATTATGGTTTATTTTTTAAAGCACACTGTGCACTGTATAAATACACTATGTATATATTGGATTCTACTTATGTTATGTACAAAGTGTTTATTTGCTGACCCACTACTGCTGTTACAAAATAATTTCCCAGTCTTGGATCATTAAAGTAATTCTATTCTATTTCAACACAGTTCTTGAACTCTTCTCCTATAGTTTTTCCGACTTTCAAACCTGCACAGGAACCTGTACACAAGGATAATATTGAGAAACAAGAAAAAAAATGTGTTCATGAGAGTTTCATGTCATCATACGGAGCAAATAAACAACAGAATCTGTCAGAACGAATTAGATGAGATGATATATTTAATCCTTCTCTTTCCTCAGGGATGGCAGGAACCCAGCCCCGTCCCTCCTGCGTGCCCAACCCCTGTCACCCAGGGGTGAAGTGTAAGGAGACACCTCAGGGTATAAAGTGTGGACCCTGTCCTAACGGCATGGAGGGCAACGGTACCCACTGCACTGATGTGGACGAGGTACGCAGAGATATCATACGATAGGTTACAACATAATAAACCACTAATATGATGGTATACATGTTTTAAGGTTTAGTGGGTTTTGTTACCTCTAAGCTTTGAGGCCTTTAAACACTGGGGGTGTGAGAAATAAACGACACAAACGAATATTTCACATCAGAACCATTCATACCAGCATCAATGGGAAATTGTGACGGTTGCAAACACTTGTTCAGTAAAAGGTTTAAATAGATTAGACAGAGAAACAGAGTTTCCTCCACTTTGCTCTGCTCTCACTTCTCTGGTGAAAACTCTCAAATTCAAGACCCGCTCTCTTGAAAATGATAATTGGGACTGTGACAATTTGATGTGATGAATTACATTAAACTTCTACAAACAGGGACTTTCAGATATTGACAAAACAATATGAAATTATGTATAAACAATACGATCGTATGAGCACGTTAAAGTTATAATCAGTAAGATTTTCATCACGTAAGGGTAGTTTTGTTAAAGGTAACAAAACGTAACCGCTGCGATCCCATTTCCGCTTAATTGAATAGAACGTCACATTTCCTAACATATCATAGGAAGCTACTTTTTGTATATCCTACAAACCTGTTGATCATCAATCATAGCTCTGCCCAGATTGAACCTAGTCCGCCTGAATAAGTGAAAACACCAGTGTAAGTGTTTAATATCAAAACAACTTCAATTTTAAACATTAAACTTCAACGTATCGACTTAAAGCTCACAACACATTTGAACAGAATCATCTCACAGAACCAGATTTGGATTCTTGATGAACGCCTTGATGTGAGTTCCTGTGTCTTTGTTGTCTGCAGTGTACTGTGATGCCGTGTCACATGGGTGTGCGCTGCATTAACACCTCCCCGGGTTTCCGCTGTGGTACCTGTCCTGCTGGATACACCGGCCCCCAGGTCCAGGGTGTCGGCCTTGCCTACGCCACCGCAAACAAACAGGTCAGCAGCCATAATTAAAGCACACAACTAACAGTTAACAGTTTAAAAATAACTGTGAAAAGTATCTGAATGAACTAAAATCATTTTTTAGTTATTATTTGATTGTTTTTAATCAAACCTGAAGGAGTAGAAACTCTCCCCTCTGCACCTCAACATGTTTGTCTTTGCTTCCTTGCTGAACTCATCATCAACTCCTCGTCTCTCTCTTCTGTACGTACAGTATGTCAAACAGGGTGCGCTGGTCTGTTTCAGCACCGCCTGAATCCTCGACACCGACTGTCTTCACTCTGCCGCACTTCATTTTTCCCTGCCTCTTATTTCAGTCTCAATTTTATCGGATGCTCTTTCTGTCTGTTTTTGTCCTATCAAGGTGTGCAAAGATATCAACGAGTGTGAGGGCCTCAACAATGGAGGCTGTGAGGAGAACTCAGTCTGTATGAACACCCCTGTGAGTATAAACACAAGGAATTTACAACAAATAACCAACTGAAAATGATAAGTACCCTGTAGCCCAGTGATCATTAAGTTTGTTAACAGAAGAAGCTGGAAATACAAATTCACCGATGTGATGAGCAGAGCAGAAAACCACAATAGCCAATGAGAGTGAGCTGACCAGGAAGCGTCACTGTTGTACAGGCACAGTGTACAGGCAGGTGTACAGTAACAGAAACACAGCAAAGCGAGACTAAGAAACCCAAGGTTTTGTTGCGAGAGCCTTATTTTGTGTGGTGTGACTTTAGACATTTATTTCTGTATTACTGACAATACTGAGTAAGCTCATTTCAGCATTTACAGTTAGCACTTTGGCATCTTTTAAGACCCCTTTACACTGTGTAAATAACAATCTTGCATGTCATGTGCGATGGGTAAAATAAAGTCTTGGTCACAATCAGTGTCACACTGTGTGTTATCAATTTTAAGGCAGATTATTGCAAGCAGAAACACTATCACCTCGTATCATCCCTCTTCGCAGCTCGTGTTTTTAAAATGCAGCAAACAGAAACAGGCTCTAACCAGAAATGTATTTGATACTAATGTAGGACTATACTGTAGTAGACCGATGCTCCCCCTTATCAGTGATATGATGGGTCTGTTTCCTCTCTGTGTCATCAGGGCTCTTTCAGGTGTGGTCCCTGTAAGACGGGCTACATTGGGGATCAGCGGCGTGGCTGTAAGCCGGAGAGAGCCTGTGGGAATGGCCAACCCAACCCCTGCCACGCCAGCGCTGAGTGCATCGTCCATCGAGAGGGTAAAATTGAGTGTCAGGTAAATATATCACACTGTCTTAGAGTTCATATCTCTCAGCGCAAAAAGTGGCAGTATCTAAGCAGGAGAGAAGGATTTTAAAGTTTTATGATTTTGAAATATGACGTCATAAAAATCCCAGCAAAACAGCTTTAAAAACATTAATGGGAATAACAGGAAATATTTCTCACATATTTTCTTAGAGTGCTCTTCATTATCCATTGCTTGTGTAAACTCCAGCTAAATATACTTACTATTAAGCTCCGTTAAACTAGACAGTGAGGGGGCTCTTTAAATTAAAGAATTGTGACAGATACTGTAAAAAAGGTCTGTCTGAGTACTTAAGGTCATCTGGTACTGTATGCAGTATTCAACAGAGCTAATAAAAACAGTCTGTAGAGTACATTAAACATTATGCATCCTCACAGTGTGGAGTCGGATGGGCTGGCAACGGCTACCTCTGCGGGGCTGACATTGACATCGATGGTTTCCCCGATGAGAAACTGTCCTGTCCTGAGAGGAACTGCAACAAGGTGAGTCTTTAAAACTGAGGGACACAAACAGCGTAAATGATCAGAATTCAGTCATCTGCAAAGAATAAAATAGTCTTCAAAAAAAGTCTAATGCTGATGTGGTTATATATAAACTTTGTGTTGTGATGCCTGGTGAAAAATGTTTAGTCTATATAAAGTTTTTTTTGTTGGTGGGAGAAACTCATCCGTAACGTGTTTCTTCTTTTCAGGATAATTGTCTCACTGTTCCCAACTCTGGCCAAGAAGATGCCGACCTTGACGGAATGGGAGACGCCTGTGATGAGGATGCAGATGGGGATGGGATCCCCAACATGCAGGTTCAGGCATAAAAAAAACAAAAAAAGAACATGAAATAATTGAAAACACATGAAAATTATTGAAAAACCTATATCTACGTTACAGGATAACTGCCAGTTGGTGCCTAACGTGGACCAGAGGAACATTGATGAGGATGACTTTGGCGATGCCTGCGACAACTGCCGCGCCGTCAAAAACAACGACCAAAAAGACACAGATGTGGACAAATTTGGTGATGAGTGTGATGAAGACATTGATGGGGACGGTAAGTATTCTACGTATTTGTTCATACATTAAGCATAAATGTTTTGAATTATAAAAGCTAGATCTAAAACTGCAAATTCACTCTACCTAAATTCATTAACACAAATATAAGACAGGCCTGTAATGTGAGTTTTTCTTTGACACATACAGCACACACAGTTGAATAAATTAAATTATTATATACACGTTTTATAAGTGACTTGAATATCCACTGGTTCCCACTTTAATCTCAGGAATCCCCAATAACCTGGATAACTGCAAAAGGGTTCCCAACACTGACCAGAAAGATCGAGATGGAGACAAAGTGGGAGACGCCTGCGACAGCTGTCCTTATGTTCCAAACCCTGACCAGGTCACAAGTCTTTTATTTGTGTTGTAAGATGGTTCTGAAAGCATTAAATATCGCCACTAAATCGGGAATATGTGTATATATGTTTGTGTCTGATGAGCCAAAGCACAATGCAGCTTTTATTGAATATGTCACAAATAGGATATGCCAAAAAAACTACCAAACGATTATCACATAATATTAATCAATGTTGAAGTTTGTGGCAGTTAAGTGCGACAAAACTAAAGTTGGGGATAGTTTAACTTTTGGCGGCGAAGTCCTTGCCAAATAAAAACATATATATATAGTCTTGTGATCCGTTTGACGTATTGATTTAAGGTAAGTAACAAAGAATTTCTTCCTGCCCGAAACACATGAACACAACTCTCGGCCGCAGGATTGTGGCGAGCTGCAATTTGCCGCTGTGTTTTCAGCGTAACAACTAATCTGCTTCATCTGGACTGTGAAGGTTTAGTTGATCAGATTCGAGTGTCCAGATGTTGATTCATACTTTGCAAAACTGACATCACTTTTTCTAAGTGAGGCTCAACAAGACACGGAAATCTCTGTTGTAACTTTGGCAAAAAAAAAGGTTGTGTTCATGGAGGACCCCAACGCTCGTAGCAATCAAAACTGTGACTCGACTTGTGTTAGGAGTTTCACACTAAAAACAATTCATTTTATCATTCTCAGACGGATGTGGACAACGACTTGATTGGAGACCCCTGTGACACCAACAAGGACAGGTACTGTGTGACCTCATCAATTATTTGTGTAACGAGTTTCGGGCTGGGTATCCATGCTCTACCTTTTGAGGTATCAGCCGAAATAACCCAGTACCAAGTAGTATTGAAACTGACCATACAACAATATCTGCTTTTGATCCTTTTTGTACTTTTTTTACTACTAAAAATTACTGTTTGTCAGATCTTGCTTGTTGCCAATCACCGTTAGCATTCTTCGATTTAATGGGGAGGAGTGGTGGTGTCATTTTATGCAACTGAATGCTTCCATTCACATGACGGGTATGAAATGAAGTACTGGTATCAGTTATTACTTTAAGGGTACTTCTGTTGGTACTGGGATCATAACCTTTTACCTTGCACTGAATGAGTGTTCTGGAGACCCAAAACCTGCCTCTCTTGTCCAGTGACGGTGACGGTCACCAAGACTCTCGGGACAACTGTCCAGCCGTCATCAACAGCTCCCAGCTGGACACCGACAAAGACGGCATTGGAGACGAGTGCGATGATGACGACGATAACGATGGCATCCCAGACCTGCTGCCGCCCGGTCCGGATAACTGCCGTCTGATCCCCAACCCTCTGCAGGAGGACTCTAACGGTGGGTAACGTCCCCGACTACATCAGGTAAATAACAAAAACACAAAAGGTTTTGTTCATCAGAAGGTCTTTATATTTATCTTCTAAGGTGACGGTGTGGGAAACATATGCGAGAAGGATTTCGACAATGACACCATCATCGACACCATCGACGTTTGTCCAGAAAACGCGGAGGTCACCCTCACGGACTTCAGAGAGTACCAGACCGTGGTTTTAGACCCGGAGGGAGACGCGCAGATTGACCCCAACTGGGTGGTGCTGAACCAGGTAGTGTTTGTTTCTGTTATATAATTTTTTACTGTCCCTAAACACTTAGTTACATTTCTATTAAATTCTCTTTTTTGTTTGTGCAGGGAAGAGAGATTGTCCAGACAATGAACAGTGATCCTGGGCTGGCTGTTGGTAAGAGCTATACCCCCTATTTAAATAATTCAAATTGGAATATTTCAACATTTTGGGATATTGGCATTAACCAACTGCAGGTTTCAACTGCAGGCGAATAAGATTACTTCTCAAAATGTCTGACTTTTAACAATGTCTGCGACAGGTTACACGGCTTTCAGCGGTGTTGACTTTGAAGGGACGTTTCATGTAAACACGGTGACGGACGACGACTACGCAGGATTTATCTTCGGGTACCAGGATAGCTCCAGTTTCTATGTGGTGATGTGGAAGCAGGTGGAACAGATCTACTGGCAGGCAAACCCGTTCAGAGCCGTGGCAGAACCAGGCATCCAACTGAAGGTAGTCCACCGTTCAGCCGATAAGAAATGTTTCAGTAATTACACTTTTTAGCAGTTTAGTTATACAGTAAGAAATGCCGAAATGTTCCATTTTCGAATAAGGCTCCATTTCTAGAGGGTTTATAATCCCTTTGTTTGCGTCAAACTCAGTGATGAGCTGTTGGCGGATTTCTTTACAATATCTCAGAGTGTTTAAACAGCGTTACAACAGTTTTATAGCACCAAGAGTCGCCGTGATGAGCTAACTGAGGCTATGAAAGATTATTCCAGAGACTTCTTGTCATTCGTGGTTTTGAAACAGGCTGTGAAGTCGAACACGGGTCCAGGTGAAAACCTGAGGAACGCCCTGTGGCACACTGGCGACACCAGCGACCAGGTCAAACTCCTGTGGAAAGACGCTCGCAATGTTGGCTGGAAGGACAAGACTTCTTACCGCTGGTTCCTCCAACACCGACCCGCCGACGGCTACATCAGGTACTGACTGAGTTAGAGAAATACTTAGAGAAATAAATCAGCACAAAGACTGGGAGAAACTGCCTCGACTTAATTTACAAGCTTTTTTTTAAAAATAAAACCTACAAATCATAAATCAATTTGTTCCCATGGGATGCTGTTACCTTCTCTCTGTCTGCTCGCAGAGTTCGTTTCTACGAGGGTCCTCAGATGGTGGCAGACACAGGCGTCATCATCGACGCCACGATGAGAGGAGGTCGACTGGGAGTCTTCTGCTTCTCCCAGGAGAACATCATCTGGGCCAACCTGCGTTATCGCTGCAACGGTGAGAGAAGTCTCCTATTCAGAAATAAGGAGATTTTTAAAAAAGCATTAATGTTTTTTTACCCCACATTTTTCAACACATTAACAGGCTTTAAGGGACATCACCTTTATGTCAGCTTATTTCAAAGATACGTTGTAAATATGAAAAGAAAAGAGAAAAGCATGCCTGTACATTTTACTCATTCATTACAGAAAAAAAGACAGTTTTCTGATAAATAAAGGTGTGTGAACTTATTTAAGCTGGAAATAGCCAAATATGAATTCAAAACAGAGATATGAATACAGCTTCAAAAGACAAAAGTAATGTTCCCCCTCCATGCTGAGTATTTTTCCTTAAACCAAACAGGGATTTCACCTCATGCTGTTTCTTTCTGCAGACACTCTTCCTGAGGACTTTGACACCTACAGAGCCCAGCAGGTCCGGCTGGTGTCCTAATGACAACACACGAGCCCAGGGATTTCTGGGAAACACTTTGCAAAAGCACTACTGGGGATCAGAAATGAAATCATCACTTTGCAGATGTTTATAGAGAAGTCCACTACATGTGTTTGAAAGTTTTAACTTAAAAACTGATGTGAAAACTGAACTTGTGACAGAAGAGGAAACTCCACAGCAGTAAAAACAAAACTCGTCAGAGGGGAGCGGAAATATAACACGACAGAACATTTCAATTAGTACTTTTAAAAGAACCATTGCAAATCTTTTACTGTCACTAATGAATAAAAGTGGGTTTTGGTAAATTATGTGCAGCATCTGGATGAATTTAAACTGATTGATTCTTTCTCTTTGAAAGGTAGATTTGAATAGCAAACATGTCAGATGCATCTAATAATCTTCAAAACATGTCAATTGTTATTGATAATACAAATTATGCTGAAAATAACTGACTAACTCAAGAGGGTTGCTAGACTGTTGTTGTCATGTAAAGCATCTTTACATATTTAGAAAAGTGCCCTATAAATGAGTTATATTGATGGTGAAGCCCTGTCATATAATACATTTTCTGCAAAAAAGGTGAACTACTAGATTAAGTAACAGACGTGACTTTTTTCAAACTCAACAGCTTTTAGTGGAAATCAACATTCTGAACATTTCACAAGCATGCACATATCCAAAATAATCTTTTAAATTTTGCATTTGGAAATACAGATTACAAAATAGAAACGATAGCAAAGACAATATACAACAGGATCGAAACACCATGCATGTCCACAGCAAACACGCTGCGTAAAATGACATCGGACAGTTTTTTTTGTTTTAAATCAGCATATTCTGCAAATCAAGACTATGTGCTGAGAAAAATGTCTTCCACATTCGATTTAATTGACATTTTTCTTTCATCTTATGAACAAATGGTCACATAAGGAGAATCACATGGCAACAAATAAATAACTACAGATTTTTTTACTACGACTTACAGGACAACAGTGATATTATGCTATTCTCAGTATAAGCTTTAAGTGGAACTTAAACCGTGTTTTTCCAGAGACAGTTGTAGAGTCATTTAGAAAACCCTGTGTTATTAAAGGGAACTTTTATTCAGACCTAACACACTCTGGGAACAAGCAGTAAAGACCGAGCAGCAACTCTTTCCTTTTAGACCGGGAACCGAGGACACGCCTTTAAACACAACACTCACTCATCTGCTTCTGCAGTTTGGGACACGACTTTTAGCTTTACTGCTTTTTTAACACACCAGAGACACAAGCTGCACTAACAAGTAATGCAAGACAATGGTGTCTCAGACTGAAACAAGCAGATGAGTCAAAACTAAAACATTTAAAAAATATACTTTGATTTGTTCACCTCATCGGTTTGGGAGAAAAAAAAAACAGACTTTCATTCATTAGCCTGAAAAGTTTTGCTTTCCATATTTCAGTGTTTTGCTTCAGTTACAGAAAAACTTTTGTGAAATTGGCACAAAGTCTCAAAATGCAAATTCAAGCTCAACACGTGAGAAGGAAGTTTTCCCACCAAGAAAGGATCAGGCAAATACGTTTAACTCTGCCAAAGAAGTTTACTATTCTACCCAAATCACTGCCTTTTTTCTGCTAACTTCACAAAGTGAGACTGTGTTGCAGCACCGTGCAGAACCAGTGGCAGTTTGTGTAGCCATGATGCAGACTGCTTCACTTTAGGATTACTGAGGTCGCAATTTACTTTTATCTATTGTCACGGTAAGAACCATGGCTCGCAATTTTTCATGTGTAGGGAAAAATTACCAATAAGGAAAATACATTCGGAGTGCCTTTCTTTTACGAGAGCGCAAGCTGCACTGGAGTAAGCCCTTTCTAGTTTTGCATCTCCTAAAATCTTCACAGATAAAAAACAAGACAAGCCAAAATATAGTTTACAAAGGAAAATAGAGAATTCATCTTTTCTTTGACATGAAAATATCTCCAGGGTGTATACATCTGGAGGAAAACAGTCAGCATTCACATCGGGCAGAACAGTCCCTGCTCAAAAGCCAGGAAGTCACAAATAAAGTGCGAAGCAACTAGTGGACTAAACATTGCACATAAACAGAAAAAGAAACAGAATAACACTTTACACAGTCCAAAACCTGACATGATAGGCGACAACAACATCAATCAATCATATCTGATGTCTTTAAACACACTCGGCATAGCTAGATCAAACTCCTGTACATAACGTGGGATGAGAATCAGCTCAATGTGTCTATCATGTCATGCAGTTGACTGCATAACGCAGAAGCTTCAGAAGATTCAAGTCCATAAATGCAAACGATCAGTGCACGCGCCAATCTGCAATCCAGAACCTGATTCCATTTTCTCAAGAAAGCCAAAAGGGTTTGTGCTGACGGAGTGGAGGGGGCCGGATCGACTGCGGGGTTCTTAACGTACGAGAATGACTGTTTACACTTGAGACACGTGGTGAGATGCTACAGAAGGAAGAGAGAGAGAGGATTCCTCACCGGACTGAAGAGCAGAAGAGAAGAAGAATGAGTCTGGTCCGACTGTGTCGAGACTTAAAACTCCAAACGTCATTTGGCAAACAGGCTAAATCTAGGACAATGCCACAGAAAATACATTCTCTTATCATTCGTGATGTAGCATCATACAGAGATGGAGGTAACAGAGTCACTCTACAGGAGTAAACTGTCACAGGAGAAACCCATACATGCATTCCTTTAGACTTTGTGATAGAGTTATGTTACACAAATTAAACCTGCGGAGCTACAGAAGGCCTTCATCTAGAGGGTTTGACTGTCAGTTTAGACATGCATTTTGTTTCAGCTATAGCGTATATGTACAAGATCAGTGTGAAGGACGAGTATTCAGCAGGATGACAGGAAAGGAAGTGAGAGGGTGGAGCTCAGATCACTGGCATTACTGGGAACACTACAGTGAAGTTTAGGCTCAAGACGTTTCGTTTTAGGAATTAAATATTTGGAAACATACTAATGTATAGAATGAGTTCTATGCATTTGTTCCAGTGACTTAAAGGAAAAATCCAACAAATAAGAGCAGCTTCTAGAAAAGTGTGGGGGGGCTTTTCTTTTCTTCCTTCCACGGGTTAAAGGTCCATTAAAGCTGCAGTCAGCAAGTCTGGCAGATCGAGATGACTCAGTCAAATTTCGAATGTTTACTCTAACGCTCTATCAACAAGCTCCTTCACTCTCTCCCATCGAGTGCTCGTGCACCAAATTCCTGTGAACCGCCCGTGTCTTCTCTCATCCATAAACAGCATGGAGTATGCATATGATATAGTGACATACGCGAGGGGGGGATCTGTGGCATGTTCATGAACTGTGCCTGACAGTCAGCTCTCACACAGCCCGGCGCTGAGTGGACAGGACGATACGGGCGCGGTGGATTTTTGCAAAACAGGCTCTAGGTGCACGAAAGCAGGGTGATTTACGTTGTTCTATCGGATATAGCGTTGGTTTGAGCGAATATGATCAAACAAATGTTGCCGACCGCAGCTTTAACAAACTTCCAGACATTTTCAGCAACTACACTGAAATGTTTTCAACAGGAAGGATCTTGAGGAGCTAAGAGCGAGGAAAAAAAGTATTTTATCAAGCGGCGTGATGTATAAATGCTGCACTTCCACGTCACTGATGACGCTCAAGACATGAAACTATGGAACCAAGGATTTCTCATTTGGCAGCTTTAGCTACTCTGTCCTCGCATCTCCCTCTAAACATCACCAGGAGGAGCTAAGATGTAAGGAAGGGACACGAGTGAGGGAAGCGAGGAGACACGTTAGCATAATGAGAGGGAGGCCGGAAATGCGTAGGAAACTACCAACTGAAGAATTAGGGATTCACAAAAAAAGAACAAAATGTTGGAAGTCGAGCTGGATTTATATTTCTTATCGAGACTTCGGCGTACGATTTTACCTGTTGATTGTCATAGCAACACTGCAACACTCGAACGCAACCAGTTCACATTTTCCTTTCCTTTCTAACTTGGCGACGACGTTGAGCTTTGTCTTAAATTATTAAATGTGTCCACTGACTGAGGAGACAATAACTGAACTAAGTGTTAATTTATTCGAAGCAATGATTTACATTTTTTTGTGTTCATTTTTAAAAGAGTAAGGAGCCGCAAAACCTTGACAAAGATAATGAATTAGATTAAAAATAAATCTTTAAACAATTTTCAGGGCTAGATACTGAACTTCTCATACTTTAAGGCACCGACTGATTTTCCTTGTCTTGAAAAATGTCTCGTCACTAAATACCTAATTTCAATACCTACGGAGTAAGTCGCAGTGTCGGTGAGCCAATAAGCATGCAGCGTGCTTGTACCAACATCTAATAAGGCTTGTGTTGTATTTTGTCACCTTTTAAATGTTAAAAGATTTGTACCCTATTTTGTAATGTTGTAATTTCTTTTTGTTAAAATGAAAAACTTAAAAAACATTAAAAGTAATGTTAAAGAACCGGTTTCAAAGTCAAAGTAACCCAGCGCAGATGACTTTGGACTCGAAGAGCTCTGTGACACAGAACAATAATGGCGGAGAGGACTGCGATGTGAACTGTAAAGGGCCGTTCTAGGTCACGGTGTCGCTCAAAAAGGAAAATATTAAGCCTTTCTGAAAAAAAAACAACAACCTCAAAGCTGTCTTCACGATCAACGCACTCTGCCAACATCAGTAACTTTTACTGTGGGAGGAAACAGCTTGAGCCTCCATTATTACACCGTTTCAGAAGAATAAACCCAGCTCAACTCCTGGAACTTGTTAAAACAAGAAAACATCGGAGGTGGATTTTTCCTTTAAGAGAGTGTGAGAGTGTTTGTGTGTGTGTCATTTGCATAGGAATCACGGATCTAGTGAAGGCAAACGAAAACTTTGATGGAGAATTATAGCAGACAAAGAAACACTTCAACTGAAACAAATTGTACATCTGTAGAGGTGTGCAGCAGAACAAATGTGATTCCTTTTCAAGAGGGAGGGGGAAGTGGGCTGGGGCGCTTTAGGTAAGTGAATGATTAGCACGTCTGTACATGAACATTACAATATACCAAACATGATCCCACAGACCTACACACACACCTCTCAGGGAAACTCTGACAAAAGGCCAAGGCAGATTGAAATTTGACACAATTTGTTCGACGCATTTTGGCAAAAACAGATTGCGTCACGGATGCAGTCAGAGATATTATGTACATTTTCAGATGAAACTTGTGTAAACATTTTTCCGTTGTAAAGGTGGCGTAAACAGTTTTTTGACTAGACTACATCCCCGATTGTTTATGTGACAGTTTTTGTTTTTTATAACACTGAACGGAGCAGGGTCGATATCAGCGCCTGTCAGAAAAATTGCATATAATACTAGATATATAAATACACCAATATTCTTTCTTAAACAGACCCTTTATGTACTTCATACAGTTTACTAAATGGAGTAAACAGATGTTCTACAATATAAAATATCCTTATATTCATAATCTCTCATCTGGTGGCTTCGATAGTGTCAAATATCCTACAATAAACCATATTCTTTGCACAGTACTTCTGATATCGACGACCTCTGTGGCAAAAGTCATTAGCGTTTTTGTTAGAGCTTCCCTGTCAAGGAGCAAAAAGCCTCCCCATAATTGCACTCCTTCTCAAAAACACTTTAAACCTATCCTTTAATTTTTTTTGTTTAGTTTTTTTGCCCCACTTTAAAAAACATCAACAATTTGGCTATAAACTGTACCGATACAAAATACAGTACATTGATTTGTCAAACCTTACACAACATAACCACAAATATCACTGACCAAAAGTTAAGTTCCTCTCAAATACAAGAAAATGTTACAATAAGTTACGAAAATACGCTGTCACATTAGACACTTAAGTAGAACAGTAGAATACTCATGTAAGGCAAAATCAGGTGATTTCACAGTGAAGACTTAAAAAGATTTTAGATTTTAGTGTTTAAAAACAGACGGCTTCCTTCACTGAAAAGAAGCTCAGTCTGGATATATATATATATATTGGCTTTCACTGGCAGAAAATTAATTTGGACATGTTTTTCTTGCTTTCTAGTTAAATAGAAATACCTGATGATTTTCTCAGAAAAAGTTAATTCAAGTGGCGTGAAACCATCCCTTTTCTGGAGCACGCAGCATTTTTCTGGAGCTGTGCTAAAAACTATGATATTTAGATTTGACAGTTGGGCTGCAGCACGGCAACGTCTACCACGTCCTACAGAGAATGGCACATCGAACACCAAAGAGCAACTATGGGGAGGTTTTGCACTCCTTCATAAACCAAGTAGCTTAACAAACACAGATATAAATATGTTAGTAATTAATAAATAGACACAAATAACATCAGTGCAATTTTACACTATGCCTACAGATAGTATTTTGGCATCAAATTTAAATTATGAAATGCAATATAAAATCTTTAACTAAATAAATAAATAGAACATATAAATACATAAAGCATCAAAAACATACAGTACATGATGAAAATAATATTTGGTTGTCAAAAATAAAGCTTTGAGTGAAGTAGAAAGCCGTTACGGCATGATGGGAAAACCGATTCATTTGATCGCAGGGTACAAGCAAACCTGCTGTGTTTCTTTTTCTATTTGTTTTTTGTTAATAAAGCCGTTGTAACGGGTACGGTTTAGCCCAATGTCCTAGCAGCTTCCTGCTACGAGCAAATATCAATGAAACAAATACGAGGATATGGTAAGAAAAAAAAATCGTCAAATGTGCGTTTTTGGAATATATGTGGCATGTAATGGTACACTGTAAACACAGCAGGCTAGCAAAGCGCTGAGCGACGAATCTCATTCAAAACGACAGCGAGGCCATTCCCCAGCAAGCCACTGGATGTCTTTTTCCCTGTTGTCTTTTGGCGGCGCATCATTTCAAAGGGCTTCACGGAGTCGAGGGCGAGGTCGGACAGCTTGGACGGCCATGCAACGAGGGAGAGGGTTCATCCGGCCCTTTGTTTCTCTCCATTCACAAGTTAGTGTGGGTTTTTTTTTCATCTTCTTGTTCTCGGCCACGGTCGGCTTCTCACGTTACAGCCTGTCCATCCTGAACGTGTCCTCGGTGGCAGGGTCGGCGAGCACCATGTCAGGATCGTTAAGCATGTGCAGTCCGTCCAGGGTGAGCGGGTCGATCTTCAGTTCGTCCAGAGGGAACTGAGAATCTGCGTCGAAGCTGACATCACCAACACCCGCCAGTGAGTTGGTCAGCTCTTTGGAGAGGCTCGGCGGAGACTCCCCTGTGACTGAGACAGGTGACATCAGAGAGAGAAGTGGCTACTGACATCTGAGAAACAAAAGACTAATATCATGGACATTTTTACATCGGCTCAAGTTACATTTAAGGATGTATTTTGCAATAGTAACCAGATCCTAGAATTGTATAGGTTTGTAATTTTTGACAATTTAGACATAATCATCTATTAATATTTTCATTATTTTAATCACATGGTTATATGTTATTAAATCTGTGCCAAGAAAAACACTAAATACAAAGAATGAATAATAAATCTTCTCAAACAATATGGCTGCGGACAAACACCTAGCTTAATCCTGCGACAGTAGGTGTCTCCAGCACCGATGTACTACTGCACTTAACTATAAATTAATAATTATACAGGGCACCAACTTATCCTGTAGGTGCCCCATTTGTGCTGTGGGTCACTTTACAAAGGTAGGAACTTTCACTCTGGTGTTTCTAGATGGAAGGAATAGTTTTTTTCCACCTCAATGCCATGCCACGCCATGCCATTCCGCGCCATGCCACGGATGCAGTTCTGTTCATAGATTATGGAGACTATAGAGAGAGTGGGTCGTTATTGTGATTCACGACCCCTTAATTCACAATAATGACCCGCTCGTTTTACATTATACCTTACATCAATTCCTACACTTATGAATTAACACTGTTACTACTGCAACTCCTTGAAAGAGTATACTTGAGCTCTAAGTCACTGAACATAAAACCAACAACAGAAAATGACAGATAGCTTTTGCTAGAAGAAGAGAGTAGAGGCCAGATTCATTCATCTGGGAAAGAAGTTCAAGCTCAATACTACTCATCGGGAACATGTATACACCGCAACATGTATGGTTCAGCAAAAGCCAAACTTTGTGAAACTTTCACTACCGAGTAAAATGCATCCAAACTACTACAACCAAAAAACTGGAATCTACTGAAAACACGCACCTGTGTTTAAATGTGTGTGGTGTGATCATGGACATGGTCAAACACAAACATAAAAAGTGTATCGGATGGACATGCGGTGTTGCTACCTGTTAGGATGATGTTAGGGATGTTGCCATGGCTACTGTAGCCGAGTTGCTGCGAGTCCTGTAGGCTGCTCCCGGTGAGGCCCATCATGGCTGCCTGGGTGTAGTTGAGGGTGGAGCACTGGCTGAAAAGGCTGGTGGAGCTGATGGGGTTCTCGATCATGTTAAACTGTTCCAGCTTAAAAAATGAAAGTACAGAGTTGTAATAATCAGGGACTATCTGAGGAAAACATTGACGCCATTGCGGCTTATTGTTTGTGCACTCACCTGGTGCGAAAGGGCGTTGGTCTGCCTCAATGCCAACTGCTGATCATAGAAGGAGTCGCCAAATATACTGCCCACCACAGGAATGTGCTGGCGGGAGAGAGGCAAGAAACAACATTCTGAACAAATGTCAAGAAAGCTGCAATGACTAAAACACAAAAACAGAATTAGCCAGATGGCAAATTATCCGGGCCCACAAGCAGACGTTTCAGCAATGGCATAACAGAAAACACAAGCAGAACAAACTGAGCAGCGACCAAAAGCGAATGGTTTTCATGACCAGGGTTGTCACGGTTCAGAGACAAAAGATGGAGGCTGGTGAAACACTAGAAAAAAGAAGAAGCCCTTTAACAACTTATTATTGTAAAATGACCAAAATAGAATTCAAAATACTAAGGCATGAAATGGAAACATGAACATGTGGTTGTTTGTCCGGGCCCTGAGGACAGGACACACACCAGTGATGTGTTGCCTGCGGCAGCCCTGTTCACGACGACACGAACACAAATCAACTTGCTAAAAAAGAGAAGTTCTGGTATTGTCGCCCTGATTGTAAAGGCATTTGCACACCAAGTCCGTATTTTTTATTTGAAATTAAATACGACCTCACGTTGTGTCAATCGTGTTTACACACCGACTCCGAAACTTTCATCCGTAGTTAAAGTTCTGGGATCACGCTTGAATGTCTGCGTTTTCTTGCCTTCGTCAAAAGCCTTTAGAGAGTCGTTTAATCACTCAACGCCATCGTGTATGCACGTCATCGTCCAAAAATGGCATCTCATCAAATGTCTTCCAGCACAAAGTAAAAACTACAGAATTGCAGAATTTAAAGATAGATTGTGGCAGATGAGTGCAGAACATGGTACAGATAGCAAAACAAAGGGTGTACGAAAGACTAGATCCTAGTGATTGTGCTTCTGGCAGCAAAACAACGGCTTATTGGTCATTTCAATCAATCGTTAGCTCTGTTTGGGACTAATGCTATCCAAGTGACAGAGTGAGAGGACCTTAAAATCATCCTCACTGCTCAGGGCTCAATAAATAAAATAATAAAACGCATCAGGCTCAGCGTGCAAGGTATCAGTGCGTTTTTATTGGATGACGGATTTTAAAAAAGGCGTACGAAAAATAACGGAAATGATGTGCAATGGCCTCCATTATGATATTTTTGTCCATAATGACCACAATCGGTCATGTAAGCATTTAACTCACCACCTCTTCTGTGCAGAGAAATGTGGACTAAACGGCTTCAACTTAACAGAAATCATCTCACACATGTTTTTCGGTTAAACTGTTAACTGAATTGCAAGTGTTTGAGGTTATTTCTTTTTTAATGATGTGTCTTTGGAAAGTCGTAGCGGTCAGTGTTTCTTAAATCTCAACAGCAGGGCTGGTGAGTAAAAAGTAATTTTCCGGGTCGTCACAATTGTCAGAAACTGAAGAACTCTGCCGAGGTTGCAAATACTGGAATTTCTATTGAGGATAATCTTGAAATGAGAAAAGCACAAACACTGTGCGACTGGCATTTGTTTTTAGTGGAGTCCCAGTCCAACCATTTCTAATATTAACCTTTCAGTCACTGATGCACCAATATAAACAATGCTGGATTTAAAATACTTAGACTTTTCAAGTGTTTTATGAGCGGGGAAATGTAAACGATACCTTAGGGACGCACACAACGTGTTTTGGTGGTAAAACACTGAATGTTAGGATAACTTTATAAGAAAACTCCACAGGACACCTACAACTAATTATCTGTTTAAATATTCTCAATAATTGAAGACATGTTTACTTTTAACACTGCCTTTATAGCTTTTTGTTTTCCAGCTTTTTACAAAGTAACTGCTTTTCTTGATGTGGCCTTTTGCCATGAAGTGGCCTTGCACCTTTAAAAACACTAAACACCTAAAGTGTATTATTAAAACACATGCAAGCTGTCTTTGCCTTTCTGCCAAATGTTTTACTGAAGTCGGGATAAAGCTCTGATGACTTTCCCCCAGCGGAGAGAGTGATGTGTTTTGTATGTGTATGTAAATAGCAGATGTAAACTGAGTTTAGCTCTACGCTCCAACTAGCAGCTTGGGAGTTCTTGACTCAACAAACACAAACAACTATTGTCACCATTACGTCTGACTGATGAAGTCTCACAGTCATAAAGGACTAGGGCACTTTATGGACAGAAGCATTTGAGGAAAAAAGTGTTGCATCAAGGTGGAAATTTAAACTATATTGATCAAATATGCTTCATAATTTTCAGTGCTCGAGGGTGCCATTTAGAAATGCAGCTCATCCATATGAGAAAAGTATCTCAATCGTATGTGGTGTAGGGGAGGGCATGACGAATGTTTTCCTAGATTGAGTAATTGCATAAATTACTCGAGGGGGGATAGATTCCTTTTAGATGCATCTTCTGTGTCCTAACAGCAAGAAAGCGCCAGATTATGCCGCGCATCAACACTCTGTCCACACTGAATCTGTTAAATAGGCACTAAATGTGTGGAAGAAGCAGGAAAATATGCTCCTGGCAAAAAAACGACATGTCCTGTGCCCTAACTGACTCCCAATGTGTTTAATCACTTTGCATGGCGTGTCCCCAAAGCTCCACTCTGCCACACACACACACACAAGTAGCCCTGTGTGCCAGACACACTCGAAGACTCACACCTCCAAGACTTCTCTCGTCTTACCTTATCCTGCCCTGTTTAGCTCAACACATTTATTTAGGTTTTTGTAGTAAAATAAAGTGGTATTGTATAAATAACTCTATCTTCTCAAAAAAGAAAAAGGATTGAGGAATCGATAACTCACGCCCATCCCCTTTGTGGTGCATACTAAAACTTTTGCTCTTGAAAGATTAGAATTTGAAGTCTAACAACAGGTCAAGACATCCGTCAGCAAATTATCGCCACATTGTCATGCACACAGTGAACAGTGGTAATGGTGATGAAGAAATGAGTTAAGCAGCTGTCGACACCATGAGTGGTTAACTGCTGATACAGAGGATGACAAGCAGCCTAAACTCATCTACAATTAGCTTTCCCCAGGCGCAAAGCCCTTCCCCAAACAGCAGCTAGCTCGGTGGGTGGGCCCTTACTTGAGGCGAGCCGCCGGGGGAGAAGCCTTGATTGGAGCCTGGGGAGGTTGGAGACTGAGTGGCTGGTGAGCCAGTCTGATTGCGGTACTGTTGGAGGGAAGAAGGTTAGCTAGCACTAAGCTTAATGCCTGTTATACACAAATCTCAAAGGAAGGGATGTGAGCAGCCATCAGCCTTATATCTACTCATTATGCAAAGTATGGATAAGGATATATTACTTGTCACCACCAGATAAACTGTGGGACAACTATAGAATAGTAACCTCTGCTGGTCCTAACCTAGTTAAATCGTCAAATTAAAGCGATTTATTTCTCGGTCGGAATAAGCTTGTATCACCCAACTTCTTGCTTCGGTGCAAAAATTCAACCCACTTTATCTGAAAATTAACCGACCCCGAAGAATTAGTCAGCTTTAAAGGACCTGAAGGAATCCTTCTTTACATCCTGAAAATAACACAAGTACTAAAATGTTATGCTTTGAAGGTAAGGGAAGTAAAAAAGCATAATTACCTAATAGTCAAGAGTAAAGATATATTTCTCCTAATAGCGTGAGTTATTCTACTAAACGACAATTCAGTGTCAAAGCCCAGTCTCAGATATTTTCTGGGATTTATTTTGTGCAGCTAAAGAACTCTCAGAACAATAAGGTGGCAAAATTATTAGAAGCTTAAGAATAAGCAAAATGATTTCAGTCATTTCATCAAATTAATCGTTATCTCACATTCCACTTTATGACTGGACTTCCTGGTTTCTTACCGAGCCGATACTGATGCTGGCGGTGGTCTGGCTCTGGCTGTCTGGGGAGGGGCTGCTGGCAGTGGTACCAGGGGAAGCCAGAGTTGGCAAGGTGATGAGCTGGATGCCCTGCGGCAGAGCCTGCTGCTGCTTCTGGAGGTCGTTGATCAGCTGAGCCTGGGCCTGAGCTGTCAGCTGGTTGAACAGGGGGAACTGGGAGAGCTGCTGCTCCAGGGTCATCGACTCTGTTGGCACGGCCTGAGGAAAGAAACACATGGACCATGTTTGGGTTAGTCGCATAAAATGTGATGTATGTTGAATTTACTGGTGCTTTATTTCAGTGTAATTTCAGCTCTTTTCCTTTCTACTGACAGACTGCTTTAAAATGTAGTTGGACTGTTCAATTGTTATAGAAAACACCGTCCAGCCAATTTTACGGACCATAGTTAATAGTGTGGAGACATCTTAAAAAAATGTGTTGGACGGTTTCAGTATTGCGACTGTACAACTTTAAGTTAGCCGAGCTGAGCCGTACCTGCGTGATGTTAACGGGTGAGGAGAGGGTGGGTGAAAGCTGCTGTGGTGACTGTTGCAGATGGAGGTCAGAGGTGAGGGTGAGCGGTACCACGGGTGGTTGCCGGCGCTGTGCCGTTACAGTCATGGTGGGCTGAGAGGGGCTGGGGATTCCTGCCATGGAAAAAACAAAATGGAGCGCAAATGAAAGGTTTCTTTGCATCCCACTCAACTCAAAACAAGTGCTGTAAAGTAAAACACACAAATCAAAGAGAAACAGTCAGAACATGAAGCAAGAAAACTGACACCACTTCAAGAACAGAACTTCAACAAAGCTGATCATTTCTGATTTCTGAACAAACATAAAAAGTTAAAAGGATACATTCTTGGTTGTGACCAGACAGATTTTAATATGAGCTACCAAAAATTGAATGAATGAAAATCACTCTTCTACAATATTCCATCTCTATTGTATTCAGCCCCCGCTGAATCTGAAATCAAACAATTTCACAATGAAATGTGCAGTTTGGCAATTTAATCTACGGAGCATGATTTGATCTACCTCGCAGTCACAGCGGCTAAAAAGTGTTCATTAAACAAATTATCATTCATTTAGGGCTATATGGGGGTGCTTTTTACATAGATTAGCTTGGTTTCTCCCAATAATTTATGATATATAGCCTATTTTGGTAAACATGTATTAATCAGAGCACTCAAATTGCGAATGTAGCAGTAAGTGTGCTAAATATATATATATATATATATTAGTAAATATATATATATATATATACATATATTAGTAAATATATGTATATATATATATATATATATACACACATATTAGTAAATATATATATATACATATATTAGTAAATATATATATATATATATATACATATATTAGTAAATATATATATAAATATATATATATATATACATACATATTAGTAAATATATATATATATATACATATATTAGTAAATATATATATATATATATATATACATATATTAGTAAATATATATATAAATATATATATATATACATACATATTAGTAAATATATATATATATAAATATATAAATAAAATAAAAAAATATATATATATATATATATAAATAAAACAGCAGAGGGAAACAGAAAACTGAGGCTCTCGCTCGTTGACTGTTCCTTCCCCCTTGTCATTTCTCTTAGGTCAGCGAAGCGATCATCATGTATCTCAGCAAATAATGTTGTTGTTTTTGCTATTTCTTTTACATAGAGCCTAAACAGAAGGGGCAAAACTTTTTCAGTTTCAGCTCTTTTGTCTGGGTGGCCAATTTATAGACCGACTGACTCACTATAACTGTAGACAACAGAGATGCGTGGATCAGCTCTGACATGATCCAGATCCACTTGTTCTCTTAAATAATCCACCCACCCAAACTAATTATTTTCTCTGCTTTAGAGAACCACACCCGCAGACATTTCACTTCCCCTCTACCAGTCCCTATAAGAGTGTTTCACAGTAATGTGACCAAGATATGTCCACACGTTTTAGAACTCTTACATGGTTGTATTTTAAAGCCTCTTAACACCCACACAGGTGTTTTCAGTTAACTAGTTGATTAGACCTCTTCTCAGGACTGTGTTGGTATGTCTACTGTGATTGATTGACATCTTCCAAAGTCTCCTGTTAGCTTTGTTTCACCTGTTAAGGCAGGACTAAGTACACCTTTATCATTTTATTGGTAGACGGAAATGTAAGACCTCATAAATACCCATCAAATTTTCATCAAAGCCCCGCCCAACTTCAACCCAAGCAGAGGTTTAATCAACCAGAATAACTGAAAACACCTGTGTTGGTGTTCAGATGCTTTAAGGGTTTTTCACACCAAGCATTCAGTGACTAACTGATGCTTGGTGAGCCAAATTAATCTTCAGATCAGAAACCTTCATCGATCAATGTCATATCAGCCACCTCTAGCTGTAATATCCTCTACTGTTTAAGGGACATTACACATTTCAAATAGTAGTTATTACCATGGCTGGCAGCACTGATGCCCAGGTGGGTGAGGTTGGTGGTCAGGCTGCCCGTGCTGTTGGACGAGCTGAGGGAGGGGAAGGCCACGGTGTCCTCGGGGTCCAGCGGGGTGGACAGTGGAGGGGGGAACTGGATGTTGGTCAGGTCAGGCAGCGAACCACCGGTGTTGTGCGCAGCTGGGAGCACGGACGGGTTTAACTCCTGGTCTGGTGATGGGAATATACTAAAAAGACACAAGTTCTGTCAGACAGGAGAAAAGCTGCTCACATATCTGAAGCTGCTGCTGGCACTGCGATGTCAGTGAGCTCTGTGAGGTTCGCACCAGTCATCTAGGAGCGTGCAAAGGGAGGCTTTTTTTTTTACACCTAAACTATTAAAAGGCAAAGAGACTACCAAATTAAAACAAAGATGTAGCAAATTCATGGGAGCTACTGTGTGAACTTACCCTATTTGAGGTTATTCGCACGTGTTCCTGAACACATTTTACAGTTCGCACAAATCTATAGGTATATTTAGTTGCAAATGTTTGTGAAATGGGCGTACTGTTGTGCCATAATTACTTATTTCCTAGAATACTAGAGGCAGAATGTTCAAGTGCTTTTCCTGCATGTTTCCAGTTTACCTAAAGCAGCTGACTTGTATCAGTGCCTTTAGAGTATGACTTATTTATTTTCGTTGCCACCGTACTCTATGGGGGAATTGTTGGGTCTTTACCTGCTCTGTAAAGTGTCCTGAGATAACTTTGGTTATGATTTGACACTATAAATAAAATTGAATTGAATTGAATTTATGGCTGTGTGAGTGACAGGTTGCTATACCCCAGTGGCGTTTCACTCTAAAGAGTAATAAAACCACTCACTTGATTCCCGGGACATCACATGTGTTGGGTTTAGATGAATCATCCTGAGGAGAAAAACATTACAATGAGTTGTAAATAGTACGTGGTTTACATTTATAATAAAAAGTGTGCACCTCGTTAGCCCTTCCCTTTCCCATATCAGTACCTTCTCGTCATCCCACAGCTGTTCCTGGATGTCCTTGTCTGCATTTGATTCAGAGTTGTCAGTCCCAGGCACTGTTAGCAGCAGTACTAATTAGTGAAACAGCAAGACACAGTTGCTTTGCTATGACAAAATGCACATCAATACAAATCAGTGCAAGAGATGAGTCATCAATATCCGAGCCAGTCAAGCAGGATTTGGCGCCGCTGTGCACTAGTTTCCCCGAGTATCTAAAAATAGTAAGGTGTCCACCAGACAGACTGAGTGGATGGCAGCCACTCTCAGCTATATTATAGGAGAGCCTCGCACATAAAAAGACATAATCAACAGATTATGAGTTTACAGATAACAGATAATTATTGACCCTCCTCTCTAGATCATTCTGAGTGACTTCCATAAAGAGATGTTATTTCTCTGCAGCGTGCTGAGGCAGTTCTTTGTGCGGCATCAGCATCCATTTACTTTATAAATATTTTATCAAGAGTATAGATCTACCCTTTTGTGCCAGTTAAGGTTTGCCGCCATTGCACGTTAATAAATAAAAGCGTCTCTGTGTCTTTGTAACTGGATCTTCCATTACCTCGTTTAGGCTGCAGCTCCTGTGATCCCCCTGCAAACACCTCCTGGGGCTTCGGATTCATGGCGCTCTGGTGTAAGGCAGAGTCCGAATTTGTCCTGTATGTGTTAGAAAGATGAGATGTCAGCAACATCACTGCCAAATCCAAAACACTGGCAGAGAACCAAATCTACAGCGTAGATCTTTATTTGCCGTAATACAGCTCTTTGTGTTGGTCCAGTTTTGGAAGTTTTGTACCAACACAAATGCACAGGGCCATGCAATTGATTTTTGTAATTGAGCCATGTCCGGTTGTGTGTCCTAGTTATCATTTTTGGCAAATGGACAAGGGGGGGTGGCCTACCTTCTCCAGCTAGTGTCTGGTGGTGGGGAGAGGTAAACTGAGCTGTAAGGACAGCTGTCAATGTGAATTTAGTTAAGGCAAATAAAGTGGAGAGGATGAAAAATGCATCTCAGCTAATTCATGCTTTCATGTCCGCTGACTGATAGGTAATAAATTACCACACACAAGTGTTCTGGTATTCAATTACAGTGTCTTCCTAACCAATATATTTCTAAGAATAATCTTGTCAACAGAAGTGGAACAATACACTGGATTGCGTTGTATCATTCAATAACAGACATCAACACATGTACATCGTTTCAGTTTATGGCTGTATTTAGTGTAATGTGTTCTAAATAAAGACTATGTTTTGACTGGTAGAGGTGCATGTATCTCCTGGAAAGATTTGGCACTTTGTTATTGACACACTAAAGCATGGTAGTCACCATAGTCCAGACTGTATATCACTAAAAGGCTATCGTAAATAAACAGTCATGGCTGGAAGAGCCTCCCATATAATTTACATCCCAAACAGGAAGTTCAAGTCCGTGACTCCAACTTTAAAAAAAAAAGGATGAACGTTCACTGTACTGGCTGTGGGTATTCTGGGTTCCCAGTAAAGTATAGCAACCCTAGCAACATAAACATGCAAACTTAATAACAACAATAGACTGAAAGTGCGAGCCTTCAGAACGATGTTCAAGCAGCCTCTGAATCCTCAATGCAATAATGAAAGCAGTGAAAACATCCTCAACACCAAATGCTTTCAAAAACAACAACAAAAAAAGGATATCTGGCGTCCGTGTTTGTCGACTGACAGCGGCCGGCGGTGAGGAGACGTGATGCGGTTCCGGTCACGGTAAACACGCTCCACCAGGCCGTGGTGCCTAGTTGTCCGGCTGGTATCCAGCACCGAGTTCTGGAGTGAACACAGCAGGTGAATGAGGCCAGAAAAATAGCTTACTTGCACTACAAAACTATGTCTTAGGATAATATTTTAGGATTAATGGTGCAAATGTGTTCAATTCAAAATGAGTCAAGCCATGGGCCCCCCATACTGATGCTCGAGTTGGCAAATGCATTTTAAGATGGAAAGCCATGACAAGCAATGATATACTTTAAAATTTAGGAACCAAATTACACTGCAGGGTAAAACTGGTATACCTTTAATTACACACTTCTGACTTCCTTTCACTGCTGAACTGTGATAAAACCTGGTTCAACTATGCAGCTCTGACCAGCAGCTCATTTCTGAACACTTTACTGCCGTCATAGACTAAGCTAAGCCTGCAGACTTCTCTGTTTTGAGCCAATCTTTCACCAATACTACAGATATCTGCAACCTTTGCATGTCCAATACTTTCACCAACAGCTAAGAGAGGTATACTGATCGAGAACAAACCATTGATTCACCAGCCGAGAGAGGCTAAGGGCTCACCTGAAAAGGCAGGTCAATGTTGCCATTTCCAATCTGATTGACATTGGGCAGTGAGCCTCCATAGTACTGTCCACGATTCTGCCCTAGTTGCAAATACTGGGTCTTCTGTAACTGCAACTGTGCAAAGTAAAATTGCATGAAAGCATGAGTGAATGATTGATCTGATTCACAAATAAAGTGATGCTAAAAATGAATGATGCCTGCCAGTCTACAATGGTGAAATGAAAGATTAATGAGTCCATTAATTGACGGATGAAACACGATGAGACAGGCAGAGTGGCTGTTTCATGAACACTCAAAGAGGAAGACAACATCTTTCATAGCGAAGAAAAGCTGCAATGACAGCTGGTGTGAATACAGTCTTTCCATGTAACACACCTGGTGATTACATTAGTCACGTGCCTTAATACAAAACCCGTCACAATGTTGTGTTATTACAAAAACAGTGTGATGGAAGTCCTCTTACCAAAAATGAAGATATTGATCTGAACAAATGCGATGGATTGATGTTGGAATGGCAACACAAAGAAATCTGGCAGAGACCACAAAACTGACTAATTTTTTTTGTTTTTTCCTACAGTAGGTAACAGTACAGCTCGTGTTTACTCCGATGCAACATGTGGTGAGTGGTCATGATCATTTCCAGCAATCGGGCTAACAATTAGCCCAAACACTTCCTGGCAACAGTGTGTGCCCTCTTCTGAGCTTGATAGGTCTGAAACAATTAGTTGATTATTTGATCAGTTGATCACCAGAGCGTTAACTGGCGACAATTAATTGACTTATCGCCAAGTAAAAAAAAAAAAGAATCCATTCTGTTTTTCCAGCTTCTAAAGAGTTTGCTGCTTTACTCAGTTTTATTTGATTGTAAAGGACATTTCCCACCAACGGAGCGTTTGGACCCGGAAATCGTATTTTGAAAGGATGTTATTACGTCAGACTGCCGGATAATGTAGTGAGTGTACGTAAGCGTACGGAGGAGGATTAGGGCCAGACACGAAAAATGTATTTGCGTTCTGACTTCATTCTCAGAACTCTAACTAGGGATGCATGATAACATTGGCAAACTATCAGTATTGAATACTGACTTTAAAATGAACAATCAGATATCAGATAACACAACGATATAATCAATTAAATTGACTGCTGCTTCCTTGATTAAATGCCAGGCGGCACGAGGATTACATGCGAAGCGCGACATGACACATTTTAAGTAGGATGTATCTTACTTGTTTTGTTTAAAAGCAATTGTTATAAATACATATGGCATGTTTTACATAACATAACTTTAAGTATTTTTTCTTATTTTGAACAAGGAATGAATAAACAACAATAAGAATATGCATAATAGTATGTTATTTCCACGACAGAAGAGACTTGATGATCCCAGCAATTAGGTGAGTATACATAGGTGTCGATATCGGTTATCAACCAAAATATCGGCATATCGTACAATCCCTAATAATGACTTTAAACTCAGAATTCTGACTCTGTTAAACTTTATGGAACTGCAATACTAAATCACAGAACAAACAGTTCCTTTTGTTTTTTATATTTTCCTTTTTGTTAGCAACACCAAATGCGCATTAGTTAAAGTCAGAGTTCTGGGATCAAAGTCAGAATTTAAATAAATGTTTTTCATGTGTGGCCCAAACCCGTTTAGTTAGTAACAGGGAGACAAATCACAGCTGGGAAGGCTGGTTAACATCTGATTGGCTAGCAAATGCTAACTTAGCCCTCTCAGAGATGTTGCTCCAGTTCAGTTTGGAGCAGCTGAGTCCCGAACATGTTGTCACACAGTTATTTACGTGTCAGACGGTTTGTTTGCTGAGGAGAAAGACAGCAGTGACTGGTCAAACCAGCACAGGTGCACACCAACGTTATCCACAGCTCCACACAGCTACAGCTAAGCTAGTTAACGACACACAGGAGTAGCTTGTTATCTGAATAACGCTAAAGCATGATGTAAACAGTGAAATTATAACGTGGTGGTGTTGAACTGAGGCGGCTGTTTATATTAACTTTAGCTACTTAGCATCCCAACGTTCAGATGTAACGTTATCTCCGCAGCGCTCGACAGCTGCCAAACAGCGATGCAACAACACGTAAACAGCCGGGGGTGTGCAGGTCTTACCCGCGCAGCTCTGGTGATGTTCAGGTCTTTCATCACTTCTTCAAACGCAGCGGTTTCCTCCGCCTGTTTTTGATTATGCAAAGCGATTTTTTCGCTAAATTTGCGAGGATTGTTAGAGGACGCCATCTTTCCCCTCTTCTTCTCAATGGAATGTTACGTTACACACCGCGCTCGGGCCTTCTGGTGTCGTCATCACGCACGGCAGCGCTGTGTTGATGTGCTCTGCATCAGCTGGTGACAGCGCTGAACCTCGGGCTTCAGGCAGGGGGAAGCAAGATATACAAATAAAAACCTCTCAGAGAGCATCAGAGATGTCCGCTGGCTTTTATCTGCCAGCAGACTTCCTGTCAGAGCTGTTGTTTTCTTGGAGTCGATGCGTTAAAACTGCGACGATGATGGGTCACAACAGCCTCTTTTGATGGACTGCTACAGAGCAAAGGAAGTCTGTGACAAACTTAAAGTGTACGGTGTTAACTTTGATCTGACTTATAAATCTGTCATCCACTGTGTCCTGGAAAACAGTCCCACTGTGAAACCAAAGAACTGATGCAGCTGATCATCTGCATGAAACTGTAGAAAACCACATGTGCACTTGCAGGTGCTCACCGAGCTCCAGAGGAGACGAGCTCTGGACAAAAAACAGCTCCTTCAATGAACATTTTGAACTTGTAACAAAGCACTTTAGAAAAAGATCATGGGCTTTATATGCACTGGATGCACTTTATTACTGACTTTGCACATTTTGCACTGATTGCACATGTTTTCTTTTTATATAACATGTACGTTTTGTGGTGTGTGTGTGTATATAACTTTTAAAATGCATAAACTTTAATAAAGTTCTTTAAAAAAAAAAAAAGATAATTCTGGGCCGAGGATGCTTTATAAATACAGTGGTTTATACTGTGGGCCTACATGGTGTAAAAAAAGTTTCCCATTCTGCATATGAAATAAAGTATACATGCATAAAAATGAATCTAAAAGTGATATAAAAGACGAGACGAACTTATAAAATCACTGAATATGTTTAAGTGGTGATATATAGCCGCGCCTTACCTAAACAAATCATTCTTTAAATAAAAACAATCTGGCTGGTGATAAAGGCAAAGGTAAAGCATTTGCATTTTAGAAAGTGAGTGTCAAATGGGAGAAAAATCAATGTACTGTACGTCAATATCCAAGAGAAATTATAAGTATAACAAAAAGGAAAGATAATTCTGTGCTGAAGATGCTTGATATATACAGTGGCATATACTGTAAGCCTACGTGGTGTAAATACACTGTTTAAATTGTGCATATAAAATAAAGTATATATGTATTCAAATGAATATAAGTGCAAATAGGACACATTGAGTAAGTGCAGGATGCTGCTACAATCCATGTAAAACTTCACAAAGGTGTATGTATGATTATGATTTAAATGTTACAAAATACAAGAAAAAACAAAACAATACATGGACTGAATGCAAGGGCAATCCCTGAAGGAGGAGTAGAACCAGTGGATTAAGTTTGAGGTCATTTGATAATAAGAGGGAGAGAGGGGAGTTGGCCACTGGAAAGAAGATCCTCCATTAGTGTTCAGTGGTGCAACTTGGTGGTATTAGTGATCACACTCCCTTAATACTTTATATAGCCTTTTAATAAACAGTATATTGCAACATTGCAATAATTAAGGGGGTTTAATCAGTTCAATAACAGAGCCTGGGGTGTACGCAGTTCAGTTCTGGCCAGGGACTTTTGCATGTCTCTGTCCCCTTGTTTTTCTCTCTTACACTGTCACAAACTGAAAAAGGATTGCAGAGCCTACATCTAAATTCTAAAATCCACATTAACCCGATGATGTGTTGTAAAAAGATGGAAGAACATATAAAATCATTGGATATGTTTTAGTAGTGATATATAGCCACACCTTACCTAAACTACATGTATTTGCAAATTCCCTCAACAATGGCTGGTGATATATCGTTTAGGCAAAGGTAAGGCATTTCTTTTAAAGGCTTTGTAATTATAACAGGTGTTTTTCACTTCTTCCAGGCTTTTTAAAGACCAACTGATAAATGTAACAATCAAGAAAACAATCTGCTGTTTCAGCCCTATAGAAAAGAAATATGAATAAACTCGTTGGGTAAAACTGCAGAGTAATTTTCCCTTTAAGTGTCTGTGGGATATAAACAGTACAACCTTTCATAAAGCTTCAGTTGAACATCATTCTATCAAAATAAGAACAGAAAAAAAGCACCTGAAGAGTATATTTAAAACATGATACACCTTTAATAAAGGATGCACATAAAGGTTCACAAATACATTCCCCATTGACGACAGCTGTTTCCTTTATATTGCACTTCATCGATATCATGTGCTTTTAACTGGTGCATGTAACACAAGACAAATACACACTAAGGCAACAGGAAAAATCATGTTAAAGGAAAAACACAAAGTTCACTTCTTTCTTATGGACACAATAAGTACATCGATAACATTGGCAGCAGAATCAGAAGTCTGATAAATACGGCTTTAAAAAGTGCAGCAATGCAGTCAAAATGAAATCACGAGCCAGTATCAATCGTGGCAAATGGATCGTTTCAGTAATTTTTCTGAGGAAATGTGAACTTTTGGGAATGGTTAAGATATTACACCTAAGCATGTACAAGATGTAGCACCTTTTTAACAGAAAGAGCAGCACACACTGACATTACAACTGACACACACATTAATTATTTATGTAGCTGCCTTAAGAGGTCCAAACTGGGTGGTTATGTTGACAGAGAACAATTAGTGTGTCTGTGGGAGCTTCAGCTCGGGAAACACAAGGGCAGCAGCAATAAAAAACAAACTCCCACATTGAATAACTCCTGCCGAGTTAAAACAAAAACACTACCCGTGTTCATTTGTGCAATAATTGCTGTGCATTGGTACATTTGAGGAGACGTACGACAGTGAGATTTTCTGTAAATCAGAAAAACTAAATATTACAACATAAGAAGAGGCAATAATAATAAAACATTCACATCTGTACAATCAAAATTCCTAACATTATAAAGGTTGTGTCTGACAATACCTTTGCAAAAACACAAAGTTCAACTCAAGACTTTCCTTCAGAAATGTGCAGAAATGTCTATAACTCCAGCCCTTAAATGCCAAAAATACTTCTACAGACTCAATTATTATTATTATATTTCAGATAAGAAGTTTTATACATTTAGCTAATGCTATTCACACAAACTGTGATCTTGGAAATCTTGGAATTTTACACACACACACACACACACACACACACACACACACACACACACACACACACACACACACACACACACACACACACACACACACACACACACACACACACACACACACACACACACACACACACACACACACACACACACACACACACACACACACACACACACACCTTCATAGTCACGGGTCAGATGGTTAGGGTTGCGTGGTGTTTTGTGGAATAATAATCGGAGTACAAGCGATGCCAGCAAAAGATTCGGGGAAATGCAAATCCCTCTCCCACTCGTCTGTCTCGGTGTTATACACCTGTACGATGCTGGTGACATTGTTCAGGTGCCAGTTGTAGCCCCCAACGATGTAGATCTTCCTGTCCAGTAAACAGCAGCCCGCCTCAGACTGCCCTGCTCTTAAGGGACTGACGGTGGTCCATTGGTCGTTCTCTGGAATGTAATACTCAACCGCAAGCACATCAAAACAACGGTCCACATGGTCCATGCGACCGCCCAGAGCATAAACCCTACCCCTGCTGCTAATCATGGCGTGCAACACTCTGGGTTCGTTCATAGGAGCTCTGAAGTCCCACTGGTCTGATGCTGGGTCGTAGCAGTGAAGAGTTTTTTTGTCGTCCAAAGAGACGCCATAACCCCCTGAGATATACAGCTTTTCTCCACAGGGAGTCCCTGCATGACCCCAAATCCTGCGTTTTAATGGTTCCACATTCGTCCACTCGTTTTTCTTTGGACAATAACACTCTACGGATGACAGACTGCCAGATCGATTGCGCCCTCCTGTGGCATACAGCTGTCCGTGCAGCACGTTTAGCTGGAACTGGATTCGAGCCTCCTGCAGAGGCTGGATGCGTAGCCACTGGCTCAGATGCGGGTTGAACCGGAAACAGCTGTCTACCGCCCCCTCGCCGCTGCGGTACTGCAAGTGCTGTCCACCAACGATGTACACAAAGTTATCAAGTACGGCAACACAAGCGTGGCTGCACCCCGTCTCCATCTCTGTCAGCTCTTTGAACTGGCGCGAGGCCATGTCAGGGAGATGGTACACCTTGGAGCTCACTGTGCGGTCGTTGTCGGTGTAGGGCGTCCCACCAAAGGTGATGACTGACAAGACATCAGAACGTATGACTGTCCGTGAAGACTGCATCTCGTGCTGTCTGAAGGGAAGAATCTGGTAATTGAAGGCCTCAAGGAGATACTGGCGGCACAGCACGTCCTCCACCATTAAGTCCACCGTCTGAACACTGTCCACCAGCTCAGAGGAGCGCATGAGGGGGAAGCGTACATGGCAGAGGACGCTGCTGGCTTGAGCCCGGCGAGACTCGTCATACTGGAGCCACCTGATCGCCGCGTGGAAGAGGTCAATCTCGCTACAGTTCTTCAGTTTGTTGCTCTGCAGGAAGAAGACAAGTCGTTCTTTTGGAATGTGCAGAAAATCCTCCTCTTCTGCAATTTGGAGGAAGTGGCGGAAGGTGAAGGCATCCACTGACTCTTTGAGGGAAGACAGGCTGAAGGTGGTGGCCATCTGGCCTATGTGCAGGCAGGTCTCCACGCTCATCGCCGATTTGAGGAACTCCTCGCAGAGCTCCACGACTGGGACCATCTGGAGAAACACAGCTGCCCCAAGGACGTCCTGAATACAGTCCAGGTCTAAAGTGACTTCTGCACTGTAGGCGAAGTCAATGATATGTTTCAGCCCACGGGCGGACAGACCCTTCAGCTCAATGGTTTCTTGATTTGACTCCCTCATGCCTCCAGTGAACATTGCTCTGTAACACAAGGACATGTCAGTGAACTACATGACGATTTTATAAATCCAACTCTTCTACATGAAAGGCATGAATTTTGTATGACTTGTGTGAAAACTTTCCTATTTACAGATTGTTTTATTTTATGTCCATAGCTTAACTGGAAATATCTGATGATAAAAGTGTGTTTGGGACTAATTTGTAAATCTATCTAATGTCTGTTTCATAATTTATCATTTTCAGAACGTCCTCATTTTCCATTTCTGGAATACAATACATCTTTCTACAATTTTTGTCGTCAGTATGAACCCCATAGATATAAATAAAGCGGAAAATAATGTATCAGACCGAAGATTAAATGAAAGAAAAGTGAGTGCATCATTTTGCATTTTGTTGTGAGTCTCACAATACTCCCTCCATCTTCCTCCCCCAACTGAATTGCTTTTAATATAGTTAATCTATGAACTGCAGCAAACTCTGACACTGCACTCAGTGTTATTTTCTCCGGATAAGAGCAACTGCTAAGTGCTTCCAATTTAAAATGTAAATGGCAGTGAGAAGTCTTGTGATTCAGACTAACCTGAAGTAATCACTACAGGCAGCCAGCACAGCTTTGTGGACTTGGAAGCGCTCCTCATTGATGGCCAGCACAACGTCAAGTAGTTGGCCCTGAGCCCGCAACACCGACAAGCCCCGGAGGAGGGTGGCACTGTGGCTTGAAGCTGAGAATGTACAGCGTAGGGTGCTATTCTTGTTAGCCATACTGGAAAGAAAAAAAATACCTTGTCACAATCAGTAACTCAAGGGTTTCTAAAAAATAAAACTTCCTCCATTGTCCAGGGCTTTGATCCCTAGCAGAGAAGCTGTAGTATTTTGTCAGAGCAGTCTGTTTAGCTCGAGAATATTAAAGTATGATCTGTATGTGGTAGGGGTGGAACTGTTTATTGAAAAAATCAGTCCGGTTCGGTACGCGAACAATTGTGAACCTTTTTGCCAACTAAATATATAAATGCGTAAATGCGTCCATGTGTCTCCTACTGTTTCAAAATCTCACTTCACTTTCATTTAAGATTGTTACAGTAATCCCTAAGCAAGCTGACTGCTTATTTCAGTTTTTGCATGATTGCATGACATGTCCTTATAGCTGATTACATTTTTTTTAATTATTAGGCTACAGATCTGATACATGGTATTTTTAGAATCTAAAATAAATAGAAAAAAACAACCGAACCGAAAAACCGTGACCCTAAAACCGTGATATGAACCGAACAGTGGATTTTGTGAACCGTTCCACCCCTAGTATGTGGATATCTAATGTGTGGCATTAACTCGAGGCATAGATGCACACAGCAATGCTGTGATAGAAATTTAATCTAATCTGCCAGTCGGCCAAGAGGAAATACAATCTTTAGTGTACAGTGTCTTTGCATTAGTGAGAGCTTATCTGCACACAACATTTCCAACAATATAACTGCCGTCGCTCTGTTTAGACTATTTGTAGAACTCGCTGCACATAGAAAACAGAAATAAACCTGTCAGTGGATCACTACCACAGGAACGTCATTCTCTGTGCAGAATCAACTGGTAGAAAAAACACATTGCACCGGGTTGAAGTGACATTACCGGGTTATAATGTCAAAAAACAACACAAGATAACATCCTCAGACATAATCTGTGGGAATACTGAGCCTCCTGAGATCAACTCGGTTAGAAATAATTCCACCACTAAACACTACAAGTTGGAATTACATTAGCCAGTTGTGCTGTGACAGCCGCCATGTTAGTTTTTGTAACGGTTTTATCATCTCTGAGTGTGAACACTTGACAATTAAATGAGAGAATATTTGTACATCTTTTTTTCTTTTAGTTAAGTTGTCTTAGTCAAAGAAAAAATCTGTCAAACCTGCCGACTATAATGCCACGCTTTGGACTGTTCCTTCCTCTCCGTCATGACTCCTTGTTGCAAAACAGGCCAGATAAGGTTGATAAGCTCGGAGGCAAAATATTCCGGTTCCGATTACAATTTGTTACCTGTTCTCAACTGGAACCTGTTCTCGAACTCCGTCCCGACAAATGAGACCCAAAAAAGGCATCCGATCACATAAAAGGCAGATTACAGATGACAAGAATGCATCTGCTCATCACGTACACGTGTAATGGAAGGATCCCATTGTTCGAGTCCAACATTTTAATACTGGGCAGAAATTAGGTCATGAAATATTTAATGAATTAAATATTAAATTGATTAAACTGGTAACTTTATAAGGCAAGGGTAGTGTGTCTGGCTTGCTCCACCCTTGTGGTAGATGTGAATAGAAAAACAGCCAACGTATTAATGCAGCGTGACCCGATGTGTCGATCACCGGGACAAAGAGAAGACAACCTGGAGCTGATCCCCAACGCTTTCAAGAAGCTTTTACAATGCTGTTGTACTTTGTTTCCACATGCACACTGTTCCCTTTCCCTGAAAACCTGGCACTAACACTGTCCATCTGTATTTTAAATGTCTGCGCATGGTCCGTCCTTTTTTTCTATGTCCGAACAGGCGCACATAAAATGACGTCAGAACCGCCGTGGGCCTCGTGCTCGTGCGCACGCTCATGCTTGTACATGTGCAAACGTGCTTTACAAAAGCCCACCTCTCCCAAACAGGCCGTGGACGGCAAGTGTACCGCTCCTAGGCACGGTACTGTTGCACACAAACTAAACTTTAGCCGTGAAACGTGCTGGGGCACGGTACGGATGGGCAGTGTGAGTGCGCCCTAAGTGCAGACAGAGACAGCTACGAAGCGAGGCAGTCGGTTCTGTATCTGTGTCACATGTATTTGGTCACTATTTAGGAGACTAGCGACAGGGCCTGAGTGTACTGATTCCAAGGGGAGAAGTGAACATGCACACAGATAATGACCTTTCCCATAGCTCAATAGTCACTGATGTAAATATTTGACCTAATTTCATATTTAATAAACATTCCGACACCAAAAAAGTGTTTTTCAGATGGACAAATCGGGAGAAAATTAATTTTGTTTGAGACCCTTTTCTGTCTCAGCAACAAACACAAAGGATTTGGGAACACGGCTAAGCTCA
Organism: Echiichthys vipera; assembly: GCF_963691815.1. Classification (NCBI taxonomy): domain Eukaryota; kingdom Metazoa; phylum Chordata; class Actinopteri; order Perciformes; family Trachinidae; genus Echiichthys; species Echiichthys vipera. Next base: position 19,318,256 of record NC_139828.1, on the reverse strand, counting down.
CATCTACTAACATACATTTACGAAAACATCCAAAAACAATTTTTTGAAATGCTAAATATGGCTGTTAGCTGTGTACATATAAAATATTAGCTAAATAAGATTCAATCCATTATGCACATAACCATCATCCACATGACATAGACTACACTTTTAAAATAGGACACACCCATTACGTAAACCATTTAATTTCATTGGCACTCGCTGAAATACGGTATCTTTAGTATAGAGATTCTTTGGTCCGGCCGGCAACGATGCAATGTTTATGAAAACCTGCAGCGGCTACTGCGGCAAAGTGTGGCCAATCTACAAGTTGGGGATAATTTAGCCTAACATTTTGCAGCAAAGTACAGTCACAATACGCACAGCCAATCAGTAACAGAATCCTGTGACTCCTGTGACATGATGACCTATGTTTACAAAGAATGTCTTTCTGCTTGAAACACATGAACACACCTCTCAAAAATTTTATTATTGCTACAAGCCGCACTTCGCTGCAGCTTGGTGTGTTTCCACCGTGGGCGAAAGGACCTGCCATAGCAGGAAAAGCACTTAAAAGTGAATTGCCTTTTAAGTTAATATCTATCAAAGATTGAGTTAAAAAAATAGTGATTGATTATATGACCCACTAATGAAAGCACTTCTACTTGCCTCTTTCCAGAGTATTCCAATCTGTGTGTCTGTTTACATCAGTCAGTAGTGGTTGGTCTGCCGGTGAAGCTCTTCACTGAAACGTTTGCTGCATTTCATTGTAATCTGAAATCGGGAACTTCCAACTTCTGAGTCAGAGTTATAGTAAGTGCAGAAGTATAATAGGAACAAGTTTATGCGTGTGTGTATGGATTTAAGAGGTGTAACATATAGGGGACAGGCCGGAAGTAGAGAGGTGATTGTGTGTCAAAGTTGAGAAAAAACTTTAAAAAAGAAGAAAAGAAAATTAAGACACAGGCGTTTCTTAATACCAATTATGCCAAGTTCAGACTTGGCAAGTTCCACTCAGGAGTCCAGACCCTGGAGGACCCAGTGCAGTTGTTAATGTGAAATGCATTCTGGGATACCTGGCTGTCCAAAGTCCACACAAGTCACCTGCATCCTCGAAAAAATGTGTGAAGCAAGTCACATCCGGGTATTTAGACTGTACTTGGTGAGATGCGGTCTACTGAATTGGAACAGTACCCAGGCTGTAGCTGATGACTATTCACAAGTACAAGTACAGACAAGCACGCATATTGAGAAACAGTCATAGCGAATGAGACAAGGTGGAGGGCTCTGAAAGAACAGGCTCTCCTGCAACTATATCCGACCGCCAAAGAGGCCGCTAGAAAACAAGGTATCTGAAATATTACGGATTACAACTTTAAGCCATCATTCATGTATTTTCCTATTGTGACATGTCCACTGAGGAAAAACAGCCCCATTGAAGCGATCCAAAAATGTTGTGCACTTCTGTTAAACCATCAGCTGATTTTGTTATAGTCTTTAAAACTCTCAAATACCAATATTAATATTGGCCAAAGAAATCCATTATCGGTCTGACTCTAGACAAGACTGACATCTGTCAATATGTTACATATGATTACATTCAAAGTGTGATTAAAATATATCAACATAACTGACTTTCAATTAATGTTAAACTGTTGCCTCCACCTAACTTTGAATGTGTTTTATTGGTTTACTGTTGTGGTTAAGGAAGGTTCACCATCACAACGAAAAGTATTTAAAGTCCTAACTTAACTTTAAAATATAAGAGACCTTCTGCAAAAACAGCCGCTGACTCAGGCCTAGGGGCTGTCTGTGCACTGAACTGTTATATCTTCACTTTATTCCCGCTGCTCGTCAGAGATATAAAGAGCAGCAAGTGTGGATGCCTGGAGGCCCCGGACAGCTCCTCGGTGTTTCCCGGAGTCAAGCCGCGACGCCTGGACGCTGCAGCGGACTCGAACAGGGCTGTAGTCCCGGAGCCGTGGAGCTCTCACACAAGGCAGCACCGAGGGACCGGGTCTAACACCGGGGACACGCCTCAGCATCGCTCCCCGCTTCACTCACCTGCTCTGTGGATGTTTCGAAGCAAAATCCCCGCCATCCGACTCCGCCATCTTCTAGCACAGAGCTGCACGCATGGAGCATTTTCAGTGCTGTTACCAGAAGGTCAGCAGCCCGGCCTGCCCATGGCGCTTCAGAAAGTCTGCAGACAGCCTGTTTATCAGGCACGGACCGGGAACTGCCGTCTGCCTCAGGTGCTGTGGCGAACACGGAGATGACCTCTCCCACCGGCTGTGTGCTGCTGCAATCCGCTCCTCTGTGCTGACAGTGACTGGCCACTGGGGGGCGCCACTGTAACATGTCTACAGGATGGTCTGGGCTACAGGTGTACTGGTTCCTTATGTTGAGCACTGGGTCCACAGCCAGTGGTGAAGAGGTATTCAGATCCTGACTTAAGCAAACATGTGTATCTGTGTACTACTACTTTTATATACAGTTTGTAAGTTTATCTCTGTGGTTTCTTAACGTAGGGGTTAGGCCCCTCCGAAGGGTCACAAGATAAATCCGAGGGGTCGTCAAAAGATCTGTGTACATTTTTGAGACTTTTACTCACTCATCACTCATCTTCACCCGCTTATCCAGGGTCAGGTCGAAGGGGCAGCAGCTCCGGCAGTAGACCGCAAACTTCCCTTTCCCGGGCCACATTGGCCTGCACTGACTGGGGGATCCCAAGTTTTTGAGACTTTTATCAATTCTTTAAACATTTTGTCAAGTACTGGAGAGTTTCAATTCTTTGAATCTTTAACAATTATTTATAGGACACAATCTCACAAAAGAAAAACATGTGTTCAGGCAATTAACAATGTCATTACCCCTCACCAGTGATCTTAATCTGTTTCGCCTCTCCAGTGCTCCTCTTGTACAGAAGTCACCGCTTCAAGATGAAAGTGCAAGTGATTTAGTATGAAACTGTAAGTCTGTAGAAATGGGAAATGGGAAAAGAATGAGGATGTAAGACGAGGAGAAGTTGTGGGAGTCTGATCGTCTCCAGGACCACAGCTAGGACTTTTGCTAAAAACGGTGCCCAGGCGCTTTAAAGGCAATTTCTGAGCCTTTTTATGAAATTAAACTATATAGTTGTATAGTTTTAAAATATTTACTTATGTAGAAACCAATCCTAGTGATTTCGACCACTGACTGGTGAAGAAAGTCAAACATGTGGCTTGACACAGCTTTAAGGTGAGCTGTAACTGCAGTTGTGTCATTGTAATCAATAATGGAGTAAAATGTCCTTACACTAAAATGTAGTTTCTCTCCTCCATCATGATGATCCGCATGCATCTCACACACAGATATAGGTGTTGCTGTAATTTCCAGTCTCTTCCAGTTTGTCTTTGACAGGGAGCCTATAGAGAACAAAATCAGATGTAGGCAAATTAAATTTGAATGAAAAAAGAAAAAAGAATCAACACAACGACTTCAAAGAGTCGTCACTTTCAGAATGGCTGTTGTGTCTGGCTGCCGTTGAGTCGAACACAAACCTTCCCCCCGCCCCTGACACTTGTGGTTTTTGCTGCAGCTCATATAACTGAGTGAAACTGGTTTGACATTTCTGAGAAAGACTAACTGAGTTACGTGAAGACAGGTTGAATTTATGGATACTCACCCTGAAGAATGAGCCATCGAGACGTTCCACTATACCTCATGGAAACTTTGAAACGCTGGAGTTCACTACAACACAGTGTTGTGTGTCTGTACCTTATAACGGTCAGCAAAGGTAAATAAATACTCTTTATCTTTTCTTTTCTTATCTTACTTCACTTAAGTATCCTCATCATAGCTTTTACTTTTAACCTTGATCAGATCACAGTGCAGAATAGTTATCACACATATGATTGTGACCATTCTTTTGCAACAGCCGCAACCTGTTGGTTAGCTTATCAGCATCTTGTGGTTTCCATTTCAATAGAACGCATCCGCCCTTCGCTGCTCTGTGCAGCCATATTGAAGTGCTAGCCTTCATAGTTTGCTCTTAACTGATATTTAACATGTTGGTGATGTTTTGTCATTGTTGTTTTTACAAATAGGATGTCTGTTTTCTCACCTTTGAGCCTAATGTTGCTCAGTACAAGGGGATGGAGGGGCTCAGTGTTTGGACCAAATGCCCAACCTCTAACTCTTGTCAGTATATAACATAATGTATTGTAAGTGTCCCACAATAGAGATAAAATGACAAATATAGTCAAGAGGCATCTTGAGAGAAATAACATAAAAAGTTATATAAAATAAGAAAACTGCAGCTGCTGCTTTTCCTATTTCTGCTTCGGGTTTGTCACTGATGAAAATGTCTTTGTGTATTTTGACACTCCGTAAAATGAATAATTTGACGTGATCCTCTAAGGGTCAGCATGTGAGGCTCCTTCCAGTCCCGAGTGCTTCAGAAGGACCTCTGACGAGTCCGTTTACACGTGTCAATGGAGCATGAATACGACTGTGAGCGATGTGACATTTGACCTTTACTTTAAGTGAGTATTGTTATTTGTTTGAGCTGCAATATTTTAAACAACTTGGTAATTTTATTTATTTATTTCTTCTTACAGTGACAACAAATTCAAATAATGGCAATTTCTCCAAGAGACTAAGACTAAGACTAAGTCGTTGTCAGAACGATCGCTGATGGGTTCTGAAATTGTTTTCTCCAAAATTAAACCCTTAAAAGGCGCAGTGTGCCACTGGGACAGTCCCTACCTCATGTCATTTGTCCAAACCTTTTTCAAACTCACATAACTTTATTCTAAATTCTAAAGGAGATCCCAACATTCCCAAATATAACAAATATGTCGGCATTTTAGGGAGAATCTTAAAAATGGTATCAGCACTGCCTAGTTTGACAGTTTGAGTCCCATTTATTTTCTATGGATAGATCAAACTGTCAACCTAGGAATTGCTGATCAAATATGCATCAAATTATTGTATAATCACATTGCTTATATCTCACCTAAAATGTTTTCAGAAACAAATTTAAGTGTGCTCTTTATCCTGAGATTGTGGGGAAAACAATCTGTAGCTAAATACAAATGAAATAAAATGGTATATCACATGTTTATTAGTGAGCTTTAGAGGTGCTGGTAGGCTGTTAGCAGACAGAGCAGGCCATCTGTTTCTAACAATCTAAAGCCATTCTAAGGGAAATGTGGAAAAAGGATAAAGGGATTGATATAATCTAATGCTGAGGACATATGTGTTTTTGTCATTTTCAATGCACTGAAAGCTCTACATATTTACTTGCAGCACAACAAAATGCAGGAACATTAAACAGACCTGGTGTCAATTAAACGAGGAGCAGCTTATCAAATACCGTCCTGTTCACATTTGGGTGGAAGCTCGCGCAGGAAACTCCAGCTGCATGTCGACCAGGAGGTCTGTTGTCCTCGGGCACACAGGTAATGGGTGCGCCTCTCATTCCACCCAGCAATGGAGATTAAAACAGATTGCTTTCCTTCCACTAAGGAAATAAATGTGTGTGTGTGTGTGTGTGTGTGTGTTTTTTAAAACATCTTACATTAAATATTTTGCTTTTTATCAACAGTTAAGTATGAAGCACCACAAAATATTTGCATGTCCTGGGTAAAAAACAACCTCAACTTAAGCTGGATCGCTGCAGAGGAGCATCCGGCTTTAGCTGAATTAAGGTTAAAACGACACGAACACCCCACAGAATCATGGGAAAAAGTGAGGAGATTTTGTTACCAACTGTAATGTACCTGAAGCTGTTCTTTATTTTAACATTAATTAACATATTGAACCCTTTATCTGCATTGCCGTTACAGAGAACAACAAACACCAGCTACACTTCTATGTGTGAGTAGTCTCTTATGTTTCTATCATACAAGCTTTTGAAGTTTACAACTTTTGAATGATACGTTTATTGAGCCTTGTTTTATTTTTCTATCTCTGAGACACTCTGAAGGACCATACAACATAATTAGTTGATACATAATATTAACATACGTGCTATCATAATATGTTTTAGCCAACTCGTTCTCACTCCTAACTCATTGGTCAGGTGCACACAGCGTCTGTTACTGACACACAAGGCCCCCATTAGCGTCTGTATGAGTCCCACCAGGCTTTCGACTCCTGGATCACTGCATATAGTGATGGCATAGTATAAAGGAGGAGGTCGGAGTGGAGGGGTCAAACAAACACAGGTCTTTCACCCAGGGGGCCACTGTTCCTGTCCTAGTTCTAATTTTTGGACAACATGGAGCAGTACGGCACAAAGGAAATATTTGTTGATTGGTTTTGTTATCTTTGGTATTTTCATGTGATTTGTCACTATTGATTTGACAATAGAAAAATACCACATATAATAACAGTTGGAAAATTATCTAGAATTTTTGTTTGTCAAATTTATGAAATGTCTGTGTTTTTCTCTTTATCTGAACAGACCATGTCATCGTTGTGAATCTGTTGAAGGATTCAGCTTACCAGGTTCAAATCAGACATCGGTCCACTCAGGCCCGTAACCCACTGTGGAGTGACTGGTCTCCAGTTGTGATTGTTCCTGCAGGTGAAAAGATAGATTTCATGGTGTATTGGTTAGCACTTTGGACTCTAAATCCAGTGTTAGGATTGAAATATTTTGTATTATGTACACGATATGTGCACAAAAGGTGTCACTACAACAGAAACGACTGACTAATACCTATAAATGATATTTGATATCATAAATCCAAACTCAAAAGCATACAGGAGCCTCCTTCCTGCTTTTTAAGAAACGTAAACACGGTCTGTTCCTCTCTAAAACACTTTTTTTTTTTTGTTTGGTCACTCACTCAACATAAATAGCCTACTCACTCAAATTTTGTGGTTTTTTTTTCACTGCAGATCTTGAACAAAAACCTGAAGTCACCGTGACAACAACACTATTAAATGGCAATAGGAAGGTGACGCTGACGTGGAAGGTAAGCCAGTGACAGGAAAACGCCACTAGTACGTTACAGTACTGACACTGTCCCAACCATACACTGTATAAAAAAGGCACGTAGCCTCCTGTCGAGGTCCTCTCTCTCAACTCGATCCAATTGTACTCGCCTACGGGAGTCGCCATCTTGTGAGACTGTAACTCCGCCTCATTTCCCTCATTTCCTCTTACCAAAAAAGGGCATGTATGTGACGTTGGGGGGAGGGAGATATGTCCGTCTGGCTGACGTATACCTCCGAGGTGAAGTGAGGGCCAGTGGCTAGCTGTCACTCAAGTGGCTGCGCCCCTAATTATTCATAAACTTTAACCTCCAAGAAAGTATAAATTAGCCTGATACAAAAAATTCTCTCCCCCCTCAGTGTTGTCATGGAGATATGACCTAAACATACAAACTAGAATGTTTTTTTGTACCAGGCCTTAAATAGGTTTAATTTCGCTGTGAAAACGGCCTGTTTAACATGGGGGTCAACGAGAAATTGCTCTATTATGACACCTGCCCCTGGACACTCAGAGAACTGCAATTTTTGGCACTTCCTTATTGGATCATGCAGAAAGTCGCTGTGGTTGGGGCTTGGTCCCAACGCTCTGTGTATTTCACAATGTGCTGCATATACTTTAAATAGTAATGCATTCTATATACGTAACGTAACATACAAGTTTACTAAGGTACATATGTTTGAAGAAGTCAATGTGGACTTCTGGTTTCACACGGGACATGAACAGCGGCCTCACTGGGGGAAAGTCCTGTGGATGTTTGATGCTCCCTCACTTGACTTAGCTCTCGTCATAATCACTATGGCCACTAGAGATCGCTGCCCCTTTTTTCAAATTAAATTACTACTTTCAAATTATTTTCATTATTTTGCATTGCTAAGTCATTATTTGAAGAAAGTTTCTCATTATCTTGCATTACTATGTCATTATTTTGGAATACTAAGTCACTATTTTGAGAAAGTTTCTCATTTTAATGACACATCAGCATAAATGAGCATCCTTAGGTGTTTCTACCACTTTGTGTTTACTTCTAGGACTTCACTTATTTATCTATTGCTCCCTGGCTGTGTTGTACCACTAAAAGTTGATCATATATTAACAGCTGCCTTGTTCAGTTGGTTAATTTTGGTATGTTTGTCTCTTCTGCTGTTCAGCCGATGCCACATGCAGCATCAGTCACAGGAGTGGAGTACAGCCTGAAGGACACTTCTAATGGGTGTCCTTGTGAGAAAAACAGAGCCATCAAAACGACTAAACACATTAGTTATGTCTCACTCTCTGCCGCAAACATCTCTATTATTGCCAGAAACGCAGCAGGGTTTTCTCCACCAGCAATCATAGAAGTACCGACTGAACCTGATCCAGATTTAAAAGGTAGGTGAATGTATGTGTGTGTTAGGGGGGCAGTATGTGTTGCATATCCTGTATATTAATATACCCCCTGCCTGACCTCTGACACTCCCCAGACACATGCGCTGAGAGAAATGCTGCATTCAAGTGCAATGGGAAGTCCAAAGTTTCGGACCTCCAACTAGGGAAAGTGCAGTGGAATGCCTGTCAAAGTGGAACCTTCTGCAAATTCGGGGGGGATCAGCCTACCCCAAAGGAGTTTCAACTTTGATAGGCATTCCAGTGCACCTTGCCTAGTTGGAGGTCCGCAACTTCGGACTTCCCATGGCACTTGGAGTGAAACAGAGCAACAGATGATAGGCAGGAAGCTCAGACCTATTAAAATGATTTGTCAGACTTTTATCTGAAATATATGAGATTAAATATTGAGTTTCAACACCTGGTGGATTTCTTTTACATTTTAGTGTGCCATACGTTTATAAGAGGCGATTTAAAAGTACAAAAGCAAAGTGTAAAAATGCCAGAAAGGTAAGAATTGCTTTATAGGATGTTATTTCTTATCACCCCAACAGTTTGTGACAAAACATTACTGGATGAAAAATTAAATAGGAGCACTTGCCTTGAGTGGTACGAGCTTCAAGATGAAGATTCAAAGCCAGAAAATGTGATCACGTTGACAGCAAGGAAGAATAAAAAACAAAGGGAGCAAGTGAGAAAGAGTAAGTTGTATGTAATGTGCTTTTTAACCACACAGTTTTATCACCTCGGCTCGGCTGAGGGCTGAAGACAATGGAGACGATAAAAACAAAGAACAAGACATTTTGGAAACTTTGTCAAATCCTACACATAGTGGATTCAACAAATCAGTACACCACATTTTTATTCTGTACACCAAACTATTGTTAATATTGCAGCAAATTTAATTGACAGTTTTAAGACATACAGCTACGAAAACATTACTTTTGCTATTATTTCAGTGATGATCATAACAGGCCTCTGCTGTTCATTGGCTGTTTGTAAACACTTGTATAAATCTTTTTCTGTTACAGACCTAAAAGACTATGTTCGATACGTTTACTTTGAGCATAGATGTGATCGAGGGAAACCAAAGACTGTTGAAAGGTGCATCTTTTATCACAAAGAGGGCGGTAAGTGTCTTACCATAATATTTCAATACAGTCAGTCATTTCAATACAGTCAGCGGGTCGCTCCATCCCCTTAGTCCAGACTGAATTGCCAAGAAATGTAGTAGAACCCTCATAAATCTGATGAAGACTTGACTTTTCCTTCAGCGCCACACGCAGGCTGAAATCTGTGGGTTTTTTAAATGAAATCTCTAAAACTATCGGATAGTTAACCATGAGATCTGATTCAGAAATGCAGGTCTCCCTTGGGATTAATTCTAAACATTTTTTTATGATATTGCTTGATTTCACTTTTTAACATCATTGTTGCTATTTGATATTTCTCATACTTGTTTCACGGATTTCTATCTTAAAATTTTTTTTTATTATTATAATGAACTTGTTATATTACTAGTATTGTCCTTTTTTTATATATCTTTTATTTTATTATTGCATTGTGTTTTTTTGCTATTCCCTCAACTTTCCATCAGGTTAAAACTTCAATTGGTTGAATCCTTTGGTTTATGACAAATACCTACAAAACTAATAACATTCCCATCAGCTGTGTTTAATTCTAATCAGAAAATGTTAGCATGCTAACATGCTAAACTAAGATGGTGAACATGGTAAACATTAAATCTGCTAAACATTAGCATGTTAGCATTGCCACTGCAAGTCTGTTATCATACTGATGTCTAAGTACAGCCTAACAGCGACTAGCATAGCTGAAGTCTTGTTCTACCCAGCTGTGCAATAGAGCAAAAATTAAACATTTATATATTTAGTGTATACATTCTTTTATAGGCTACCATAGGAGATGCACCAATCCCACTCTTTTTTCATCAGGTATTGGCCAGTAATGAGCTTTAAAATCTGTACTTGTCATCTCACTGTGTGGGCCTGATAGGCAAGTGTGTACGATATGTTTGTACTTTCCATGACTGAGAAACACTTATTGATCTGTCCATCAACGTCATAGGTCACAGACAGTGTAGAAGAAAAACATAGTCGTTTTTAAACCTATATTTTCCTTTTTCTCTTCAGTTCCATGCAGAGAACCTCAGGACTTCATTGCTTCTAGTGAAACACACACTTCTGCTAACTTTTCTTGGAAGGCGATTCCCTCTGTGGACCAGCGAGGTTTCCTCACACACTACAGCCTCTGCAGCGTGAAAATCAGCTCACAGGTTGAGCCTAAAGGTTTGAAATCGGTTTTCCTTTGCTAGTCTGTAGCTTTTTGCCAAATTAAAAGTTTTACTTGTATAAATAAATATTTTTTTGCAAAAACTTGCAGAATGTGAGAAAATGAAACTCATAACAGCCATGATGACAGCGACTCTCTGTACGTTTTTCCACATCTCATTTCATCAGAGTGCTTTAACATATCAGCTTCATTGTTAAAACACCGCCTGGAAAACTTGACACCGGGAGCAAAATACACCATCAGCCTGGTTGGAGTGACACGAGCGGGAGAAGGACCTGCAGCCACAGTGACGATCAACACACTGCCAGAGAAGGCTGGGAATGGTAGCACACTTACAGAATCAACCCTCATGTCATAACAGCAGTTAGATACAATTCATTTTTTTCTACAAGTGGCTCTGAACAAATGTCCCTTTTTTCAAAAAATTAGTGTGGTGGAGTCTCGTCTTGCTGTTTCCGTTCATTTCCATGACAACCTGTATCTTGAAGAGGTAGGTGCCCCCCACTATAAATATTCTACAGTTTGAGATCAAAGTATTAATAGACCTAAAACAACAGTATTCATCAGAACTGAAAGCTGTAAGACTAATACTGTGGTGAACCTTACATATTCTGACCTTCTTTAAAGCCACTATATGTAGAATTGTTTTTGTGAACATGGGTGATCTCATGCAGTTTTTAAACATATAACAACGAAAAGTGATGCGCAATAATTTGTGTGTGTTTCACGTATTTATAGTGTCTGTATTCCATGTTTTGAAAACATGTGATGTAGTATAAGACAGAAAAGAATTGCAGCATAAGGTGGATGCGTCCTAAAACACAGGACTTTCAGGCGAGTGAGGTTAATTTTCCGGGTGGTGGTCGTTCATGTCATGGACGTACTGAGGCTGTTCTCATGCAGTTTTCCTACATATAACAACGAAAAGTAATGCGTAGATATTCGTGGGTATTCCACATATTTATTGTGTGTGTATTCCCCATAGTGAAAGCATTTGATGTAGTATAAGACAGCAATCTGCCGCGTAAAGAGGCAGGTTTGGGTGGTAGCTGGTTCCTATAACACAGGACTTTAAAGTGTGTCCCATGGTCTTTTTCAGCACTCACATTCATGTATGAGCTGTTAACGGAGAAATCCCAGAGAGTCGCTAACAGACGGACGTGGCTATCACTGATAAGCATGGGACAGTATCGTGAAGGCATTAAAATGGCTTTTTCAACCACTAATACTGCTCAAAATAACGCCAAACCTTTGCAGAAGTAGTAGTATCCATACACATAAAACAAAGCATCAATGGACTCCCTCCTTTTGGATTGCATTTGGTAATCTACTTGAATGGTATTTACTACAAGAGGAGCTGGTACCAGGGCACCGTTTCATTTCCTGTTGTTCACTTTTGTTCAGCGTTTTAATAATTTCTGTGCACAGCCTTTTTGTACGACGTCCTACAAACCTGTTCATGAGAATACATTGGATCATTTCATCCTTCAAATAACGCTGATGGTTTAGGTTGGTGAACATTAAAACAGTTATTCACCCCTTTCACACATGCACTGCAATGAAGCCGATGAAGCCGTATGTGAGAACCAAAATGTTTGAATCAGTTGAATCGGACATCAAACTGACTTGACCCTGCCAACTCCCTAGTGCAAAGACTGGGTAATCTCCAATTGAGCACATGGGCATGTCGATGATGTTGTTGATGTGAAAGTGAGGAAGAAGGGGGATTTACACAAGAACAGCAACGAATATGTCTAACTAAAGAGAGAATGAGATTCAGGAACTTCTTTGTGTAAAGGTCACCACCGAATTTATTAGACAAATTCAAAGAACAGCAAGATACTTAGTTAAGGCTCTGTGTGCTGTATGTGCGAAAGGGAAACTCTGGACAATGTCGGACGAATCAGTTCCCGACATTATGAAAAAAACGTCTTAAGTGTTGCTTTTATTCAGTTGCCCGGTTTTACAGAATAAATGTTATACTGTACATAGCAGCTTTCAGGGATTTGAGTGTCTGTTTTATCTGCAATCTTTAAATCAGCAGTTCATCCTGGGTTCATTTTTTAACTCTATTCTAACACTTAGAATCAAAAACAAGATCTTCCCTCCTGTGCCGACTCCTGTTATTATTCCAGATTTCATCCTTTATCAACCAGAAAGTCAGGTAAGCAACTGTTTATTATCAGGGATTTGCAGCTGTTAAGCATTTGTGGAGTATTTGCTCTTTCTGAAACCCTTACAGTTGAACCTTTAGTCATTTATAAACTGCATGAGTTCACTGTCGTTATATATTCATTGGGGAAAGTTTGGGGGTTTAACCTTTTTCTTAATGACTTGCACTGACATAATAGTACAAGAGTAAAACTTTATTATCCACAGTTGTGGGAACTTTTCTTTGACTTCAACCACAGCTTATCAGTTAAGAAAGGTTAAAGCATAAAATATTGTAGAGTGGATTATAAAAATACAAATATTAAGTTTCCAGTTGCAGTGGGAATAAATCTACCATTTTGTGCCAAACTTGGTTGCCAGGTGCCATTCACGGTGAAGTATTGCCTCATATCGAATGGATCATAACACCTTTGCATGATTACAGCAAATAAACAAAAGTGATATAAAAGAAAGTTGTTTTAGAGTTCCACAATGTTTTGTTTGCTCTTTCTTACTATTGTAGTGCCATAAAGCAATCAGACACCTGTGGCTCAAAGTCTTTTTTTAATTTGAATCAAATGTGCAAATACAGTATCTCACAGTTAATATGGCAATGATGTATTTATGATTAAATTATTCTGTGTTTAACAGCTGAGAACTAATAGAAACGAAAGATAGCAAAAGGCAGAGAAAACACCCTGATAAGGATACACACGATGAGGTAGCAAATGAGTTAACGTGCTAATGTGTGTGTGGATGTGTTGGGTGCAAATGGATGCATTGCACATATGTATTTATTTAAAAGGGAAGAAAGTCCCTACTGAATCTGTTGAAAGACGATGTGATAGAACCACAAACTGTTAATTCATCCAGAAAACAGAACTCTGATCATTTCCTCAGCCACAGTAAAGAAAGTGTACAGTAAATCAGTGTGTTCGCTGTTCTTGTGATGGGAATAACTCCCTCCCATTGTATTGTGAAAACCATGTAACTGTAATGTCCTTCTGTTTCTTTAAAAAAAAAAAAAAGAATAGTTCTATACAGCAGTCAAACAGTACAAGGCTGTTTGTTCTCTATGCATATGACAAAAATGTTTGCAATCTCCTCTGTCGATGTGACCTACAACAGGATTTGCTGGAGAGAAAGGAGGAGGTGCACGAGCTGACGCTGCACCAGTTACATCCAGAGGCCATGTCTGTTGCTGAGGATGCAGAGACGGCTTTCCTTGCAAGACAGTGGGATGACGGCACTGACGAGGACGTAGAGAGCGAGAGGGGTGATTCCAGGATGTCAGAAGGATCCAGTGGTCAGTGTGAGTTGAGTCCCGGCTCTGCAGATGAGGAACTGAGGAGCTCAAGAGAGGGAGAAATGACAGATCTCGAACAGGTGGACACTGAGATCGCCATGCTGATATACAGGAACGGTTTGGTCTTCGATGTGAAGACGGACTCGCCTTAAAAAGAGGTGTGGCCCTCTACGGTCACCTGTTCTCATGTATATTTTACAATGATTAGTTGTACTTTTTGTGATTGACAATAGACATATGACTGTGAGTTGTTCATCGGGGGAAATCAACTCGCCATTTTTCTGGACAAGCAAGACCATCTCTGCTTCCATCTCCAACTCTACATCACAGAGGGCAAAAAGGCAAGAAGGAATTAAACACCAGTTGCAATTCATGGATCAAAATATTTTTCCACTTATACTTAAGACTGGACATATCATTTTCTTGGTCTAACAGTTTTATCTTGTATGTATTATTGTTGTGTTAAATGAAAATTATCTGCACAATCATCTGCTTATGTGGAAATGTTGAAGGGGGGCGGGTCGATGCACTTTTCTCATGTGATCTCACATGATGCCGAGAATTCAACTGGCATGCAAGGTACATTTTTAGCTGTTTCCAGACAAAAAAAACAACCAAAACAAACACAATTGCATATTTTGCCATGCAATCTGATTGAGACAGTCATGATCCCCAGATGATGAATCCTAATGACTTTTGAGATCCTCTGACTTTTTCTTTAGCACCACCAGAAGGTGGTGACTACTGCGAAGCTGAATTGGCACAACATTTTGTACAGACATCTATGGTCCCCAAAAGGAAAATCTTCATAACTTTAGTGATCCCCGAGATTTTAATGTAGCACCATCAGCAGTTAAACATTTCTGATTGAGCATGAAATATCTTAACACCTGTTTGAAGGAATACCATGAACTTTTTTTTAATACATTCACAGTCCCCAGAGGATGAATCCAAATGACTTTTGTTATCCCCTGACTTTGCATCTAGTGCCATCATGAATTCAAAATTTGCCCAATTCTTTTATTCAAAACACCCTCTAAACTAATGGCCATCATCTCGGCTGCACTTTGTGTTCAGTGCTGCTTTGCATGTAAGCCAATGTTAACACGCCGTCACTCTAACTGTTAATATCTCATGTAATAACTGGAAATATGTGAGGATTCACTACTGAAACCATCACTGGATGTTAATCATTTCTACATTTCTACTAGCAGCATAGAAGTTGACATTAGTAAATCATTATATATCAAATCATTAGATTATTTATATTGGATTCTTTTTTTTTTTACTATAACACCAGTCTTGGGGTATGACTGCAAAAACACATTTTGAAACTTAACTTTTTGGTTTAGTTTTCTTTACAGTAAAACAGCCTTACAGAGCTGCTGTGGTTTTGTTAGCAGCTACATTTAGATCTCACTACATGAAACTAAATAAAATATAGTAAATTATAGTTGAGCCATTAAAGGAAAAAGGCTACATCAAAATTACAGTTACAGCTTTTTCTTATTTTTTGTGAAAGTTAAACATCACCTTAGTCCATTATTGTTGTGTGTGAAATAAAACCTGAGACTGCAGAAACAAAGAACAAGCGTGTATGATGGCTAAGCAGTACAACTGGGAGCGTCAAGGGGTGACGTGACATGGCAGGAAGTGGTCACAAAAAAATACACCAATGACCTTAAAAAAAGGTAGCTCATGCTCTATGAAATAGGTTACTCATCCAAAGAGGCTTCTGTGGTGTCGCAATCTACCCTTTTGATTCATGTCATATTGAGTTGTAAGAAGTGATGACGGACATGCAGCATTATCTGCCACACTGCACTTTAATTTCTCTGTAGAATAAAAGGTATTTTACCTGGTTCATGTGTTGTTTGGTTTGGGCCTGCTTCAGGAGAATGTTGTTCTGTTGATAAGATGTGATAGTCAAAGTGTTATCTCTCATTTCATCAAGATTTAAATCATCCGTCCTGACCACAGACAGCATGATAACATCTGATAAACGTGATGTGTGGTGAAAAAATACTATTAACCGATACCACAGTGTGTATTTAGCAACATTGAGTTTCCAGAGCTGAATTGAGTTTCTCATTTATCAACATTTATTAGTACACCAATACTTTAAGTCCCCTTCCACTCAAAGCGACGTATTTCTTCATGTTCCTACAGTTGAGTGTTTGAGCTTCACTGTGCAGAATGATATATGTGCTTATTGAAAATCCAATTTTCAGAGCCCACAAGCAGGACTTGTGTTATCACAAATAGTTTGTGAGCCAATCCTGATCCAGTATACCCCAGCAAACTGCCAGTAGCTCATCACAGGACGTGGTTCTGTCACCGTGGCTCAAACACAAACGCAGTACTTGAAGCCTGACAAGATGGATTTTTGTGTGATGTGTGATCCCACGATTCTGATGATTTTGTGATATTGCGAGAATTCAGCAGCCATAAAACATGTCTATATCTACGTACAAGGCATCTAAAGTGGCTCTTAGAATCCAAGTACACAGTACATGTTCTAACACATGTTGTCCAACAGATGGCAGGATAGGTGAGGCACCTGCTGATTTGTTTCAGTTGAGGTTATCTGAGCCGAAATGATGGCTTTGAAAAAACAACTCTTACATCCATATATTTATATTTGAAGAACACACATTTGGATGCAGAAGTTTGCAATTTCTTTAAGCACATGTTACATCTGATAGCAATGATATTGATTTAGACCCCACCTTCAATTTTTAATATTAGATTTCTATCTCTTAATAATTGTACTATTTTATTTTCAAGCAGTTTGTTATTCCAAAACACATTATCTTGTGTAGATAGTTAGCAGCTTTAAGCCATGTAATAATTTAAAATGGTGAGTTATATAAAACTTCCCCTCCAGTGCAGTTATCATGAATGGGTATATAGAGACCAAAGCTATTGTTTTTTGAATATCAAGCAGTAAATCTCTGCGGTTTATTTCTGCTGTTAAGTTGGGCATTTTAAACATTGTGGTCTGTGGGGACTGACTTGCTTTGAGAACGCCTCAATTTTAGAAACTACAGTTCACCCCAGAGGTTGCCACTTCAATAGCATGCAGTGAAAAACATAATTTTCAGTATCTCACTGATATAATGCTTATTACCAAATACCTGTTATAAGCTAGCATTAGTTTAATTTAATATCAGGACAGTCACTTAACTTTATGTCAGCTTTAAAGATCATGACCTACCTCTTGTTCTTTATCAAATTCAGCATAACAGTACAATATTGAAAAATAACTTCTTATTCATAAAACCTTATTCCGTGTGGCTTAGTTTTGGTATTTCTTTCGTTAGAATAACCAAAAGCAGCACAGCAGTCTGGCTTATTATAATGAAGCAAGACAGAAGTGGCCAAGCTGCATCTTAAAACAGTAGGTATATACTGTACATCTATGGACGTAGAGAGTACAGGGGCAGAAACACTGAACACTCACAGCACATTGTGCATTTCGGGAGCCATTCAGACAGACAGTATGAGAAAAATAATGTGTTTTTGAACTAAGTGTGTAGACATGCTCTAGTAGAAACTCTGAACTTGAAAATTAGCATAATATGCAACAGATATCCATCCTGCAACTGCCAAATTTACTCTTCTCAGTTTAATTGTCTCTCATGGCAAAGTCACACACAGTCTTGGGGTTTAAAGTAAAACATGGCCTTGTACTTATAGCACCCATACACTGAAAAATGGGTTTTCTTCTGTTTCTGTCTGTCTTTCACTGACTATAGTTGCTTGAATTTTGTCACTAAGGGTGTTTTCTCATTACTCCTGAGAAGGAGATGTCTGTGCACTTTGTCAGATACGTGAAACACTATTCAGAGGGGGACAAACTTCAACACAACACCGGCAAAGAAATCGGAAACCTCCAGCTCAGAGCGGACTGGCAGTACAGACAGAAATCAAACGATTTAAGTGCACAGTGTCTCCCTCATCTGAGTCTGGGTCTGACGCCCAAACTATAACTTAGTTGCAGATTGCTAACGTTAGCTCCATGGGCATCTTCGTTAACCTCCGGTAGAAGCTCCAACGTGTGGTTAGAATAATTCAATGAGGGAGAAACAGTAGATGCTGCTCCAGAGTTTTCTTTACTTTCTATGTGGGATATCCATGTTAAACAAAATATTAAACATAATAAGAGTAGGTTTTAATTCTTTCACATGTGTCTGGAGTGGGACTTCAAAGAGACTGGAGAGTGGGATGAACAGCTTCAGCCTTCAGGGGGGATTAGATCTGTGGAGGTTTCTCACCTGTACTGGGAGTCATTGCCACCAGAGGGCAGTGTCAAACCTTTTGTGTTGAGCAGTTAACTTCCCCTCCTCAGATATACAGTACATTATATAATTGCGTTACATCATGCAGGCAAACAATGACATGCATTTGTACTAAAAATGTTGTGTTTTGGGTGTTTTTGTAGAGCACTTTTAGCTAGAGCACTGTGTTAGAGCACTATCTGTAATTAGGGAAATATA
Source organism: Echiichthys vipera (assembly GCF_963691815.1). NCBI lineage: Eukaryota > Metazoa > Chordata > Actinopteri > Perciformes > Trachinidae > Echiichthys > Echiichthys vipera. The sequence continues at coordinate 19,299,661 of NC_139828.1, read as the reverse complement.
TGTGTTAAGAAAAGTGTTATTTCACAGAGTGCTTAATGCTGTTTGAAGTTGAAATTAGGAAATGCAGGTGAGTGTGTATCCAATAAGTCACAGTCTGATGGTTTATATGCAGAGAGAAAATTTCTGGGCAGTTTAGGATGCTTTTAGTTCACAATGAAAGCTGCAGGGAACTGGAGGGGTTTTAAATGGTGTTTTAGCCTCCAATGGACGGGCCTTCAACACCACCAGGCAGAGAGAGGAAAGCATCTGGGAAGGGAAGATAGAAGCAGAGAGCAGCAGCACTTATTAGCAGTTTTAATTGGTAAATTGTAGTTGTTCCATAAAATGATGGAGGAGTAGGCCTCCAGCAGGAATAACTGATTTGAATCTGGACTGTTTGAGATCAGGGTGAGAAAAGGTTAGCCTGATTATTAAACTGAATTAACATTTTGTTTTCATTTCACGCATTTTCGATGTGAATTGCTGAAAAGATCTGACGTGGGTAACGATTCAGAGGTGTGAATCCAGTCTAAGATTAACTCCACTGCAAAATGTAAAATGCATTTCCTGCAGAAAAAAGGCAGTGTGAATGCTGACAGCTAAAAGAAAATTCACCATGGTCACAGAAGGTACCCAGAGAACCCCTATGGGTTTTGGGTGTGATAAATGCACACGTCCGCAGAGGTCAGTGCTCATTGGCTCATATTAGCTCTAGAATTGTCACAGTTAATGTTAGACCGAGCTTTCACAAACCCGAGGCCTCTGTATGGGAAAAGTTGGGAGAACGGTTCGGTCCTGAGCCGAGGGACAGAGGCTGGATAACCTGCCTTCACCAGCTGACTTACAGCAGAACTGTACTTAACCAAAATAGTTTTCACGTCAGCTCCATGGGAAGAAATCAGTAGTGTTTAACGGATTCATTGACTTTATTTTTTCTCTTTGCTGTTGAACCTGGTCCTATGGAATATCAACATGACTGTCAGGTTATAAAAAAATACGGGAGTTGATCCTTTGACCAACAGTGTGGCCATTCATATTCAGCTATAGCAACTGGTTGTTTTCTACTAGCAGAATCACTAACATTAGCTTGTCGCCCCTGACCTGCATTTTCTGTCATAACAAGGTGGATAGGCTACCATGAACTATTCTCTACAAATTTCCAAATAAAAAAACAGATGCATGCAAAAATACATGTATGCATAAATAAACCAGTTAAAGAAAAAACAGGAAAATTAAAAATATCTATTTTAAAAAAAAGAAAAACCACATCATGTACTTTTCTCGTCTCGTCACACCCCTAGTATTTAGACTTCATGCCAAACATCATGCTTGCCAGAGGCGTGCTGTTCAAGTAGGGAGGTTTACCAGGGGGTGAGAAGCATGATGGGGCCCTGTTGTAGGACAATTGGGCAGACGGGGCATCTCAGTGCTGCTGACCTGGGAGGAACTGAGGGGAAAAGTCCTTGGAAAAGTTTCCTCCATGCAGACTATCCTGACTGTAGAGGCGAACCCACAGGTCAGAGGAACAAATGTCAATCAGTGAGTGAACATGTGGGAACTATAAAGAAATATGAGAAAAACGGGTCACACTCAAAAACACTCAACACACAAAAACACTCAAATCTAACCTGTGAAGAAGTCTTGCTCCTTAGTTGAGGGTTGAGCTCTGGAGGGTGTGAAAACTAATATTATTTCAATACAATTCTCCTGTGCTCCCTTGTTGTTGTTACTATTTCCTACAGTATTGTAGAATTTACACTTTTACTGATGCAGACAGGTTTGTGTCCTGCCAACTGCTTACACTATACTTATCAGTCACTCATACTTTTATACATTAGACATTCACACGTGAGCTCTCTCTGAAGGTAAAATAAGAACATTTAGGGACAACGAGGGGGAAATTTTCTTTTAGCAAATGGCGTGAATTTTCCTCGCTGACTTCTGAAACCTTCCATTTCATTCATAAACCATTTTTAGATTCAGAGCAAAGTTTGCTGCTCTTTCTGCTGAAAACAGGATCCATGTAAACCACACACCTGCGGCCCGACAGCGCTGAGTTGTGTGTGATTATTATTAATAAGGTTAAACAGAAGCGATTTACAGCACACTCAACCCAAGCTTTAAAGAAATGTTAATCTGATGAATTACTACTATACTGTAGTTGACAATATTGAACATGTATAATATTAAACACATTTTAACAGTTCAGGTATTGTACCAGAGTTAATGTTAGTTTTCATCTGCAGATCACAATAAAAACAAACAGGACAGAACACATAATACAAAATAACACCCAGCAGTACATCACACAATCCAATGAAGCCCCTGAGAGAGCTGCAACTCTTTATATTTTCTGGCATCTACTTTCTTCCACTGTTCAGAATAAATATAACTAGTTCATGCGTATTCCACGTATTTATTAAATCACGGTCCGATAGGTAGATGGTATAAAAAACACAGGACTTTCACCCGGGGGAACCAGTGTTCATATACCAGAAGTACTAAGCTAATCCACAAACCCTTTTGTCTAATCTTAACCAATCGCCTTTTAAATGTCGTTAGAACGGCTCACAGCACAGTTATGGAAAAAATGAGGTTTGGTTTGTTTACGAGAAACCTCAGTAAAGTAGAGGTGGGTGTTATGTCGTGCAAAGTGCAACAGGTAGAGCACAGCAACAAACACGCACACTTACAAAAAGACAGTCCATCTCAAAGAAGTGAAAGACAGAAACCGTTCACTTGAGTGATAACTTTCAGGGTTCATATCCCATAGTTAAGCTTGCGGTTCTTTATATACAGATTATCCTGCAAAATGGACTGTCAGATAAATTCAATTTTATATTATGGAGTAAAAAAATTATAATTGAAAGCAGAATTTTTTTATATGTCTTAATATTTCCCCCCAGGTGCCAGAAAGTGAAGAATCCCCCCTCGTGCTTGGATTCATGTCACAGCACGCTGCTCCTGGGTATTTCAGGAGATATAACTTCCATAGCTGTATTGATTGTTCACATTGAGGTTAAAAGATTAAAATAGAAGGTAACCGTCACAGTCTTGGGTTTTGGTTTAGTTGGTTTTCTGTACAAGTTCGGGACAAGTACCCTAAAGACCGGGTCGCGTTACGGAAGGACAGTGTGAGTATGACCTTAGGGCATACTCACACTGTCTCTCCTCTCTCTCTCTCAATCTGTATCATGCATGTTACAAACTTAGCTTCTTCCCTGGAGTCCTTGTGCTTTCTCGTCTTGCAGGTTTCACCTGGATTGTGGATGCGCCTGCTGCCGTGGTCCTGTTTGATGCCTCCTGCTATTAATATTTCTATTATCATTATATTGCAATTGATTTATATAACCCTACCATATTCACTCCTATAACTATAAGTCAAGTTTCTACTATTATTGCTACATTCACATAATTCTAGTATAACTATATATAACTATAACTCTATCATAATTATTAATCATATTTCTATTATTATCATCATAGTTAATTTGGTTATTGTGGTTGCGGGGCATCTCTGGGTCTCTTTCAAAATAAAACATGAATGTCACAAGACAAAAAAAAAAAGACAGGCCACTTCTCACCGCGGTGTGACATGACCAGGTTTACCCTCCTCAACTGTCTGACTGCCTCTTCTACATGTCTGAGGTGTGAGAGAAAATGCCTGGCCACTCATTTAGTTAGTCTCTCTTTCTCTTTTTTTCCTTTCCTGAACTATTTATACAGTTATACCATGAAATGAAACTGTCACGTTCAGTTGTATTAAATGAAACCCCAAGTTAATAAGAAAGAAGAAGTAAGAAAATTGATGTGTAGATGAACCATTACAAACTACCACGAGCCTCACTGCAACAGGACCGATGTCAGCCTTTATGGGGGCTTTATGTGAGATCAAAAGTACTAATTGTACGGACTTTGTGGTTCATATGTAGGTTTCATTAAATGCTGAACTAGCATCTGCACCTGGGACCCTGTATGCACCACCAGAGACAACTCCAAGTAGGCTTTGCAGAAAAACAACTGGTGGAGTTACAGGTGATTTACTTGGGCCGCCCCCACTGACACACTTAAATTAGCTCCTGTGTAAGAGCAAACAGCCTAGTTGGCGGATCAGTTCTGCATGATTTCACAAACCAAAGGCTTGATTAGACCAGGCCATGGTGGCACAACTTTAGCCATAAAGAAATGTGATCTTTAAGCTCCACGTGGTTGAAGTTTAACTTAACCGGTACGATTACGTCTGGAGAGCAGCTTTAGCTCTGACATTGAAACCCAGGTACACATGCAGACAAAAGCACAGGAGGGAATCCTTATTGTGAGGCATTTTATTCAGGATACCAACAATTTAACAAGCTGAGCAAGCACCAAAACGTTTTTATTTTTTTATTTTACAACTAAAACAGACGTCCTTGAACATGTTTTTTTCTGTTACTTACATGAGACTCATAGATCCAACATTGATGAAAAAAGGACAGTATTTGCACACAAAAAATAAAGTTTGTCACTGTATTTTGACATTCACTCCTGCATTTCAAGAACAACCAGTTCAGTAGTATGGGAAATAATAACAGCTGAAAGGAAAAGAAACTTGACAGATTCAAAATGCACTGTAACACCACATTATGTAATAACTAGACAAAATGTAATATATTTTCACTTCATGATAGAATAGCACTCCATTTTGTGATAATCTGCTTCATTTTTGTCATACAGTTCTACATATTGCACAAATTTGAACTTTTTATGGAAGTGTTATTATACATGAACTATGTAATTACCAAACAAATGTTTACTTGTTATATTTTTCACAATTAAGCTAAATTAAACCTTGACCTGGGGTTCTGCCTTTGGTGTTAGAGTTGCGGAAACTTTTGTTCTTTTTTCTTCATGAGTAACAACTATCATCTGGTAGGTTTAATCAACTCGCTTATCTGCCAACGGTGAACAGATATCTATATACAGAAATACAGTACATGATAATCTCTATATAATACATGAACATCACACATTATGAGGCACTGAGAACATCTATCACCTGTCAAAAGAGAACTTCAGAGACCATGGCAGTGAGATAGTGTCAGATAGTGTGTGTTAAACCGTACCATGTACTGTACATTGCCTCACAGTGAATGGAAAATCACTCCTGCGACCTGTGACTACAGTACTGTTGAGCTGAGATCTCCAAACTACATAAAAATAAAACGTCACTGTCTCCTAAGACTGTTTCATTTCACTAAAAGCTCTTACTTTTGTTTAATATAACAGTGGAAACACTGAGTAAAAACTATGATGAAAAACGAACTCTTCGCAGAAAAGATTAAAAAAATTACTCAACCTCTAACTGAGCTTTTGAAGATACCACACCTCCATCTGTAAGATACACATGTTAATAAACAAGTCATAGTCCTCACTAGCGTTTAGCACCAGAGTACATTTAATCTGGAAAGGAAACGCTGAATGGTTGAATTTCCTTTTTGAAATAACTTTCAGTGAGCTTTAAAGATGTATGGTCTCTGGTAGCTTTAATACATATCTAATACCTTTTCAGTCATCTGCCTTGCTCCACACCCTCGGAAATGTATTTATGCATTTGGATAACAATGTTAGCAAAAGGTAGTCTGCCTTATTCTATATTTTCATGGTTCTCAACAAGTCCCATGAAAAGACCAAAACCCAGTGTGTTTGTCCGTTTCTAAATATGTTCTGACTTTCTGACTTTTCATTTTTAAAATACACTGGAGCTCAAAATGCTACAAAATACGAGAACAAGTTATCAATGCTTCATTTATTCTGAAATATTGTTATTTTTTGTTGTTCAGAATTTGATAGAACATCAGCTTTACTAGCATGTTTTTTAAATAACCAAGGCACTTCAACAAAAAAGAGAAGATTTCAACAATGTTTTCTCAGGACTATAGGATTAAAAATGGATAGGAAGTGTAGAGGCCACAGCTTTAAATGACTTCAGCACATTTGCACCCACAGGACATCACTAGTTTCTCACACTGCTCTGGTTTGATCTTGGTCCATTCTTCTTGCAGTCTCTGCCACAGTTCGGTAACTGTAGTGGGTTTCTCTCTGGGGTTTAGATCTGGACTCTGATACTTTCTCCTCAAAATTTAACTGACTTCATGTTTTCCATCAGACCCAAATAAATTAAACTTAAGCAATGTCATGTCACGGTTTGAGGGATGTTTTCTGCAGCAGGAGTTGGGCCTCTTGTACAGCTACATGACTGGGTGAATGCAAATGTTTATGTGAACCGCCTTCGGCAACATGCAATACCTCCACTGCAACTCTCTCCCAATCAGCTGCAATTTCCATGGAAGCCAATTTTACACTGCACTTGAAGCTCAGAATATGGAAACAATGAAATGGCCAGCCCAGAGTCCAGTTCTAAACCCCATAAAGAAGCTCTGTAAAAAATTTAAAAATTCTTCGCAACATAGTAATGTCTAAGAAACCCACTACAGTTACTGTGGAAGAGACCGCAATAGAAATGAGCCAGTGTGAGAAACTAGTGATGTCCTGTGGGTGCAGATGTGCTGAAGTCATTCAAAGCTGTGGCCTCTACACTTCCCGTTACTTTTTGAATCCTATAGTCCTGAGAAAACATTGTTGAAATCTTCTCTTCTGACACAATGGTTACTGTTGCTGACTGTTTTTTTGTTTTTTTTCACAAAATAAAGGTTTTTGTTGAAGTGCTTTGGTTATTCAAAAAACAAATGCTAGTACAGCAGAGGTATAGCCCCAGTGGATATTCCATTAAATTATGAACAAAAAATTAACAGTATTTCAGAATAAATCAAGTACTTATAATTTGTTGTATGTACTAATTTTGATCTCCATTATATATAATAAAAAGGCTTATCAATTTACCAAAACAGCATTGTAGTTTTTAGTAATTTTTAACTGCATTGCAATATTACATCCAAAATCCTGAGTTGTTCAATATGTTTAAAAGTAGGTGTGTTTTTCGTGGGCTTTTATTTTAGTATGAATCTCTACCCTAACCTTGCAAATGGTTGGCTAGTCAGTTTGTATACAGTGACCATAGCAACACACAAAGCTGTAAACTGTTGCATACTGCGGTAAAAACCTTGCCTGGCATCACCAAACTAATCGTAAATGCGTATTGTTATTAACAGGGCAGAGCAAAATGCTTCTGATTGCTCATTGTTTTGGTCTTTTTATGGCATTTGTTAATGATGACCAAACATCTCACCAGCCTTTGCTTTTAAGAGTTTATAGTGAAAAGATAAAAAGCAGACGAAAACCAAAACAAATAAAAAAGTTGGTTTGTTATTGTGACATCATGTGTGCTGGCTTACTGTCAACACTTCAATCACACGTCCACCAAAAACAAAGTGACACCTACAGTACAAACACTAGAACAGTGACTCTTCCCCTCCAAACTCCTATACTTTAGCATTTAGCGCACAAGATGTATTTTAGATATACAAGTCAACCTTTACTCAGACCGAGAGAGACCAGCCGGTTTACATTCATGTCACCCATGTCTCTTTTCTGTGAGATAACTGACAGCAGCATACTCTGTACCCTTTGGATCCATTTCCAAAATTGCCGAAGGTCTTTTGGGAAAGTCCAGGACACTGTAGACCAGTTGGGGTGTGGGCACATTGTTGGACGCATCAATCGTTTCCTGCAAAGACGATTAGAGTTGAGCTGAAGTATTTCTGCAAATGTTTTTATTATTTCCTTTGACGTTTACATCTTTAAAGACGGGGAAAGAGGAGAATGTTCTTACTTGTACCGTGGGATTAGAGTCATGTTGTGGGGGTTGCTGTTGTTTGTCTGAAAAAGAAGAAAATAGGTGAAATATTCGGTCAGTCAGGAAATAATTAAAGTAAAATCCCAGGGTCTTTTTTCGAAAAATACACTCATCACATAAGCCATCGATACAATTTTCTTTCATGTAACGACTATTAACGGGGATACCTGGACAGTCGCTAACAGTCACTAACAGCACGGTGAACGCATAAAAATGGCTTTTAAACACTTATACTGCTCATGATAACACCAATCCTCTGCAGTAGCATGATACGAGTCCTTACACATTAATGGAAGCATCAATGGGCTCCTTCCTTTTGGATTGACTTTGGTAATCGAGTTGAATAGACTTTACTGCGAGAGGAGCTGCTACTGGGGCCAGTTGCTAAGTCTTTCAAATCACTCATTTAATAAACTCTTTGTTCACTTACTACGTTGTTGGTGCTTCATTTTTAATGTGTAAGTGCTCTTATCATGCTACTGCAGAAGTTTGGTGTTATTTTAAGCAGTATTAGTGGTTAAAAAAGACGATTTAATGCCTTCAACGCTGCTCCGTGCTAATCAATGTTATCCGCATTCCGCATTCTGTCCGGGATTTCTCCGTTAATAGTTGTTACATGTCAACAATTGTCTCGATGGCTTTTTTGATGAGTGTATTTGTCAAAAAAGACCCTGGGATGATTTTACACCAGAATTTCAGTTTAACTTAATCAATAGTTTTGCTTTGTTGTCTTGATGGACAATAGTAAGGTTAATAGAAAATCTTTACATGGACCTCTTGCATGCATGTTCAGTGTGTTTTTTTTCCAATTCAATCTTTCATCTACAATCATTTAGGAGATTTTTTTGTGTGCTACTTTCTGTTCCATTTATAACTATTTTAGCTTAATCCATGGAGTAGGATCTGTTTATGTTGCAAAAGATCGTTTATTTATTTGACATGTGGGTTGGGGAATGGGGATATGATGTTTTAATCTTTTATGTTTATTCTGTATATGTTTTAATGTTGGAAAGCACCTTGTGCTTAAGCTTGAAAAGTACTATATAAATAAAATAATAATAATTATATATTGGTGGAAAGTGTCGCTACAGTGCAGTTGTAGTCATTCCCCAGCTGCAATGATGGTGCAGAGACGCTGAGAGCGCAGACGCTGAAGACCTTGAAATGCTGGGCTTTTTCAGGAGGGGGCCTCAAAGAGACAGGTGCTTAAATGCAGTGTTTCAGACGGAGAAACGTCATACAAATAATGTGTTTTTTTAACATTAAAGTATATGTAAACATGTTCTAGTAGAAACCCAAAATACAGGATGAATCTGAAAATGAGCATAATATGGGCCCTTTGAACAAATAGTGGCCATATTGATTATATTGAAGTTAAAGTAAGTAATTAGTATAGTTTTATTAAGTTTGAATATATCATTGTTGGTATTATATAATGGCATTTTATATATTGGTATGATACCACTGTTACACGCTTACCTAACCCAAATATCATAAGGCAGTGGAAAAAGCTAGATAAGGTGCAGAAGATGACAGTTTATCTCCCCCATTTGCTTTGGCTGCAGTTGTGATCTGTGGACAACAGTTGGACCAGGTTTGCATGACATGATGCAGGAGCGCACTGTCAGCTTTACCCTGCATTTGTATACATATACGGGAAATCATCAACTGTGGTTTCTGAGGTTGCAGAGGCTGTCGACATATTTCAAAGAGGCAATGTTCCTACCCAAAGTAGGCCAGAGGGGTTTGTCTCTGAAGTGAAAGCGCTCTGGTAATAGTGAACAAATAATGCAAGTGATTTTTTTCTCCACCATTCACATTTGCATGCGCTGAAGGAGGACTTCTTTTCAAGAGCTATGAATCATCGTGTATTAAAAGGATGTGAAACTGCAATCCGGTATGCATTTTTGAGCATCTAACCACACAATTGCAAATTTTTTCCATGAATAACAATTCCTCTTCTTATCTCACAAAAAAATTAGAAACTACTACTGACTATTAGTTCTAAACAGGTCATTTAACACTCGACTATATCTGTGTTTAAATTACTCCCAGTGACCATTTACATGCAGTATTGCAATCAGGTTTCCAGGTGTATCAGTCAAATGTTAACTTTATATCTTACATCTGAATAATGCATAGTTTTAGCTACATTAACCAGCAACCAAGTGTCAGCGTGAGTCAAACCCTATCACTGACACAACATAATATATCCCTGAGAACCCTTAATTATCAGTTATAGCAGATAAGTAAAACAAATGCAGAATACCATCACTTTCCCTACCTTTGGTTCTCACGAGACACCAAATAACCAAAGGAAGTATTGCAGCCAACAGCACGACAGGTAAAACCACAAGGACAGTGACGATGTGAGGGGAAAATAAACTTCCACTGTCTGTAGTTGTTGTGATGTCATTCAGCATTGGAGGAACTGTAGGAGTCAAAAGGAAATTATGAAAATATAAACTTAAATAAATATTTTCTTCTCACCAACATGTCTTTAACAGACGCTTATTTACAACTGTATGTTAAAAATGCACCCAATGACAGTATCTCCTATTTGAAACCATATTGTTTGACTATTATCTACAATATAGCTGTACAATCTTTTTTTTTTTGAGACTTTAACCAGCACAGACACTAATACACTGTGGAGTTCCAAATAGCTTGTCTATGTCTTCTCTGCCAAACTGGAGGTGTAGAATCTCTAAGTAACCGTTAATGTACCTTTGTCTTATTGTCAACAATTTTATGATAAAACAAAAAAAGTTAGTCCACCTCTCACTTCTTTCCGACGTTCCTTTGGAAGCCCAGTCCTTCCTACTGAAGATGCAAGTCTGAAATATCTCACCAACTACTTGATATATTGCACACTTTTCTCCTAGCGTCACCATGAGGTTTACATTTGTGGTTTTGACTAAAATTTCCATGAAGTTTGGTTCATTTATGTCCCCCTCAGACTGAGTTATAATAAATTTGGTCCACATTGCTAATGCTTAGCATGCTAGCATTGTGTTTTGTTAGCAAATGTTGCTCAAAGAAGGGTAAACAATGAGTTACTGCCATGCCATGTAGGCCTATAGGATGATGATATCTAGGCCACAATAAAGGATTACATCCACTGTGCACATTTCCATCCTATGTGTTTTTGTAGTAGATGAATAGTTAAGCCCCTGTATATCAACTGTTACTATACAGGCAATACGGGAGCGTACCTATATTCCCCGGGTCCTATGTTCCCCGGTCACAAACAGAGCGGGGAACATAGGACCCGGGGAATATAGGTAAATAAAATGGTCTGATGTTCCCTGCTTTTCCCAAAACGGGTCCTATGTTTCCTGGTCTGTTATTTTTTCCACAATCAGTGCCCAATTCCACGGCAAATAGGCCTATGTAGACCCTAAGACCCCCTACCCCTGACTCTTACCCTGACCCTAACCGTAACCCCTAACCCTAACAAAATGCTGAATTAAGTCAGTGAAGGCATAGGCTTATGTGACCGGGGAACATAGGACCCTTTTTGGGAAAAATAAATAAATGTAAATAAAACCATAATAAAAACTATAAAGATTAATCAATTAATTAATTAAGTTGCTGCACACTTCACAGACTACAGATCTGTATTGGCGTCACTTCCTGGATCCTAAAAGCACAGAGTCTGATCTTACCTGTGCTGCTTCTGTTCTCCTCTTGAACAACCAGCTGAACCATATTACTTTTTTGGAATCCTCCTGAGTCCAAGAATAAAATGGCCCAGTAAATTCCACTGTGATTTAGTTTGAGATTGGTAATGCGGAAAAACACAGACTTATTTTTATGGTAGACGCCAAAATCAGCTTCTCTTGAGGAACTTTTGCCCTGTGAATACCCAGCCATCTTTGTGTCATTTGATGTATAAACTGCAAAGTTACTGTTATTTGTGACAGTAATTTTAAATCTAAAGGCAAGGGTGATGTTGGTGCCGAGGAATCCAGTGAAATCTGCTCGGCTGGATCCTGTGGAGACAAAACGAGAGATGTGTATGAGTAGGCTAAGAGATTCCAATGCCTTACTTGCTGACTTGAGGGCTACAAATCAGGGCTAAAAGCCAAACTAAACCACAGTAACTGCTCTCTGGCTGTGTATTTATGCCCAGATTGCATTATGTACACTTAATCGGCAGCTTCTACAACCCCTCACTTACTGCAATACCAATACTGCCACAAGACATAAGACGAACATTATTTGGAGTGAAAGCTGCTAAGATAGCCACTTTAAGCTAAAGCTAAAACGTAATCATTGGTTTCTCTAGTTGAAAGGTCTGTTCATTTTCATGCATAACATCTTGGTCATTCAGTTTGTTGTTTCATATTTCGTTGCTGCTGGGCGGAAACATTTTATGTCCAAAAAAAACGTCTTATTTTTTTTTTTTAGGAATGTGAAGTTTTGCTGACAGTTTGAGGATCCACTGGTGTTACAAGAAGTAGTCACAAGCTCTTTTTAAAAATACTTTTCATCGGGTAAAACTTTATAAAAAACCCACACAGACGTAAAGAGTCACCGTAAAGAGCGCAGATTTATGAAGAGAAAGAAAAATTACAAAATATGGAGAGACAAGGTTTCTGCTGGAGAGCAATGTAAAGTGTACTTGACATTTAATGAGCACATTGTCTACATTTTACTGTGCTCAATGTGCAGTGGCAAGACAACAGGCACCAAACCGAGAAGACGTCACCTCAAAAACACAGTTACTGGGGGATAAAATTGTGGAACAACACCCTGAAATACAAAAAATACAAAAAGTAAGTTACAGAAAGCCGTAAAAAAATAACCTCCTACAGGTGAAAACCCACAAAGCAGTAGAAACATCAACCACTTAAAGAAGACAGCTTACCATTGAATACCATGTGAGCTGTGATGATCAAAACTAACCCAAAAGGCTTTGAGACAATGTTGTCAACCATGATAGAAGAACTGTTGCTTGTAGGCCAGGCGAGGTGGCCCTAGAGTCTTTTTCTGATTTATATGAGCTGCCTTGGTGCGTTGAACCCTTTGGTTCGGTATTTCTACTAAAGTAGCAGTTTGTGTGCCTGAGAGGAGGAAACCGTAGACAGGAACTTGCATGAACACTATTTATCTACCTACAGTGTCATAAGCACCTCCTGTAACGGAAGTCTCCAAAGAGGTTCACGGACGTGTGGTGCAGACATTGAGGAACTCGGCTGAGGAGGCTGCCACTCACATTACGTGTGGAAATTCAGGAAGAGCAAATTGTTTCCTTCATGTTTTAGAGGAAATTCTGCAGAGATTCGAGATAATTTTTCTTTTAAGAAAATGGACAGCAACTTATCTTCCAAGAAACATGTCCTCGCTGCTTTAGATAATCCACAGTCCCCTTTTTCTGTACTTTTACAATTTTGAATATTGCAAATGGTGTTTTTAAGATCAGATTATTCAATTTTTATATATTTTTGCATTGCTGATTCTTCACATTTGTTTTGTTTTACTATTGCAAACCAAAGATTTAGACTCATATTACCTAAAGATATTGCTATGCTATTGTCCATATCAGTAAAACAAATCAGTAACACACACACACACACACACACACACACACACACACACACACACACACACACACACACACACACACACACACACACACACACACACACACACACACACACACACACACACACACACACACACACACACACACACACACAGCACTTTAACCACAGCAGAGGAAGTTGGGGGCTTTGAAGTCACAATTTGATGATTTAAGTCAAAACAGCAGCATGTACCACGGCTCCTGTTCTCACTCTATCACCACTATAAACCACTGCAGAGGACGACCCCGTTGGCTTTAACCACTGAAGCTGATGACTCAGAAGTCAGGGGGGCAAACTTTTAGGTGATGTAACGCTCCTTCTGTGTCAGCTCTTGGGACACCCACAGCTTCTCTATCTAAAAAGTAATAAATAAATTGATTGGATTAATTTTTTGTGACACAGAACTCTTCCAGAATGAGAAAAATGAAATATTTTTCTTTATGCTTTTATTTATTTATTTTTAGAAACGATGCAAATACATTTTTAACTCAAATACTTCTATGTGCAAGTAAAGAGTGATTGCTTTGTTTTGACTTGTGCAGACTTTCATACGACAAGAATGATAAAGGGTGAAAGGTTTTGCTTACCTGAGGTGCTCACCTGATTGGTAGGAGTGGCAGAAAGTGCCTGTTGCCTGCAACTCTTCATCTAACTGTGACTGCTCCCGTGCAATATAACAAAAAAACCACAACAAAAAAGCCCAGATAAATGTCCACGTACTGAATGCCTTGCTGTCTAGACCCCTTTTTAATGAATAAGTTAACTTCTCATGGTTGCTCACCTCTGTGACAAAGAAGGCTGCATATTCTGTTGCTGCTTCATATTAAAATCAGGGTTTTGTCGGCAGAGATAAAGCAGCATCACCACGTTTGTTTGTTTTTCTGCAATTCTCAACCACCACCCTGGACATGTGTTTATGTGCTGTATGTTTCTATATGTTACATTGTATGTTTTAGAAGAGAATGGAATATCATTTATTTTTGCTGTCATTGTGCATAAGATGAAAATCAGACACACTGCCTAAGCAGAGCTCAAATGTACTACTAGGTATAAAATATCAATCAAACGAATAAGAGAGAAAAAAAATAAAAACATACATTATACATACATTCATACACTTATGTACACACAAATACACCTAGATATACAGATATACCATGGGATAGGGCAGAAGGGCAAATTAGTGGTGGGCTGGATGAGATGGGTCCTTTAGGATTCAGGGTACCTTCCACAGGCCACAAGAGACTACATATATCTTCCAGGGCAGGCAGGTGTGTGTTTGTGATCTTCTCAGCCACAGTACTGTTTCAATAACAACACCAGGATCCCATGTGTCAGGTCGCTCTCCCTGGAGCATGTAGTAGAAGGACACTAAGCAGCTGTTGTGGCAGTTTGACTTTCCGAAGTGTTCTTAGGACGTGAAGCCACTGTTGTGCCTTCTTAACCAGAGAGTTTATGTTGGAAGACCATGTGAGATCTTCGGAGATGTGGGTGCCCAGGAACCAAAAGCTGGAGACTCTATCCTCTCTTTCTCCATTTATGCGCAGTGGAGGTAGGTCACCCTGCTTGTTCCTAAAGTTGATGATGACCTCTTTTGCTTTTTGGTGTTGACTGCCAAGTTTTTATCTAGGCCCAAGCCTGTTAGCCTCTATATATATATCCTCCCTGTAGGCTGATTCATCACCCTTGGTGATCACCTCCTCTGCTGTCGTGTGGTCTCCAAATGATTGTGTCCGTCTTGTGGGTTGGTATATAGTCAGGGGTGCAGAGGGAGGGAGCTCAGCACGCAGCCTTGTGGGGCACCTGTGCTGAGTGGGAAAGTGTTGAGGGCCCACCCTGACACATGTGCTCCTCGTTGTTCTACATGGAGCAATACAGTATGCATGGCAGTGGCGTCATGCGTTGATCTGCTGTACGCATATTTGTGTGGATTCAGGGTGGGTGGGAGGGCAGCTTTGATGTGCTTAAGAACTTTCCAGGTACTTTATGATTATTGGTGTTAGTGTAACCAGCCTTTAATCATTCAGGCAGCAGGTTATAGCTGCCTGTCTGTTTTGGAAAGTGGCACCAAAAGCTAAAATGTTAATTTCATAATGTTCGGCAAAATCACATATGGTCAGATACTGAATTGGTGACACTGATCCTCTAACTGTGGTGTTTGTACAGATCTTCTGTGCTGCCAGGCTGAAGATGTGTGTGAAACATCAACGTTTCACAAAGAAACCCCACTTAATTGAATTCCTTCAACGTCTTCACTGCATATATTATGTAAGTCTGGACAGACAAATTTTTTGACATGTCACAGGAAAATAACAGGTGTAAATAATGAAATTAATGATGGCTGAATTCCATTTCGCTGCTTGGATTTCAGGGTACATGTATTGTGCATGCTGTTTCACTGTCACTCTCACTGGGACATTTAACTAGAACAGAACCATCGTTAATGTCATTATTAACACCTGTGCTTCCTATTATTAAGGGGCCAACAGATGTGATGGGACAACGGATACCAGATACTGGAAATGTAGGTACTGATGAATTGTATTTCTGCGCCATCTTGTGGACTGAATAGTACAATACAAATCCCTAGCAAAGCCACACATACACACACACACACACACACACACACACACACACACACACACACACACACACACACACACACAGACATCTCCCTTTTTTTCTCTCTCACACACAGACTCACAACATAGAAAACATAGAAACAGGCATGCTCAAACTTAGAGTGTAACTCTGGCGCAAAATCCTCACATGGTCTTTTTCAGCACTTGCATACATCAAATAAGCCATCAAGAGTTTTTTTCGTGCATGAACTATTAATGGAGAAATTCCAGATGGCTAACACTGATTAGCTCGGGGCAGTACGGTGAAGGCATTAAAACAGCTTTTTTAAACACTAATACTGCTCAAAATAACACCAGTCCCTACACATAAAAACTGTCTTGATGGCTTATTTGATGTATGTAAGAGCCGAAAAAGACCATGGGATGATTATGTGCCGGAATTACACTTTAATGCCACTCACTTCCCCTGCGATTTTATGTTGTTATTTCCTGCATGTCAGTTTATTCTTATCTCTTACACCATGTCATGTGCTGGTGTCACTTCTGCTTCTACTATCTAGCAACAACAATATAACCCTTTTGTGATATTCATTGACTGCCATCACTGTGCTGAATGTGCTTCTCTTGCTGCTGCTCAAAGTCATCATGAGTTGAAAAGGGCGTGCGTGACAGCTTTTAATCTTGCCTGTCGTGGAGCAGCAAAACCCCCTCTACAGTATATATGCAGCAAATACACAACAGACATAGGCTCCAGCGGTTTTGTCATAGAGTAAATTAAGAAATAAACGAAGGCCTCAGGATAAGTGCTTCCTGTGCCTCGGCTGATGGATGGAGCCATTATTATGTCATCAGGGGAAGCACCTTCAGCTCACTGTGCATGTGCATATCTGGCATTGCTCAGACATTTACTCATGTGGAGGCATCTGTTGTACGGCAGTAAAGGAGGACAAGATCAACCTGGATGCCAACGAACAGTATGCTTTCAAGACAAGTGAGAGGGTTGACCGTGGACGAAAAATATATTGAACAGATCTTCAGGTGGCATGATTTGCCTGTTCTTGTACAGTTTATGGTGACACTAGTAGACTATTTGCATGCAGTTAATCTACTCTTGTTAGCATTAATTATCTGATGTGTGCATGAGTTATTAGTCATGTCCATGGTCTCCTTTTTTCCTCTCCTTAAATGCAGCAACACTGCCTCACGTTGCTCAGGTTTTGGTGCGCAGTGATTCCTGAGTCTCTCTCTCGCTTGGTATTGAAGCCTTCTTCATTATCTGTGGGGGAGATTTTGGATGTGTGAGAGGCGCCTTATTCGGAGTTTCACGTTTAAAGAAGAGCCTCTACTTCTTCTGTGCTTTACACATAATCACATAGTTTTGTATTGGAATATGATTTTAATACAATATTTTTTTTCCAACAATACACATACTGTGTATAAAAAAGAACACGTTTTTCTGCTCAGAATAAAACATTTTTAGTATGATGTAGCATACATCAGCTCATCAAAGGTCCACAGCTATTTCTGTTCATTTCTTGTATCAGAAAGATGTAGTAGTACTACCGTGTTCACAATTGACTCTGGTTTACCAGGTGGTTCAGCAGAACAGACAACACATAACATGATGTAAAAACAGTCAGGTTCACTGTATTTAAAAGCGTTTAACCCAAAATCTTCTTTGTGTTTAACTAAGCTTCATCTCACATTGCAGAAATGGGAGGAAACACACACAGACCGATGGGAAGGGGAGAGCAGGAAAGCCCTTATCGCCATGGTAACTGAGAAACTGACTCTCCTATTAAATGCTGCTCTAACAAAACAATTACCAAACCCCCCACCATCACTATACACCATCCGCCACTCACACAAGACACACACCAGGCTCTTCCTTCTGCTCATTAGGCTCAACAGGTGGTTTCAGACTCACTAGCAAAGCAACATTTTTCATTTGTTTTCTCATTTGTCATCTCGCAACCCTGTTCTTGAGACATTTCATGTTGGTTGAACAACAGATGATTCACCATTTCATCATCTGAAGCCTGCCAACATGTGACTGGACTAGATCATTGGGCTTAATTTTGTTTGTTAAGATGGAAATACAAGGCAACTGTAATTTAGACCCAAAGCATGGTGTTAAGTCCCAACAGCAGTATGTTCCTATGGACGACAACAGCAATGTGTAACTAAGCAAGTTCAACATATCAACTTAAGACATGATAGTATTTTGATGTTGTGTTAAAGCCCCTTTCCCCTTGTGGCAAAAATAAATAAAAAATAATTCAGTTATTGCAGGTTTAAGATCCAAGTTGTCTGTGATTTCCCGAATATGTATATTTTTCAGGATGCAAAAGCCTTTATTTAAAGAAATTTAGGGAGTCAAGTGAGCGCAACATTGCATTGGGTGCTGTTAAGGATTCCCTTGAGAAACAAGCAGCATACTTGTGAATCCAACAAAAACCATGTAATGTATCATGTCAGTGATGCTGGAGGAGCACTGACTATTTGTGTGAGTGAGTGTGTGTGTGTGTGTGTGTGTGTGTGTGTTTGTGTGTGTGTGTGTGTATATAGACCTACTGGTTGGTCACATTTGCAATAGGCCTACTTGGATCAAGCTCATGTCCTAGCAACCAAGGAAACCATCGCCAGCTCCCTAGCAACCAGGAAAACACTGGTGTCATCGCCATTGGAGATGCAGGAACTCCATAGAAACAACCCCCCCCCCCCCCACACACACACACACACACACACACACACAACCTGCAGATTAGATGCTCACAAATTGACTTTCAAGTATGCAATTATTGTATTTCACACACACACACACACACACACACACACACACACACACACACACACACACACACACACACACACACGTGTTAAGACCTCATGTCGGCACGTGCGCGCATCAACCTGCTCAGAAGTGTGATTTAGGCACACGTGCATGCACATGCACACGCACATACACACTGCTTCCGTGGGGAAATGAACGGTCTGTGCATGCAATTAATGACTTCCTACATCACAGTTAGAAAATAAAGCTTTACATAGGAGAGCTATACACACACACACACACACACACACACACACACACAGCGCGGCAGTGAGGAACGCATCACAGCAGCTGTAAAAGAGGTATTCCCCAGCCTCATCACGACCGCCAGTCTAACAGTGTTCACGGCTCTGCTTAATTTTGTTTCGTCTCACAGACAAACGGTGGAGTGATAGAGATGAAGCAGACTTCAAACAATATGAGTGGACAACTTTTATTTTGTGGCAGGCAATTACGCGGAAAGGCGGCTAGGATAAAGATACCGCATAATAGAAACACATATCAGACATGATGTTTTATGGGTTTGTGAATTCCAGCCCCAGCGCCAACTTTGCCCCGTCCTCACCCAACCTCGTGCCTGTCACCCACCGCCCAAATTGTTTAGCCACCCCTTCAAATAGACTCCCCCTTTCTCCCTCACTCCCTCCCCACCAGTCACATTGAGGTTAGCGGTGACCCACGTCGCTCCCTCGGTTTTTGTGGCAGTCGCCCTCGGTGCGCCTTGGAGACAGACAAGAGGCGGAACGCGCTAAAAACTGCCTGGCGCGCGTCATTTGCTTTTAGATGTAACTGCGTTTTATTGAATCTATTCCCACGGTAAAAAAGCAAACAAACAAAAAAATCTCTCCGGAATCTGCTGAAGCCGTTGGTACACGATACTCTGTTAAACGGGTTATTTTTAGTCACCGACCGCAGCGATGAGTGGCTGGAAAACGGCCGTGAGACCGACTCTTGCTGCGCTGTGGTAACTGAAGACCGCGCTCGGTGATCAGCAAGAATGAAGTCGAGGCGAGATAAACTGAAGATCCCCTCTCTTACTCTGGAGTAAGTTCTGCTTTTTATTTATTTTTCATCATCATGTGCAGGTGTCAAACAGTCTGTCGTGTGAAATAGTTGTCTTTTTAAAGTTGTAAAGAGGGAAGCAATAGTATTTCAGTGCTCATGTTGTCTTGATGGTATCTAGACTTTTTCCACACAAAGTGCATAAAGCTGTGAGATAAAAACAGCTGTTGAAATGGAGGTGGAAATAACCCCTTCATTTACCCTAGGCTTCATTATCGAATTAACAGCTTACTTAATAGTTTACTATTGTATTTTTGTAAGCAACACTTCCTTAAGAGGATTATAGAAATTATAGGTGTCACATCTGTAGCCTGTTGCCTGTCAAATATAACTATAATCAGCATTATCAGTAAAACTGGCACTTTCCCAGCCTGCTTGTTAATCTTTAAACCAATTTGCCCCAAATCCAGTTTTCCAACCTTGAAGTGTATCTGTGTTTGCAAAACCAAACTAGGGAGACAACCACCAGCTCTTTTGTCTAAACTTCTAGCCAGTTCCAATATTAGTGGAAAGACTTCTTTCACTGGTCAGTTTTTACAGATGTTTTCCTTTAATCTGACCACATGTTTCACTGAGCTTTAGAGGCGCAGCTCATGCCTCGGTGTGAATTCTGTCTTCATGATGTTGTGTGGATTCCCAGCTCTATTGTGTTCTTTTTTTTTTTTTAAACCTCACATGAAGTTCACGATTCCTGCATGAATCACACGCTCCCCCTCACAGCACCAATATGGACGAATGGCTCTCAGTCTTTAGGAGAACAGGCATTTGATTTCCATATAATTGCCAACCTGTGAATCCTATCTCCATCAAAGGATGTGGCTGCAGTCTTATATCCGCCCACTCTTCTTCCAGAGTGACTGTTGCCTCTTTTTTTTGTGGGGAAGGAGGGGGGGGGGTACCTGCTGCCCACTAGATGCTGATCCATAAAGGCGTAGGAGCTCCATGCTCACTTCCCCATTCTCTGATCCATCCATGTGCCTCCTCCGTGGATCATCTCAGCAGATCATGCGCTGTTTTTGTTTTCATTTTTAGGCTCTCACTTGCTCCCGCGTAGAGATACAGATGAGGTTTCACGCCATCGCCAGCAGGGATGGGTTCAAGGTTTTACTGACGGCTGTCGATGGACCCATCAGTCCAGACACACATCTTCTTGAAATAACAGGCTTATTTATTGGAAGTATTCAAGTACACAATAAACTTTTGGCAAGATGCACATGCTTAGGAAAGAAAAGTCTTAAAGTGGCACATTTGTAATTTTCCTGTCAGTATAATTCTTTTACTCTGAGCGAGTTGCACACAACAACGCAATGAAAATTTTTGTGAATACAATAAATCTGAATACAGTTCTAAATTGGCTTGCCATGATTATTTTGGCAGTAAAGACAATCCTGCTGCTTGCCACTGAAAGGTTGTAGCTGCCACGTCACTTAATTTTAAGAGTCTACCCGAACAACATGAACACATGCACAAATCAGAAATTCAGTGTGCATGTCACCAAAGAGTCAATATGAGATTTTCTACTCAGTTTACACTCTGGAAAAGGAGTGTCAATGAAGTGGCGACAAAATGGAAATGCAAAATGGAAATGATGGGCGATTACTCACTCGAGCGCCATCGAGGGCTTTCGTTTAAAGATCTGAAAGAGAAAATGTGCTAAGATGAAATACAACGTAATGAGTTGCATGTGTTGTGTAATTATGAGCCGACACTACAGAATGAGGAGTCTTTGTGCGAGGAGTTGTTATTTCTTGTCATCCTCCCTGCATTACTATGACAACATGTTCATTAGTGCTTTGGTAGACATTGCTGTGTTTATCACTGAGAAGCCTCTGCAGCAGCACTGAGACAATAGCAGCACTGTGGACCCCACGAGGCAGAGCTTATATCTGGGCAGGAAAATCAATAGAAAAACAGCTTCTGTTCTGGGTCAGCATCAGGGAGATACGCACTTTACGATGGCTGAGCATGCATATTTTGATGCAAAGGTAGTGCATACGGTGTGAAAGTCTGAAGTCGAGCCTCATCATCACAACATCCAGACCGGAGCCGGCTGTCAGAGACTCCCTGACACTGATAAAGGATGCATCAGATGTTCAGTGAACATGTGTTAGACGACGGAACTTCCTCGCCGGTGTGTTGACACGGCAACTGCCAACTTCCTGTGGTGTAAGAGCTCATGAGAGGTTACGAGATGCAGCCCTGTTTTGCATCCATCCAACCGCCCAGCAACAAACAGTGCTAACAGAGAGGCAGCAGCATCACCCTGAGTGTCTGTCACCAT
Source organism: Echiichthys vipera (assembly GCF_963691815.1). NCBI lineage: Eukaryota > Metazoa > Chordata > Actinopteri > Perciformes > Trachinidae > Echiichthys > Echiichthys vipera. The sequence continues at coordinate 19,277,541 of NC_139828.1, read as the reverse complement.
CGGCTGTTGATGTCTGCCAACGTCTGAGAGGCAGGCAACAACCTCTAACCCTCGACCAAAGCTCTGCTGCTGACTCGATGACAGATGCCAGTCGCGCTGAGGTGCTGTTTCAGCGTACTAATTCATGCAAACATGTTTTACCTTACAGTTTGTCACCCACATGCCAGAGCCCCACCCTCCTGAGCCCATGCAGCCCCTGCAGTCCCATCAGCCCCTTACAAACCCTTCATCCCTGGAGGTAAGACTGCAAGATCACACACTGACAGTTTTTTTTTTGGATTGATCGTGTTAAAGGAGCAGTGTGTACAAACTGAATACCACTTCCCTCAACTCTTCCTTTCCAAGTGTGTAATAAAACAAACATTTGCAGTGAAAACATGAAAGGCCCTCTCTAGAGCCAGTGTATGGTTTGTCCCTTCTGGCCTTCTAGAAATAATTTCATGGAAGAGGACCCGCTGCTGAAGGGCTCATTCTAAGCTGATTATTCACTAAGGAAAACACAATTGTGAATATTACATTCAATTTCTGCCTATAGATCCCTTTAAATCCTACACACTGGTCCTTTAAATAAATAATCTCATTCAATTCACCACAAAACCAACAATTAACTGATCCACTTAACAAGTATTGCCTGTGTAGCTAAAGCCTGACACAGCTAATTAGAAACACATAGCATGAGCCACAATTTTGTACCATAACTTGGTTTACAAGTCCCTTCATTACCATGACTTCACTGCCACACACACCAGGAAGATTCCACACTATTTGAAACCTAAAAAGGTCTTCAGACATTGGTCACATAAATGCTGCTTCAAAAATAATACCATACTTTATCGTCTGGATATTTGGTTAAGAATATTGAAAGTAAATTACTGACCTTTTGAAACAAATCTCACCACATGGTTCATTTAGTAGCTTTCCCGGTGCTTTCAATCAACAGCTGGGGCAAACTCCATGTGCCTAAGAAGATAGTGTCATATGATCGAAAACTCCAGGACGGCTACTTAATAGACCATGTGGGGTTATTGTTTTGTAAACTATATTAACACGTTTTTAAAACCAGTTATTTGCTTAGGGATTTTCTAATTACAGATCATACAATATAATTTGTGTGACATGTAGATGGAATAACAATGGAAAGAAAGTAAATATGCGCAATAAGTCTGAGTTGTTTTTTGTATATTAAGGTGCTTCTGTTTCACCACTGAGACCCATCATTTATTAGTTGTCTCTAAGTCTGTGTGGGTTGCTTGGCAACGGTGCTGGGCGCTGTGGAGGAAGGCAACACGGCAAACAGAGGCGGCTGCATCCAGCATGTTTCTGGATGTGTGAGCTAGGCTGTCACACCACACACTGTACAGTAATGAATCCCATTTGCTCGGTTTAAAAATGAGCAAATCTTTAGTGGGATAGCAAAAATCAAAAGCGATAAAAATTAAATCCTCAACACAACACAGTTTTCACAGCCGTCTTCAGTAATCTGATGTGACAGTACGGCAGATTGCTCATTTGTTGGCATCATTCTCACCTCAGCGTTGTTTCACCATCCATGTTCATTCTCTTGCATCAGATTCTATATTTGTATGCAAGTAAATAGCTTTCCGGCATCAACCTTTGTTTCTGAATCACTATAATATGCCGAGGGTTGTCTCAATGGCACCAATGCAGAGATGACCCAAGTTTTTCCCGATACCTGGTGCAAGATTCATATTAAGTGTATGGGGAGAGTGCAGCATATAATGGACATTTGGCATTTTATTATTGTGTCACCTTAATTTAGCAGAGGTTTAAAATCCAAAAGGGCATTAAGTGCAATAAAGCAGCACACTTTTTCAAGATTTCCACATTTAGCAGCAACAACAATAATGATGCACTCACCTTTAGGCTTAAAGACGGTATCCTCGAAATACTGAAAAAAAGTGGGCTATGGTTGCCTCCACATGGCTCTCACAGATTGTTCCGCAACTCCTGAAATACTGATGTTTTTCATGCCCACATGCATTAACATGCACACGGGCATGACTTTATTCTCTGCTCAGGACGCTATTACTCCACTATATCTTTACATAGCAAATATTTGTTTGACTACACTTATTATCACTTCTGTCGTCCCCCAACTTGGACATTGTTGTTCAACACAGATGCTGAGCTAAGGCCGACCCAAGGCTTAAATTTAATAATTAATAATATGATGAATATTACAGCTGTTAAGAAAACTAGATGTTCACAAAACATCTTTATTATTATGACAATAAAAAATATTAATTTCAAATAGTCATAACCTTCCCCTGTTGCTGTCAGCCTACTGGCACAGATCTGGGAGATACTGCATATAAGTAGAAGACATAATGCATACTACTTTATTTCTTGGTATTCTTGTATTTTAATGTAAATATTAATCAAATCCTTCAGCACTCACTGGTTCGATCGCAGCCGAGTGTGAAACGGCTGGGATGAGGATTAGCACCTCTAAATCTGAGGCCATGGCTCTCAGCAGGAAACCGGTGGATTGCTTACTCCAGGTAGGGAATGAGTCCTTACCCCAAGTGAAGGAGTTCAAGTACCTCTGGCTCATGTTCACGAGTGAGGGGATGATGGAGCGTGAGTTTGGCCGGAGAATCGGAGCAGCGGGGGCGGTGTTGCAGTTGCTCTACCCCAACGTTGTGACAAAAAGAGAGCTGAGCCGGAACTCAAAGCTCCTGATCTACCGGTCAACCTTCGTTCCTACCTTCACCTATGGTCATGAAAGCTGGGTCATGACCGAAAGAACGAGGTCGCAGGTACAAGCGGACAAAATGGATTTTCTCAGGAGGGTGGCTGGAGTTTCCCTTCCCTTAGAGAAGTTCAGCCATCCGTGAGGAACTCGGAGTAGAGCCGCTGCTCCTTTGTGTTGAAAGGAGCCAGTTGAGATGGTTCGGGCATCTAGTAAGGATGCCCCCTGGGCGCCTCCAGGCACGTCCAGCTGGGAGGAGGCCTCGGAGAAGACCCAGGACTAGGTGGAGAGATTATATCTCCACAATGGCCTGGGAACGCCTCGGGATCCCCCAGTGTGAGCTGGTTAATGTGGCCCGGGAAAGGGAAGTTTGGGGTCCCTAGAGCTGCTGCCCCCGCGACCCAACCCCGGATAAGCGGTTGAAGATGAGTGAGTGAGTGATATTCCTCAAATCATAAAGTAAGATAATTGATTATGAGAATAGACTTCTTGTAACTTATAGGTATTTAGGTCTATGAAATATTTGCAAAGTAACCAACTATCTACAACTTATGAGATAATTAAAGTCTCAATTCAAATAAATAAATAAATAAATAAAACACTTACCCCAAGCTGTACTATATGCAGAGGAATGTACCACTGTTTAAAAGTTTGGCTGGGATCCTCCCTCTACCAGACACCTCATGGTATAATCCAACAACATTTTACGCTGCTTTCAAGTTCTGTAGGAAATTGCTAATATCATATGAATGCATGAGTGACCAAAGAGTTCAACGGAAGGAGACTGTATCTATGGCAATGGTTCTGACTATTACTTGACTTTTAGCCATTCTCTTATTTAATAAAAAATAAAAAATATTGCCAATGTCCTTTAAGCAGGAAACATCTCATATGTTTGAACTGGACTGATGTATTGTGGTTTGGCTTTTTTTGCAACCAGTTAATTTAAAAAAGTAGCTGAAAATATCAACAGAGTTCAGACAGTGAGATTCACAGATATTGCTTACATATTATTGTAAGATATCTCTGTGTGCGTGACAGCCGTGGACCGAAGCATTATGTTTTCGCGTTGACCGTCTGTCCTGTACTGATGAATCTCAGGTACGCCTTGAGGGAATGTCTTCTTTGTGTCCTCTTTGGAGAAAAATGATGAAGTGATGACATTTTATATCCAGAAGGTCAACTTCACTGTGACATCATAATGCTCTGCAAAAACGCCTTTCTGGCCATTAATTCACACCATAACTCAGGAACAAACGGGGCAAACATTTGGTCGGATACTGAATTGGCAACACTAATCTTTAAACTGTGGTGATTGTTTAGATCTTCTCAAGGATGAACAGTTTTCACTTGGGTTAAAGATGTTTGTGAAAAATCCATGTTGGCCCAAAAAATACACTTAATATCATTTATTAACTTCCTTCAAAGTCTGGACAGACATGGAGGTAAACTGCAACTACAAGGCGGCATTTCTGTGTTTTTCCTCTGTTTCATCCCAGAAGGGGATGATGGTCCTAATAACCCAGGGTGTGAGTCTGCAGAACTATGACCATCTCCACCACTAAGCTTTGTCATATTGTCAAGCTAATGAACCCTGAAAAAGGTCTTAATTAGAAAAAGGTTTCATTATCGGCCGGCTATGTTCAGCTTTTATAGTTTTGTTGCAACGTAGGAGTCATTGTGGTATGGAGCTTAGTTTCACTCCTACAAGCAGCCTGCAGTTCTTTGGTCTGCTCTCCTTTGCTGTGTAAAAAAAGTATTTTAATGTCTTTAGCTGCTGTTAAAGGAAAACGAAAAATAATTTGCTGCTTTAAAACAGAGAGGGATAGTAGCCTAGTAGGGTAAATAACATAAATAAAACTGAAGCCATCAGTCGACTAATCCCTGGATAGAAAATTGTGTAAACTGCAATATTTTTTATTTATATTTGATTTTTTTTTTAAATAAGGTTGCTTTACTCTACTCCGGGTTCCTCACAGATGGCTGAACTTCTCACCCTATGTCTAAGGGAGACTCCAGCCACCCTCCTGAGAAAACCCATTTCTGCCGCTTGTACCCGCATCCTCGTTTTTTTGGTCATGACCCAGATTTCATGATGGTGAGGGTAGTAATGAAGATTGACCGGTTAAAAAGATTGAGAGCTTTGCCTTCTGCGTGGGTTTACTCCGGGTTCTCTGGCTTCCCACAGTCCAAAGACATGTACGTGTTAGGTTAATTGAGGACTCTATTGCCCATAGGTGTGAATGTGAGTGTGACTGGTTGTCTGTCTCTGTTTGTCTCTATATGCCCTTTGATAGACTGGCTTCTTGTCCAGGGTGTACCCCGCCTCATACCCAATGTCAGCTGGGATCGGCTCCAGCAGGCCATCCAACGGTTGAAGATGGATGGATGGATGGATGGAACCTTTGTCAGGAACAACAAAGGAAAACAGTCTTCTCTAACTGTGGCAAGGCAGCACTCAAATCAGCATAATAACATTTTTTATATAATCAATCAAAAACACAAGTCATATATCAAAAATAAATGCCCCAAAAAGGTTGTTTCAGGTTTTCTAACATATGCAATACGAACTCTGAACCCTATGACAATATCACCTGTACAAAGCCCTCCCGTGTGTGTACTGTATGTTGCCTGTGCTCTATGTTATGTTATCTATGACTGAAACAAGCTCACTTTTAAATGCTGTACTGAAAAATAATTCAAAAAGAATACCCCCAGCTCGGCTGTGTGGTCATTAAATAATCTTGAATTGAATCTTGACACATGAAGAATTGCTGTTTTTAGAATTAAAAATTTGAACTTCATCATTTGGGCTTTGGGCTGTTGGACCGGCAAACAAAAACAATCAATGTGAAGTTGTCCCATTGGGCTTTGGCAAATTGTGATGGACATTTCTTTTGGTAAATAACAGTTGAAGTTTTTTTCGCAGCAGTGAGACAGCCTGAGGTTACGAGCAGCACTTGAACGCAGCATCAGGCTCCGGCTTGCTCACACGGACACACACACGCAACTAGCAGCGTTTGCTTTGGCCAAAGTAAAGTGTGCAGCTGGCTGCAGCTGCTGTGTGAACGGTATTACACACACACATCAGACAAACCGACATGGAGGCGATGTTTCGGGGGACAGGACCGCGTTGAGAGAGCTGACCGGGAGATGTAACGGCAGCTCCGGAGCCGTTGGGACTGCACGAGGCAGAATACAAAAGGAACCGCCGAGCTGAGGAGGCGATGGTGGGGAGAGGAGCAGCAGGCGGAGCGGGCTTCACACAGAGCCCGAAATCATCATTCACTTTTGAAACTGGGTTATAAATGCGAAGAAATCCACCAGCATGTCGGATCCGAGTCACTGGTCTGCGGTGCCGAACCACAACAAGTCCCATTTTGTTCCGGGAGCGTTGCTGAAGCGCTCAAAAAGGTACTTAAGTTACCCGGAGTCAAGATCAAACTCAAGCTAGTCTACGGTGTATTTAGGCTTCTTTGTTGTGTTGAAATGCTGTCATATACAATTTTATCGGTCGCAGCCGTTCTTCTTACTTCTAATTTAATGTTAAAGGCGTTAAAAACATTCACAACAAAAGATAATAGCTCTTCTCTGCTCCTCCAGAAAGCCGATTGCTGTGACGTCAGTTAATCCTGTTTGTTTGTGCTGATGAACAGTTTTTATCCAGAAAACAACTGAAAGTATTTACTACTGTTAACTGTTGGATATTTGCATTTAAATTCATATAGTCAAAGGTATACCTCAAATGCCAGACACAATTTACAGTTTTCTTTAGGGATCCATGATATTGGATTTTTTTTCCAGATATTTTTTTTTGCCGATATTTTACAACTCAACTGACCTATAACTGATATCGATACACACACACACACACACACACACACACACACACACACACACACACACACACACACACACACACACACACACAAATATATGTGCTCTCCCCCCCACACACACACTAATTGCAGGGATCATCAAGTCTCTTCTGTAGTGGAATTAACATATTATTTTACGTACTCTATTGTGTTGCAAATGCAGACATTAAATACAAAGCTTAAAATTCAGAAATATTCTTTTTTTCCTCAAAATAAGAAAAATACTTATGTAAACATGCCATATTTGTTTAGGACAATTGCTTTTAAACAAAACAAGTAAGATACATCCTAAATAAAACACATCACTAGCGCAGTGCATGTAATCCTTTTGCCGTCTGGCATTTCATTTGATGTAACCGAGGAAGCGGCAGTCAATTTATCCGTTTATTATATGGTGGTGTTATTCGATAGTTAATTTTAAAGACAATATCGGCCGATATTGTGCTGATATTATCGTGCGTCCCTAGTTTAATTTGGTGAAAATGGATGTAGTTACCATTACAGCAGGTCTATGTCCTTTTGGAGAAGGCCACATTTGGATAGTTAAATAAAGATACAAAGTGGTCTTTTATATCAATACAAGCTTGTATTTGCACTCATCTGTTTAGTATTGGTGGCTATTGGTGTGATGATTGATCCTGACTGGAGGTCACAGTTAATTGTTTGTCATGTTTACTGTTAGATGACTGGAGATAAACCTGTAGCTGTTCACTGTCTGATAGAGAGGCCACCACCCTGGATGACTGGATAAACTGATGTTTGGCCTGTTTGTTGTAAGATGCAACTAATGGCTATTTTATTATTGATTTATCTACCAAATATATATTAATAGTCTGTAAAAGTTAGTGAAAAAAGACCATTACAATCACCCAGAGCCCAGTTTGTTCAGATCACTTGTTTTGTCTAACTAACAGTCCAAAGCCCCGAAGATATTTAAATTGCAACAAGAAACGCAGCAAACCCTCACATAAAAAAGCTGGAGACGGCGGTCGATTCTTTTCTAGAAATATTATATAATCTGGAGATTATTTCTAGATTAATCTGCACGTTATTTCTAGATTAATCTGAAGATTATTTCTAGATTTTTTTTCACTATGAAATGTCAGAAAATCACAATTTCCCAGTGGCCGAGGTCTTCAAATTACTATTGTCCAAAAAACAGTCCAAAACTCAAATATGTTAAATATATGGGATATTGTGTGCCACTGTGAACCGCTGACCCTGCAGTCACAGTAAAATCTGCTCAGTTGAATTTATTAGTCGAAGTTTGCTTCTTCTTTTCAGAACCAGAGGATTATTTAACACTCCCTCCCGCCCTTCACACACACAAACACACACACACACACACACACACACACACACACACACACACACACACACACACACACACACACACACACACACACACACACACACACACAGTGTTGGACATCTGTAGCTCAAGATGGGCCTGTGCACACACTCCCTTCAGCTTTGAGTCTGTTGACAGGAGGTTTCCTCTTTGTATTTTGGCTCTCATCAGTTTTCCCTCTTCAGCTGACACGGCCATGCTGGTGTGTCATGCATTTGCCTGCAGATTAGAATTGTAGTTACATAAACATCTCTCAAGGCAGAGCTGCTCCGAAGGCGGAAATAATCTCATCGGCGGAGTTAAATCTCAGTGGGTAGAGACAAAGAATTCTTAGTTCTTCTTGCAAAGTATCATAAGCCCCATATGTGCTTGACCAAAAAGTGTGTATTTCTGGTAAAAGTGTTCAAAGAATTTTCAGAAACAGGACCATAGTGTGTAGCTTAATATTATGATTTATGGGACACATGAATACTAATACAACACAGTTTTTGGTGGCTAACTGGCTATGGTGTAAGCTTAGTGTGCTGCAGTTTGGTATTTTTCAGATGCAACCAACTTGTGTTGTTATTTACATCAGACTGTTAGCCACTGACTGAAAATATCAATTGGATCGGCCTGAAAAATAATCTGCAACTATGTTGATAATCAAATAACAGTCTCTGTCATTTGTCAAGAAAAAATAGTGAAAAAATGCTGCACATTCTCAACTGGCAGGGTTTTCTGCTTCTCTTTTTCCCATATAATCGTAAACTGAACGTCTGCAGGGTTTGGACATTGACATTTTATAGAACGAATGGTTAAAAATATAGTTTATGAAAATAATTGTTAGTTGCAGCCCTAGAATTGAATAGAAAATAGAAGGTATTGAATTTCAAATATCATAGTTGGCTACTGTGCCAGTTTGGCATTACCAGCACTGTGTAATTAAGGATCAGTCCTCACACCCTGGTGCGTCCATCTGAAGGTAAACTGGTTTGTACTCTTCTCCACACTATGTTTGTGCTGTAGCTGTGAAGAGAAAAAGTCTTTTGCACGCACATGTGATCATCCAGTTTGTTAATTTAAATACATTTTTTACAGTAGTATTTAGTAGTAAGTATTGTTTTGCAATGCAAAACAATACTTGCTCCTATTAGTAGCATTCCTATTAGTAGCCTTCCTATTAGTAATAGTCTCCTTTTGTCGTTTCAGGGATCATGTTTTGTGAAATATCTTTCTTAAAACTGAGAGATGACTAGCCCTAAACAAAAATAGGACTCTGAGAAACAATGTTAATAACTCAGGAAGCTCAACTAAAATGAATTGCAACTAAGCTAAAATATGACTAATTAATTTCCCATTTTCATCACTCCCAGTTCATAGCCAGTGTACTTACAGTTGGCAGACAAACATGGCTGTGTTTAGTTGTTATTCAGGCTTATTCAGCAGTTCAAGCTTAGTGGATCACAGTCTGTTATTTAAAAGGCCAAGTGTCTTCCTAATCTGCCCAGTGTTACACTGTCGTAAAATGTCTTTTGTGTCCCCAAGCTGTTGCTCAACACACACAAACACACACTTGGATACAAACGCATGCTGAAGCACTGCGTGAGTTAAACATTTAATCACAGGCGGATAAGCCAGAAGTGATTACACTCAACATAAAGCAACACACCAGGTTATTTTCTTTCTTTCCTAACGTTCATCTCCACTGTTTAGTAATAAAAAGAAGTGAGAAAAAGTTCCTGGTAAATAGTTTCCTACAGCACTCAATGCTAACATGTTAGCAGTGATGCAGTGCTTTAAGTGACAGTTTTAGTTTGTTTTTTCAACTTATGGTTGAGGTGATCAAATAAGAACTTTTGTCAGTGCACTCAGAAAACCCTTTTTGTTAGAATAAAATGATGACGAGAAGGCAGTGTTGTACACAAGGATTTGTATGGTAGTGATAATATATATAACAAATGCTGCTTTTATAATAATACACCTGCATAGTGCAGTTTATCCATGTGACCAATGGGAGGCTGTTTTAATTTAACCTAGGGAAAAATCTCGAAAACAAGGTTCATTTTCTAATTGTTTTTTTTTTATTGGTTGACATTCTACAGTGGTGTTAAAATGGATTTAACCGGTGCACAGCTCATGAACACAAAGACATTTTCGTACCAATAAGTGATGAGAGATGCAGATGAGTGATTATGTGTGATGAGGCTTTGTTGACTTCTGTCTTTTTTCCTGTTTGTGCTCCAGCTGTCGCAGCAGCAACAGGAAGAGCCTTGGCGTGGGCACGCCGTCACCCACGCTGTCCCGGCCGCTCTCCCCGCTCTCACTCCACACCGGTAAGATCTACTGCAATATTTGCTATCCTTTTAATCCCAGCAGGTCCCAACATGAGCACTGCTACAAAAAACATGTTAGCATTAACGTTCTACTTCAGCTGCAGTGACATAGCAAAGCACCACATTGGTCAATCACATTAATGCAAGTGCACGTAGAACCTAAAATACCTGGTAGAATTGTGCTCACTTTCATGTTGCAAGCTGTTGCATAATCTTGCTTCAAAAATTATAAACTGCGGTATGGTGTTTTTGCATTTAATCCCTTCCATGGTCACCCCCCTTTTTTAAGAGTGCTGAGGGTGAAGGACAAGGGATGTTCAGAGGGGGATAGCAGGTCGATTGTAGACGTCACATAGACATGGTTTGCATCATCTGAAAGCTGGGATCCTGAGTATTAATTTGAGATGCAGCTCAGCACTTTGTCAAGGTTTTCTAGTCATAACTCAGGTCATTTTATACGGTGAGCTCAAGTTTTTAAAAAGTGGTCTCACTACAGTAATTGCTACTATGGAGTCTAACATCATCATACATGAACACAATTGGACTCATTGAATTCACAAGAGTCACAGTTTTTCAGTCAGATGCAATTTAATTAATTCAAGACTGTTTAGGGATCCGAGTGTAAGAAATGTTCAAATACTCAATTTTAGAATGGGCGAAAATAACACATTTGGACTACATGAGAAAAACTGCATGTTTTTTCCCCCAGCTGTCTGGGATTATCATAAAGTGGGTATGTCTGTAAAGGGGATACTCGTAGGTATCTATAGAATCCATTTTCATTTGGATGTCTTGAGGTCAGAGGTCAAGGGACCCCTTTGAAAAAGGTCATGCCTGTTTTCCCTCACCGAAATTTAGCCTGCTACTGGCTTCGAAAGACAAAAGGTCAGCAGGGCCCGCTGGCTGGCCAGTTCAAGTAAAGGGGTTGATTAGCCTTTTTAAACTTGATATTCTGTTTTGTATTTTAACTGTGCTCTGGAGAAACATGTCCACACCAACCATCGCAGTGTTTTGCCATTCTGAACAGAAATGTTGGTGGCAGCAAGTAGTTGTTTCCATACTGTTTCAGAACAGATTGATATACTGCTAAATATAAGTATCAGTCCACTCCAGTCCCAATATGTTGAGGTCTCTTAGTTCTTTAAGTAGGTTTAAATGGTATCATTCTCATCTGTCCAAAACAGTGGAGATGAAATTGTGAGCTTCAGAAAGGCTTGTAGTGAACACACACTCAGTTCTAGAACTTCTCAGAAATCAAATTTTCACATTAAATTATTAATTATTAAATTAAAATCTACCATCATCACTCAGCCCTGATCCAGCCTCTGCAGAACATCTGGACCAACAATCTGCTTTGCTTCATGTCACACTTGTATCGTCAATGTTCTGGTAATTAATTTGGACTTGGAGATGTTCAATATGTATATCAATGAAGAAATTAAGGGCGCACACACACTTGGCCCAGATGATCCGTGCTGTGCTTTAGGGTTATTGTCCAAATGTTTTTAAACATTTCATCTGACCAAATCTGCAGTAAACACGCCACTTGCGCATCAGACCACCGCAAACTTCCGGCGGCATCTTTTTAAAGTTCCGTTGCGGGGGAACAGTTGTATATAAATAGACTTCAGGACCGCTGTCCATGCTCGAACTCATGCTCGCACACGTGAGCATGCTCGTGCCCGTACATGTTCACCCACGCTTTACAAAAGCCCAACTATCTCAACCGGGCCGCGGCCAGCAAGCGTGCATGGAACTGTTGTACTCACACTGGTCAAATGAACTAGAATTTAACCGTAAATCGTGATTAGGCACTGTATGAATGGACAGTGTGAGTGCGCCCTATAGCGCAGAAATGATAAAGATTGAAATGCTAAATGGTCGATGTCCTTCAGCTTTCTAAATCAACAATAGTACAGACAGTGTGCAGCCTTTTAGGGCGCACTCACACTGTCCTTCTGTACCGGGCCAAAACCGTTTTTTCAGCTAAAGCCTAGTACGTTTAAGCAGTGTGAGTGCACCCGTTCCGCGCATAACTGCGGACAGCAGGCCATCCACGGCCCGCTTGAAAGAGGTGGGCTTTTGTAGAGCCCGTTTGCACATGTACGAGCACGAGCGTGCGCACGTGTACGAGCACGGGCACGAGCCCTACGGCGGTAGCGGTATGTGCGCCTGTTCGGACATAGAAAATAGAAAGACGGACCATGCACGGACATTTAACAACAACAACAATGGCGGTTAAAGGTTCACGTTGGTGTGATGCGGAGGTGGAGTGTTTATTGCAGATTTGGTCGGATGAAAATATTCAAAAACAGTCGACAAGACGCACAAAAACTCCGAGGTCTGTGGAAAGATTTGTAAACAAAGCCACACACACGCGATCAATGCATGTGACGTGTTACGGCATGATGACGTATGGACAGCAAGAAGCATTTGCGCGAGGCCCAGGCAGTGTGAGTACAAACGGGACTGGGGCGCGGGGGGAGAGGGAGGGGGGACAAGTACCCTAAAGCACGGGGCGCGGTGCGGAAGGACAGTGTGAGTGCGCCCTTAATGCCATGAAGCAGCTGCACGCTATGAAAAGAGTTTTGCTCAAGAGCTCCTCATACCAGCCGTGTATGTGGTCCCTTTTGAACTCAATTATGCTGAGGATTTTCTAATCACAGAGTGCAGTCGGGCTCTAATTGGGTCTCTCTTGTGTCCTAATTGGTACTCAACCACTTGCATGTATACGAACCACATTCTTTAGTGAATCCAGACTTCTAGACTCTGGTGAGATCAAACTGGATGAGGCGTCTCCCTGAATTAAGAGATAGGTGGTGTAATGTTTGGGAAAGTAATACCAAGATGATATATTGGACCTGTCTGAGGTGCCGGTTAATGTTGTGGGTTTTGCAGTGATGGGGGGGTTCCTGCATAGACATGATGTCATCCTTTCTTGAACAGTTCCACTTGTAAATGCAACCATATGGTTTTCTGTTTGCTCTATTTTCACAAGTTTATTATTACAGTTGTGAATAGTACCAGTAGTAACTCTGTCTTTCCTCTTTCAGCGGCGAGCAGCCCTTTAGACAGCCCTCGAAATGTGTCGACCAGTGCCTGCCTCAACTTTCCATTTGCCCGAAGGTATGTCAGCACTGCTCGCTTGAATCCTTTTGCCCGTTGAGCGATATATTTGTTTTGCTACATCTAAGGAATCTCAAAATCTCAAAAATAATTTTAGGACTTTTTCCATTCAAACAATCAATAAAAATTGCAACACCTACATTTACAAGTCTGTCATTTTCTAATGATTATTTGGAAAATTACTTGGAGATACATTTGTGATTTGGTACTAACTAAACGGTAGATAGGAATGTGGGTAGCTTTCTATGCAAAGGTTTTTCATTTTCATATTTGCAGAAAGTGTCACTATATCTTGACAACACAGAAAGACAGACAATTTAAAAAAAAAGTCCCGTAGCCTATCTCTACCTCCACCTTCTGTCCCTGTCTGCTGAGCCCTCTCTGTGTGCTCTCTTTCATGGCATCTGCTAGTTTCACCACACCCAACCTACAACAACCAATCAGAGCAGTGAAGTCAATGACTGCTCATTACAGTGATGAAATATGAATCAATATTCTCCTACTGTATTGTCTGACACATTGACACATATGCCAAAATGTGTCTGGGTTTCTAGGTTTACTTCAGTCTTATGTGGCCCACTGAAAATATGCAGTAGTGTTTCTTCCGCTTGCGCTGCCTTTGAGTTCCCGCCCAGCACACTTTTCATTAGATGATGTCATAGTTTTTTAAATGCTTTTTCTCAGGTTTAGGAAAGTTTTACAAATATAAAAACTCCATTCAAAAATCATAATAGCAAGAGCTATAATCCACCTTGTTTGCGGTTTGAGGTGTCCTGTCAAGTTTTACAGATGTCTCTTACAATGGTGGTTTATGGAGAAAATGCTTTTTGTGCCACAAGGAGATTTTTGGTTACAATACTGCCAGTGACTACTGAGGCTGAGCAGCGGCACTTTATTCATAGAATACATCAATGACTTTGAGTCAAGTAGTTAAAATTTTAGTAAGAACTGCAGGTTTTGATTCCTGAGTCAGTATAGCTCTTATTTACAAACCATCGATCATTGTAATTTGAAAACGTGAACCGAAATGAACCAAATACAAAAAAAAACACACTAAAATTAAATCAATCTAATGCGTAGTCACACACTGAGGGTTTCCTGTGAGATTTGGCATGTGTGCGTGTGTGCGTGCGTGCTGGGGCAGAAGCAGGCAGGCTGGAAGCTGCAGAGAGGCAGCAGCGAGGTGAATGAGGCTGACTGAGCCTGGAGCGTTCACACCTTCCCCCTCTGCCAGGTCTCCTTACAGCCAACTCCTCTTCAGCAGGATGAGTGCAGTTTGATAGAGGGTACCCCCGAAGCCCACTCACACATCATTCAACCCGGTTCCCATGGCAACATGCTTGTCTCGCTCCAGGCATTTGTAGCCTACAAGTGAGGCACCACCTTAAAGACACCCAAGAACAGCTGTTTAAAACCTCATAAGCAGTTCAGGTGCTTTATCTTTAAATACGGCGGAAACAAGAAAGAAAAGAACCACACTTCAGAGAATATTATTAGTAGTATTTAGAAAAAAACCTTGAATGTTCAATTCAATGTAATTCATTGTGGATAAACAGTAGTTAAAATACTTTTGCTGCCTTCATTTATTGAAGTGGTCTTGAAAACAACATTGTGAGGTTGTCCTGTTCTATTTAACATCACTCGTTCAGTCTTTCACAGCAAATAGATGTAATCAGTGTCGGAAATTTCATTCAACCTTTGACATTAGGTGTGTAATAATAACATGCTTAATGTTTGTTTGTTTTATTTTTATTTATTCCACTTCAGTTCTGCTGCCAAACTGGAGAGAAGATCCTTTCTCTGGTCATGCTAGAAGTGAAGATTTGTTTCTGTTATGTAAACAATACCTCAAATTAATTTAGTTTGCTTGCTACTCCTTGTATCTGGGCAAATGAAAACTGGCAAGGAAGGCAGCATTGTCAGTACTAATCCCTCAGCTGAATGCCAGAGGTCACATGATCGCCTGCACCAGATTCCCAAAACTCACTCAAACTCTTTGTGCTTTTCTCTTTCTCTCTGTTGCTGTCATGATCTCAGTCACTTGGCCCGAGCTGACAGGTAGCTTCTTTTAATATTCTTGCATCATGTCTGTCGGCTTGTAAAGCTTTTTTTTTGTTCGATATTTCTTATTCACAAACAAATGCTCCTCCTAGAAAAGGTCTCTTTTATGGGAAGATATAGTTTAAAGTGCTGCTTAGAAAACAAATGAGGACATAGAGAATCTTATTATATGTGATTTCAATAAAAAGACATTCATTTCATGCTCTCGTAGTCACAGGACTCGTCCGTCGCCTGTTATGTAAGGGGTTTCCCAAATGAAATGCTAACTAATGCCAATGCTGCCGAGGCTTATGTAACATGCATGTCCCTTTCTGTCAGAGCTGAGGGCCGGAGATGGTCCCTGGCATCCCTCCCCTCATCTGGCTATGGAACCAACCCGCCGAGCTCCACTGTCTCAGTAAGTCATCCCAAACACCCCGGTCGATAGATGGCGGCCAGGCAATTCTAACACCTCACTCAGCCCAAATAGCACATTCGTTTATGCAATAAGGGACGGCGATTGCCAAGCCGGCGATGACAAACTGCTAATTGTTTTCCTCCATCATCTGCTTGGATTAGTCATTCTCTCAGTCTGTTGTGTGTGTGTGTGTGTGTGTGTGTGTGTGTGTGTGTGTGTGTGTGTGTGTGTGTGTGTGTGTGTGTGTGTGTGTGTGTGTGTGTGTGTGTGTGTGTGTGTGTGTGTGTGTGTGTGTGTGTGTGTGTGTGTGTGTGTGTGTGTGTGTGTGTGTGTGTGTGTGTGTGTGTGTGTGTGTGTGTGTGTGTGTGTGTGTGTGTGTGTGTGTGTGTGTGTGTGTGTGTGTGTGTGTGTGTGTGTGTGATTTTATGACAGCTTTTCAACAAAACTTCACAACATCACATATTTGTCACATTAACAATTTACAGAATCCTTATTATTTATTTATTTTTTAACACCAGCTGTGGTAGTTATGTTGACCTGGCCTTAAATCTGATGTTTTTGTTTTGTATCTGAAAAGCTGATTTCGCTTGTTGGGAGGATAAATGTCAGAATATACAGGACAGTGTTTTTTACACCAGGGATTTACTTAAAGTTAAATTAAGAGGTTTTTGAGAATGTGTGTGTGTGTATATATATATATATATATATATATATATATATATATATATATATATATATATATATATATATATATATATATATATATATATAGGCATATCTCATATATCTTATTTATGACTAAAGCTGTAATTGTATTGGTTTACAGTATGATGTAATAAAATAGCATTGAAATGAGCAGTTTGCAGTGGGGGAAGAGTATGTCACTGTGGTTGAAAGTCTGCTTATGTGGAGCTATTATAAGGACGTTTTATGGGGTAGACCCGGGTGCAGACCCAGAGGTCAGTGGGGACAATAGGGCTCTTCAGTGGCCCTCACTGCTCTCTTTATACTCAGGCATTAGAAAGACTTCACAGATGTCGTCCCTCTGGCCCTCTTCGGTTCAGGACACATGGGCAAAAAAATTAAACAGATTGCTGAAACGTACATCATGTCCCGTTCAGTTTGAAAAGAGTTTAGTTTGCGCCTCAGTGGACATTGAAAATAATGTATTTCTGTAAATAACGACGCCTCCGCGGGCCTCATTATTGTGTACACATCACATCAGTGGAAAATATGCTTTCATTATTGGCTGGAGAGGTATTAACTTCATCTTTCACTGCTGTTTGAAATTCATACACCACCTCAGTTTGCGTGGCTCATTTAAATCCTCCACAGTGTATTATCAGTCGGTAGGGTTTATCTTGGCTTCTTGTTGGCACAGAGCGCACTATGCTGCTGTCGTCATAAACTAGAAAGTAAATATGTGTATATCGGATATATTATAATATTTTCAACAGCCAAATGTAGGTTTGAAGGTGCTATATGGAGTAATTTAATATCAATAAATGATATATGAATAAATGTTGTAAATGCAGAAACGCAACTTTATTGCCTGTGTGGTTTTTTTAGTAGACGGGACTGTTATCCCTCCTAAACAGAGTGATGCCACTGAAAAAGGAGGACTGACAAATAGCAACATCCTCTTTTCAAATAAGTAGCAGTAAATAAGTTTACTTGAACTGTGATCTTGAGACCATTTACATTAAGCACCTTTTTTATCAGTCTTTGGCTTAACTCGGTGTTGCTTATCATCCACTTTGGCAACCGGAGCAGGATTAGTGAAATCTTAGAAATGTTCTTTGTAAATAGGTCTGCAGAAATATTAAATAATCAATTTTTTGTCTTTTTATGTTGATTAAAAATTATTATTTCTATTCTCGGTCATTTAATGTAGTTCCACAAACAAATGGTTGTTATTTAAGTTGTTTTCAGTTAGGTCTCAACAGCCAAACCTTATGCTCACTACACAAGATGTTAACAATGCATGATGTTTTTATTTCATGTCTTTCAGAATTTTTATAGTGTGTAGTCATCAAAACAATTATCTCAGGTTGGCTGAAGAAGATAAATGTGGCTTGTGTTTTGGCTAGAAAACCAGCAGATGAATGTGTAGACTGTAAAGTGTTGAATATAGAAATAAAATGATTTTCTCGACTGATGGATCCCTCTTTGCGTCTGCAGTCCTCCTCATCCTCCCAGGAGCGTCTTCACCAGCTTCCCTACCAGCCGACTCAAGACGAGCTGCACTTCCTCTTTAAACACTTCCGCAGCACAGACAGTATGACTGACGAAGATGGGCGGCCCTCGACGGTCATGCGACCTCGGTCTCGGAGCCTCAGGTAGATAATCCTGATTTAACCGGAAAATAGTTTGTTTCCTTCTAAAATGCTACATAATAATTTTAAGAAAATAATGCTTACAAGGTCATTTCTGATTCCCAATATATATATATATATATATATATATATATATATATATATATATATATATATATATATATATATATATATATATATATATATATATATATATATATATATATATATATATATATATATATATATGTATATATATATATATATATATATATATATATATATATATATATATGTATATATATATATATATATATATATATATATATATATATGTATATATATATATATATATATATATATATATGTATATATATATGTATATATATATATATATATATATATATATGTATATATATATATATATATATATATATATATATATATATATATATATATATATATATATATGTATATGTATATATATATATATATATGTATATATATATATATATATATATATATATATGTATATATATATATATATATGTATATATATATATATATATATATATATATATATATATATATATATATATATATATATATATATGTATGATTTTGATATTACATCTTCCTCAAATGTTGGTAATAGCTGTGGGGTAGCGTCTTTTCTTGATGCTGAATTTGGCCTTTTTAAAGTGTCTAATCTTACGCCATAGATCCACTCTGAGATAGGGGAAGTGTTAGTGGGTTAGACTCCACTTGTATATATCCATGAAAACCACTTGCTTTACAGCCCAGTTTGAATCAAGTCTAAACATCTACCCAAACAACTTTGTTGTCAATCAACTAATAAAAAATGTATTTTATACAGATTAAATGTAGTAATCCCTCCCGAGGTATTAACAACCTATTTGTTGCGGAAAGCAACAGTTTAGATTATCTTTGGACAGCAATTACATGTTTTACGCTGTTGATGAGGTCCTTGGTGTTGTTATATACTATTAGACTGTCAGATATCATCATGTCTGTGCTTCAGTATGACCAAGACAAATTCACAAGCAAATGCAGAATTTGGCATCTGAAGTGCCTCTGATAGATTACACATGTCTGTTGGCTTGCAGGCAGGTGGAGATCTGACTGCAGAGCTGTGTGCTTTTGACAACTTTTGTCTGTTGGCTCTGCGCGGTTTGTGCGATGCCTGAGTGCTCTGTGTTCTGGCACCATGGTGTGCCTTTGCGTGGGCATGCTAGCTAACAGAGTGCCTCAGGGATCTAGCTGCTGAACTGTAGTCGAGGGGCGGGGGTGGTTTAGGGGAATGGGAGGGGGCCTGATGCAGACAGCCAGGGTGAGCTCCAGCAGTGTGTGTTGGGCAGAAGCCATCTAGTCTAACAGAGGTGTCTTTCATGACAAAATAAAATGGCTTAGGGAGCCTGTTTACATGCGATAGGTTTTCTCTCCATCTGTTTTGTTTGAAGCATCATCAAGCAAGGTTTTTTTTAATTTAAATATACACCTGTCTCATCAGCCTAAATACTGAAGTGCTGTTGCAATAGATGACTAACTGAGTGATGTTGATGATTCACGCTGTTTGGCCAGGAAAAACCTCTGCTGTAGAAACAGCAAAACCTGACCGTGAAATCCACTCCAATTATAGCTTTACCATATTTGTGCTTGCGTCTGAAATTTTGAGTTTCCTTTGGTGATAACGATGACCTGGACAGGCCTTTGGTGGAAGTGTTCTCTGGGCTTGCCCAAGCACAAATTATTATGTGCGCAACTTTTGCACCCACTTCCTAAAAAATTGACAAAAATTTGTGGGCGTTACTAGAAAATAATAATTGGTGCATAAAGTTGCTGTTTTTGAATTTTTATTTTAGATGAGCCCAGATTAAAACGTGTACAATAATAACCAACATGACTAAATAAAAAGCACAATATTGCTACGATCAGTGCATTTATATGTAACTGCGCTGTTTGTGTCGGTTTATGTTATGGATGGAAATAAAAAATAAAATGATGGCTTAATGTAGGACTAGGATACTGGCCTTAACTGGTATAAATAATATATAAATCTTGGAAAATTCTTGCCCATCAGTCACATTAACTGGGGCATTATGAGATTTGTTGGGGCACTTTTGGTAAATGATAAATTATAGGGAAAATGATGCATGATAAGGAAAAATTATGCATGATAAGGAAAAATTATGCATAAGCAAAAAAATGATGCATGATAAGGAAAAATGATGAGGTAAATGATAAATGATAAGGAAAATGATGCATGATAAGCAAAAAAATATGCATGATAAGGAAAAATGATGAGGAAAATGATAAATGATGAGGTAAATGATAAATGATAAGGAAAATGATGCATGATAAGCAAAAAAATATGCATGATAAGGAGAATGACGCATGATAAGGTTAAATGATGCGTGGCAAAAAGTTTGCCCCCGCATTTTTCCATATCATATGTAAATATAGTCTTTGGGGACAAATGGTTTTAGAGCTACTGAAATCAAATGTTGGCTCACACAGCATTGCTTTTGGCAGGTTGAGATCAAAATACAAGTGTAGATGTTAAAACTCTCAAACCCAATCCATGAGTTTAGAATTGATGTGTATGTTTGGGTGGGTGGAACTGAATTGACTTTTGGTCATCTCTAGATAACTGCGATGGCTTCACTGACAGAACCACTTTCACAGACCATCTTAGTGGAGAGTTGTATTTGATTGTGTATTAGTAAAATTCTAAATGCAGTTGTCGATCAGTTGAAATATACTAATCTGTTTTGTTTCCGTTGCAGCCCTGGGCGATCGAGTGTCTCCTTTGATAATGAGATTGTCATGATGAACCATGTTTACAGAGAACGTTTTCCAAAGGTACACAGCAGGAAACTGTAGATAATTCTCATAGCAAAGACATTTTACATGACCCTTTTTCTAGTTTGTTGCATACATGTGTTGTCCCACCTTAACAAAAAAAATGTTTGATTGTTAATCCACCTAGACTAGACAAATACATCCTGCAGACAGTGAAATCTGAAACCTGTGTCTTTTATTCAAACTAAAAACAGAGTATAGGATGGAAACTGAGGCTGAGTTATGTAGGCCACAGAGCTCAGCAGGTGTCAATGTGATTGTTGAATCACTGGCAATGATCAGCATCAATATTATGGACATCAGATGCTGCAGAGAGTAAAAAATGTAATTTCTGGTCCTTTAAATGCTTCTACTGAATGTTTGTGTGCTTGTCCTCCCTGCAGGCCACAGCCCAGATGGAGGAGCGCTTGTTTGAGATTATCACCCACTGCTCTCCAGACAGCTCCCTCCCGCTGGCCGACGGGGTGCTGGGCTTCATCCAGCACCAGTTGGTCGAGCTGGTTAGAGACTGTCTGGACAAGTCCCAGACAGGCCTGGTTACCTCCCGCTACTTCGCTGAGCTGCAGGAGAAGCTGGAGAAGCTGCTTCACGAGGTGGGGAAACTGAAAGTTGATTTGGGTCCAGCAGGGCCGATGTAGTAATGATACGGGTCAAAATGGATTTGATAGTTGCAAAAATAATATGATGCTATTTTCTACTACATGGTTAAGCATCAGCGGATGAGCTACTACATGTAAACTCATTCATTTGTACACCCGGATGTGATTAAGTTAGGAAAGGGGATCGATCGTGCCGGGGTGCAATGTGCAGTCAGCCACGTCACTCAATAAACGTCTGATAGCTAAAGGCACACACAATAGATCTGATAGTGGAAATTGTCATTGATGCTGAGAGGCGCTTTTGTCACGGATCTTATCTGCGTTGTGATAAAATGTTAGTTTCTATAGCAACCTCTTCCCCTGTTCTTCTGCATGTTGTCAGACAGAAGGCATGGCCGACTCGCTGTACCTCCAGCTGAACTGATAAGTCTGTTCCCATACAGTGGAACAAATGCTGTCTCACACAAAAACACACACGCATAAACCCAAAGACTTATCCTGTGTGCCAAGGCCACTTTGTTTAAAAAGTTAGAGACAGGATAAAATTACATTTTCAATCATCAATAATGCATCTTGTGATACAAATTATTTTCAGTTCGTAAAAGCTGCAATATTAATTTTTCGGGGGATTTTATTTATATGTCACAGTCACAGTTGCCTCTTAACGTTTCTCCTCTGTGCAGCAGCTCTAATTTTCGACCTTTTTTACATCAGATAATTTGTGATAAGCAGAAGAACCTCTACCATGTTACTTGGGGTGAGAAAAAAATAGATTCACTTAACTACTTAATTAGTTTTATTAATTGTTTTTAATGCCTAGTGAGATATTGAGGCTGCATGTACACTCTGTCATGGACCGGTTTCATATTGTGGTAATGGCTCTGACAGCGCAGCGATAACGTTGGGCTTGGCAATGTGAGTTTATGATAACCGTAATGTGGCCAACATGAGTGCCTATCTTGCTCAACTGCAGTCAGGCCAGCCGCCACTCAAATCTCAGGTCAAGTCAGCTGACGCTACGACTGTAGCACACCATTATACAGTATAGTGACGTTTATGTATATATCGAATGCGTAAACATAAACTGACTGATAAACTGACTTTGACACTTTCACAGTATACCATGCAGCCAGTGTTTCACTAGTACTGTCACTGCTGTTGATGGATGATTCATTCAGACTCCACCCACCCACCCAGTCATTATTCTAATAATCCCCTCTTGGTTTAAAGTGATGTCTTGTCTGACGCATTTCTGTCATATAACATCTGTTTTCATATTTCTCTCAATGCTGTCCCCATCTGCTTTGAGCACACTATGGTTTCTATATTTATGTTTCCTGTTTCAGAATGAAGCAGGGCTTCTGCTGCAATCTTTTTTCAGAGGTGGAGGAAGGCGGTGGCACTAGGGGTTGAAATGTGGGCCCTCCCCCTTTTTGATCAATTATTTGTCAATGACACAACTAAGCCCAGATGACAGAGGAGATTTTTATCATTTTTGCACACAGTTATTGTTATCATTTGATTAACTTCATAAAAATACACAGAGATTTTTGATGGTTATTTGATTTCTTTATTTTGATTTCCCTTTTATATAACAAACGTTTTGTTCTTAACAATTCCTCTTCAAGTATTAAACAGTGCAACAAATTGCGCTGAAACTAAAGTTTTACATTGCATCATGTTTGATCAGAAATGTCATGATATTTCACTTTTTCAACATCGTCCTATCCATTCTTTTATTTTGAAGTATGCGTTTTATTCTGTGTTGATATGTTTTTTTCCTCTCTTGGGATTTCTGTGATGAGCGAGTTGTTTGCATAAACATGAATAACCTTGACATAATTTCGCCCCTGCTCCCTTACTGTTTTCCAGGCCTATGAGCGCTCTGAAAGCGAGGAAGTATCCGTCATCATCCACCTAGTGAGGAAGATCCTCATCATTATCTCTCGACCGGCTCGCCTCCTGGAGTGTCTGGTAAGCCGGGAAGAGAAAATCTCTTCCTAATTGAAAATAAGATTACTTTGATCGAAAAGAGTAGAAGTCAGTTCACATTAAAGTAGGACTGAATTGAGCTTCTGACCTCAATTCTCTCTTAGAAAAAGGAGGTGCAAGAACACAAAGCTGCTGATCTTCCTGTTTAAGATTAAACGTTTACTATGTTTCCCTGTCAGTAGATGATAATATTCCCATTTGTCAGTGAGGTTTACGGATTATTTAGAGTAATTGGGTCATTGGCTCTGAAAAAATACATTGTTGAGCTTGTAAATGTAATTTTTTTTTTTAATGCTTTGAGCTTCACAAATTAGATTCCATTCCCTTCCGCTGTATTGGTTTTGTGGAAGAAGGCACAGTGGCAGAAAACTCAAAATATTTGCATGTTTGAATACCACAAGAGTCTATTTTTTACCCTGGGATGTGGGTAATTTTACATTTTTTCTATACATCGGTATTTGGATAACCCCCCAAAAAATATTAAAATAACACTAACCATCTTGAAATTTTTATTTAAACTTCAGGAATCTTAAGTACCTATCTCTGGAGACATGCCAGATTGTGATTATTGGTCATCCAGCTAACAGGATGACTACTGTATTTTCCACACTATAAGGCGCACCACATTATAAGGCGCACCTTCAATGAATGGCTTATTTTGAAACTTGTTTCATATATAAGGCGCACCGGATTATATGGTGCATAGAATAGACGCTACAGTCGAGGCTGGGGTTACGTTATGCATCCATTAGATAGAGCTGCGCTAAAGGGAATGTCAAAAAAACAGTCAGATGGTTGTTGCTTCCTCCACTTCCGCACCATTGATTCGTTAATGTTAAACTCTCTCGCTGCTGCTCTATTCCTGTGTTCTACTGCGTGACTAATCGCCTTGAGTTTAAACTCTGCGTCGTAAGCGTGTCTCTTAATAGGAGCCATTTTGGGGTCTTTACACAAACACACAAATGGAAATGAAACGGCACGGTTCGCGCAGTCATGTATCTCAACATGCACCGCGCGTTACTTCTTCTACAGGGGAAAATAGAGTCGGCGGCTGCTTACCGTAGTTGCGAGACCTGTTGTGGCTCAATATTGGTCCATATATAAGGCGCACCGGATTATAAGGCATCTTGCATGAGAAGCTGAACATCTTTGAGACCTCAGTCGTCTTTAACTTTTAACCACTGACACAGATTAAACACTTGATTTTGCTGTAACCTGGTTTGGAGCCAGTCCATATTAATGAGATTTGGATGCTGTTGACAGGAGTTTGACCCGGAAGAGTTTTATCACTTACTCGAGGCAGCAGAGGGTCACGCCAAAGTCGGCCAAGGAATCAAGACGGACATCCCGCGCTACATCATCAGCCAGCTGGGTCTTACGCGGAACCCATTAGAAGGTAAATGACTTACACTCTGTGCACACTTCAGTAGCCTGAAAATCAGGTTAAGTCGGTTCAAGAGCTTTTATAGGTTTACTGTCACATATACACTGTGGGAACCAATTTTCTGTACAGCTAGATGACATTTACAATACATTGTCTAATAGAACATCTCATTTCCCTTGAAAAGCTGCTGTGAAATAAGTAGAGTGCAGCGGAGTATACTTTAAACACTGTCTTTCTTTCCCTTGTTTTTAGAAATGGTGCAGTTCGAACAGTATGATGCCACTCCTTCAGTGTCAGTGGAACCAGATACTGCTAATGTGGAGGTAAACTTTAATTTTATTATAATTGACTCCCTGTAAGTGTTTACAGTATTTTATATTGGAGGAGGATATGGTTTAAGAATTAAAATGAAACACATTTCCCTGGTTTTTAATAGTTTTAGCCACCTTTTTAGTGCTGTGCTTGATGTGTCTTAGGAGATTTTTTGTGTTTTTTCTATTGACCCATTTTCGTGTGAAAATGATATTATAAATATATTATTATTATTTTTGTTTTTTATTATTAATAATTATTTTTGTTTGATGGGCTACATGATGCCAAACATGCTTAAGGTTAAAACAAATCTCTCTCAAGTTGACATTAATTATATTGTTTATTTTTTATTTTTTAACCTACCCATAAACAACCACAAGCATCACATTTATGCTCCCTCTCTATAGAATAAGGCCCCACAGACGCTGACACCGACTCGAAGGAAACCTTTTGAGAGTGATTTTGAAACGATCAAACTCATCAGTAATGGAGCTTATGGGTAAGAGGAAAAGGCCGTTGTTTCAGCTCTCTTTTCTTTTACGTGCCATTGATTATTAGTTTCCTATAAGACTTAAGTGGAGAAGATCTTTTTTTTTAACCAAGAGCTACATAAACTTGAAAACAACTATTTTCAGTGTGCGTGCGACTGACCTGTACATCGCTAATGAGCACAGTCAGGAGAACTTCAAAGCTGCATTCTTAATCGTTCAAGCTGCTTTTTTAATCCGATGATGATAAGATCAAATCTTGTGAAATAAGACTAAAATGACAAAATTATCAATTTAAAAAAACTAAATAAAAAAAAGGCTGACGATTAGAACTGGTTTGAAGTGAGAAAGGCTTAAAGCAAGCAAGCATTTTGGCTTAAAGCAATTAGTAAATGTAACGACCTTTCATCAACCTAAACTGGACGAAAACGTTTTTGATTTGTCGTCGACTAAAATAGATAAACATGACTAGAATGTGACAAAAATGAATAATTATTTTCGTCTAAAGACTAAGACTAGATCTAAAATAGCTGCAGAGAGTTCCTATCTGCGCAGTTGTGTTTTGAATCAGAAGATGATGCAGGGAATCCTAAATCTCAGAAGTAAAAGTTAGAATTCAAAAGTAGCTTCAAGCAGCCAGAAACACCTGTGTTTCACCAGGTTTTCAATGAGAATATCCCTTCAAGTTTTCTTGAATCATTTTGACTGTCGAGTGTGAAGATAATAGGTCTAATGTGTTCCATGTGTTTTTTGACAGTGCCGTGTATCTGGTCCGTCACAAGGAGACCCGCCAACGATTTGCCATGAAAAAGATAAATCGACAGAACCTGGTGCTGAGGAACCAGATCCAGCAGGCTTTTGTGGAGCGAGACATCCTGACTTTTGCCGAGAACCCCTTTGTTGTCTCCATGTTCTGCTCTTTTGAGACAAGACGCCACCTCTGCATGGTCATGGAGTATGTGGAAGGTAAAGTAGAGAAAGACTAATGTTTGTGATTTAAGACATCTGACTCTATCAAATCTAGAGCGTCTGAAACTGGGGTGGTGATGTAGAACTAGAAATAAGGAATAACAGGCAGAAATGAAAATGAACACTGCCCAATGGTTCTCTGTTTTTCTGTTCCATTAAGGTGGAGATTGTGCCAACCTGCTCAAGAACATGGGCCCGCTGCCTGTAGAAATGACGAGGTTGTACTTTGCTGAAACGGTCCTGGCCTTGGAGTATCTTCACAACTATGGTATTGTGCATCGGGATCTCAAACCTGACAAGTGAGAACACAAACCAACCTGACTCCCATTTTAAGGTTTTTGCATGGACCAGCACTGTCTGTAGAGCCACTGCCTTATCTTTTGGAAATGTACTGAGTATGACCCAGTACTCTTGCTTTTTTTCATCAGGATTAATCAAATGCAACCTAATTCAATTATTATGCTTATGTGGATCATGGATTGTTATATCTTTTCCACCCAACAGTTTGTTGATTACATCCATGGGCCACATCAAGCTGACAGACTTCGGCCTGTCTAAAATTGGCCTGATGAACATGACCACCAATCTGTACGAGGGTCATATGGAGAAAGACACAAGAGAGTTTATAGACAAACAGGTGAGACTCGTTGCAATGTAGGAGACAAAACATCTTTTGGCATATAAAAAAAAATAAATGACACAACTGATGATGGAAGCAGCCGTGTCCTCAAAACTCACCTGTGTTGGTTTGCTTGTGCAGGTGTGTGGCACCCCGGAGTACATTGCCCCAGAGGTGATCCTCAGACAGGGCTATGGGAAGCCAGTGGACTGGTGGGCGATGGGGGTCATCCTCTACGAATTCCTGGTCGGCTGTGTTCCGTTCTTCGGAGACACACCTGAAGAGCTTTTTGGCCAAGTTGTCATTGGTGAGCGCTGAAATAAGACCTTACTCATTAGAAGAAAAGGTTAATCTTTCATTATTAACTTACAACGTGGCATCAGCGCTTGACACACTTAAAAATGTTGCTTTCAACAAATTACCACACAAAAACAATGTGTTATGTATATATTTTTTCTTCAAACAAAACTGATTATATTTAAAGTGAAAAAAATTGCTGTCCCATTCAGAAGCAAATTTATTATTTTGTGTTTTTATTCACGATGATCCAACTAGTTTGTTTTTTTGTGTTTGTTTTTCAGATGAAATCATTTGGCCAGATGGAGACGATACCTTACCTATTGATGCCCAGGATCTGATCACGCGCTTACTCAGACAGAGTCCTTTGGACCGACTAGGAACTGGTACTGCTCACTTTACTTCTGATTAACACATGAAAAAGCTGCAGATGTTGTTTGATACAGACTGATACTGTATTTTGTAATTTTGTAGCCGTAGGGAAATTTAAATAGTGACTTTTTCCTAAACATAATTAATTTAATAAACTTTCTAAATTATATGTAAAACTAGAATTAACAAGTGAGAAAAAAAATTAGGAGACACTGTTAGTGAGAGGTAGAAATATGAATCGCCCATGTGTCAAAAGGATTTCAATTCACTTTAGGCCTTGTATTGTAGCCTCTTGAGTGGATTGAAGTCACAATGGTTCCCTTTCATAGCATTCGTTTTGTGTCTCACCATGGGGAATGCCTCCTGCGTGACCTCATCAGACGCACAATTACATAACGCCAGCCCCCCTATTGACTGTCACACGTCAGCGTTGTCACACAAGCACTTTCATGCACTCTGTAATAAAAATGTCCCCACACGTGCATCCAGGCAGATTACCGAAGGCGCGGTCAAATGTGAAAACATATACAAAAAAAGATATGTTGACAAACAAGTCGAACTTGTCTGCCATAACACAGCTCGTGGGGCCCGACATCCCCACGGCCGTGACAACGCAGACGGTCCATGCGCCTCCACGCCACAGTTTGGAGGCGTCAGAGTGCGTGGACGGGTCTGGGTTTTCGGATAAATGCAGAAAAGAGCATGATGTCATGTCAACAGACAGGTGGGGCTACAATCCCTCTAGTTACACATGCTGGTACACAGACTGATGGCCTGGAGCAGTGTGCACCTGTTGTCAGTCAGAGCGACTCATGTACCAGGCTGAATTGGGGGGCGGATCTGTTATCCAGGGGCGATCCACTTTATGCAGACTGGAGACTTCACCCCAACGTGGTGAAACAGATCTGGTCACAGTTCAGGCAGGCAACCGTGGACGTTTATGCGTCGGCAGGGAATGCGCAGTGCCCCTTGTTCTTCTCTCCAGGGCTCCCACCCCCCCTGGGTGGATGCACTGTCACAGGAGTGGCCGAGAACCCTCCTGTATGCTTTTCCCCCAGTGGTAGCCCCACGTTGGCCAGGGAAGCACTGGCTGGCAGAGATCTTTCAGCTCTCACCACTTTGCAGGGACCTGTTGTCTCAGGTGCGGGGGGAGCCTTTCTTTCCCACCTAGAGCGGCTAGCTCTATGGGCTTGGCCCGTGAGTGGTTCAACCTGAATACAGCAGGGCTTCTTTTTAATGTTATTGACACTATTCAGTGTGCCAGAGCCTCATTAACTAGGACATTGTATGAGCACAAGTGAGAGCTGGTGCTCGAAATCACAAGCGATTCCTTTTCAGTGTACTGTGGCAGTGATTCTGTCATTCTTACAGGACCTTATTGAGAAGGGTAAGGCTTTCTCTACTGTGAAGGTGTACTTGGCTGCCATTTCAGCCTGCCATGTCTGTTTTGACAGAAAGACAGTTGGTCAGCACCCTTTGGTGTGTCAATTCATGAAGGGAGCGCGCCTACATTTAGGCCACCGGCTCCATCGTGGGATCCTCCCACAGTGCTAGGTGTTCTCTCCTGTCCGTCTTTTGAACCCATGGAGCAAGTGTAATTGAAAATGTTGTCCCCGGAGACAGCATTATTGCTTGCTTTGGCCTCCGCCAAGCGAATAGCTGAGATTCTCTGTGCATCAGGCATCTATACATCTTCACCTAGGAATACTGGGGTCAGTATGCAGCCTAAACCAGCCTTTATCCCAAAAGTTTGGGGCCTGTGCTCCCCTATAGAATTGGCTGCTTTCTATCCCTCGCCTTTCTCCTCTGAGGAGCATCAGCGTTTGCATAACCTGTGTCCAGTTCGTGCACTGCGAACCTTCATCGACAGGACCCAGAGCTTTAGACAGGGCAACCAGTTATTTGTGTCCTGGGCAAAGCCACATGTTGGGAAGCCTGTATCCAAACAGCGTCTTTCTCACTGGATTGTAGGGGCTATTGCCCTTGCTTACACTAGCAAGGGTCTCCAGCCCCCTGTTGGCTTACGGGTACATTCCACCAGGGGTCTAGCGACCTCTTGGTTTTTTTTTTAAGGGACTTCCCATTCAAGGGGTGTGTGCAACAGCGTGCTGGGCCTCACCCCACACATTTGCAAGATTCTATAAGTTGGAGGTCACAGCACCAGCTCTAGATCCTATCAAGTAACGTGTCATCTTTACAGGCATGTCTGGCAATCTGAGAGTCAGTATTTTTTCCATAGTGCGACACGAAACGAATGCAATGAAAGAGAAGTTAAGGTTATGGATATAACCATGGTTCTCTGATTAGCATGAGTGAGTGTCTCACTAGACCACCCTCCTTGCTAGAGAAGCGAGGAAGAGGTGAGCTTGTTTTGAATGACGACTCTGGCTATGTCAGCCTGTTATATAGGGGGAGGGTCCCTGCTCCCCCTGACATAGGCGTCATCAATGCCAGCCAAAAGGTTACTGGCGGAATGTTATTGTGCTTCTGATGAGGTCACGCAGGAGGCGTTCCCCATGGTGAGACACTCACTCATGCTAATCAGAGAACCAGGGTTATATCCATAACCTTAATTTTCTTACACTATGTGGTTATAGGCGGAGCCTCGGAGGTCAAACAGCACCCGTTCTTCCTGGGTTTAGACTGGAATGGACTCCTGAGGCAGAAAGCTGAATTCATCCCTCAGCTGGAGGCGGAGGACGACACCAGCTACTTCGATAGTAGGTTACCACTGGACTTCCGACTTAAAGAGTTGGTTTTCTCCCACATTTAAAACACATTAAATATAATACTGTATATCTACAGCATTTGTGGTGACTGTTTAAATACCTCTCCTATGATGTACAAATGTATAATGGCCGTGAAATGGAAACTCTACAGACTGGGTTCTCATATTTGGAAAGAAAACTATTTTTTAGAAAATATTAAGTGCCTTTTCCTTTTTCCGTTTTCAGCTCGTTCAGAGCGTTACCATCATTTGGCGTCTGATGAGGATGAGGAAACTAATGATGAAGAGTCTTCCTTGGAAATTAGACAGTTTGCTTCCTGGTCCCATCGCTTCAGCAAGGTAAGGCCTTCATGTGTTGGAAGACCAAAAAGTGATCAACCCTTTGAAAAATTGGTACACGAGAAACTTGCAGCTTTATTTCTATGGATATTTACAATGTTTACATAAGTAGGGCAGTACTCATATTTAAATTAAATCTGTTTTCATAATTGAGTAAAAGATAACTATTACCTGCTGTTTCTGCAAAGTGGAGGGTCTCTTGTGTTACTCAGTTTTACACCCTCTCCTGTTCAACGTTTCAGGTTTACAGCAGCACAGAACATCTGGCAACGCCGTCCAACCTGAGCTTCTCTTCTGACCGCAGTCACAGCGAGGACAAGGAGGACCGCGGGGACATGGGAGGAATCAGTCCCTCCCCGAGCCCAGCCGAAAGCAGCGCTGAGCGCAGACATGCCGGACGCATGGCCAGGTAAGTTTAAGATGTGTTATACTGTTCATCATTATCTCATTTGTATTCCCATCATTATTTTTTCAGTCTAGCTTTGTGGTCATTTTAAGGCTTTTTGTTCATTTTTATTTTGTGTTTACAACTTTGTTGTTAGGTTACATGAAAAATCCCTGCTGAAAAACATAACCTGCCGTAAAAGCATTCTCTTAACTGTGTAACAGCAGCAAGCAGTCGGTGTGGTGTCGTGTCACTTGTACCAGTTGGTTTACCTGTTGAACTGGTCTTTGACTATTTGTAGCCTTCGGCCTCGGGCTTCCTCCAGCTCCTCCCAGTCTGAGAGGAGCACCAGTCCTCTGGTGATGAGCAGCACCCACAGCCTGGAGACGATGCCCCGCTTTGCTCTATCCACTGATGATGAAGGTAAAGGTAGATTTTTTTACATTTATGTTCACAAAATGTATGAGTGCTTCTATTAGAAGCCACAGTGAGAGTATTTACATGTTTACCTTTTTAACCCATGTCCCCCGCAGCTGAGGTGGTTGTATCAAATCTTCGGAGGATCAGGATTCGCAGCAACAGCACTGGGGCGAAACACTCGTCCCCCAAGGACCCGGCCGGCCCTCGGCGCTTCGGTAACCAGCTGGAGACGCCAGACAGACAGAGGCTTCCCTGTGGAGGGAAGGTTCCCAAGTCAGCCTCTGTCTCAGCCCTGTCTCTCATCATCACTACAGGTAGAGAAGGTTATCATCAACACAGAATTAATGCAACAATAAGCCACAACTGCTACACCTACTAACATGGACTAGTAAAATCCAAGTATGTAATATATTTATATGTTTTTGTTGTATATGTTTGTAATCATGGAAGTAAAACAGGCTATTTATCAAGAGCATAAAATAAAAGTGACTCAGCTCTAACTGACATTGTGTAGCTATGGACAGTGAAATACTCATAGCATAGAAAGCACTTTCTGTTGACATATTCAGATGGAAACGGTGCCATGTTTCTTTCAGATGACTGTCCCAGTGGCCTCCAGCCAAGTCCCATCTCCCCACGCTCTCTGTCCTCCAACCCTTCGTCCCGTGACTCCTCCCCCAGCCGGGACTTGTCGCTCAGCCCCGGCAGCCTGAGGCCTCCCATAGTCATCCACACCTCAGGGAAGAAGTATGGCTTCACCCTGCAGGCTATCCGGGTCTACATGGGCGACAGCGACGTCTACACGGTGCATCACATGGTGTCGGTGGGTGTCACCACAAGACTTTAATCTGTTTGACAAGAAACACAGCCTTAACTAGTCCTCAGGCGTTGTCATGTGTCCGTAAATTGCTTTGCTCCGATGACTGAAGAGAGGTGTGAAAAGGGGCTTATGTAATGCTCAAATTAAAGTCCTCTCCTCACACTCACTGTGTTGCGGTTTTAACAGAGTGTGGAGGAGGGCAGTCCGGCTCACCAGGCAGGTCTCCGCACTGGAGACCTCATCACCCACATGAACGGAGAGTCAGTCCAAGGCCTGGTCCACACTGAGATGATAGAACTGCTACTGAAGGTACAACGACTCACTCAGACTGCTGTGGCACGTTATCACTATTCAGTTTTTTGTCCTTAAGACAAATTAATCATTCTTTGCTCCCTGTGAAATGTACAGAGTGGCAGCAAGGTGGCGCTTCAAACCATAGCACTCGAGAACACGTCAATCAAAGTGGGTCCAGCTCGGAAGACCAAACACAAAGGCAAGATGGCTCGTCGCAGCAAGAAGAGCAAGAGGAGAGATAATTACGACAGGTGAGAATCTACCGTTTGGTTTCCTGCAGTGTTACTCATCATTTGTTTACCTGTGAGGTTGGTAACTAGTTGATATCGTCAGAAAAACTGTCTCCCCCTAGGGTTAGACATTGTTAAGTGAAGTAGCAACTCGGTATTACTTTAATTACATTCCCTGCATGGTATGTCCTTTTCTACTGGTGATTTTTTTTTTCTCTCAACTGTTAATACTATATTAATCTCAATTTATACCAAAATGTGTACATGCTTTGGCACACATTATTTAATTTGGGCCATACCTATATATTATATGTTTATATTCACTTGTATTTTTTTTTTAAATACACAACAAATGAAAGTGTTTTGTATTTAATAGTGTGGAGTAATTACATGTGGACGGATGTGGATGTTGAGATATTAGCATAGATCCCTAAATATCTTTCAGGGCCATCAAAACACACAGAATACCCCAAACTTGGTGTGAGTGCCCCTCCTCAACTCACTGAACTGCACAGTATCACATATCTTCCTCTTGTCTTGTTCCTCCAGAAGACGAAGCATCTTGAAGAAGCTGTCCAAGCAGAGCACAGTAATGCA
The DNA here is from genome assembly GCF_963691815.1 of Echiichthys vipera. Taxonomy (NCBI): domain Eukaryota; kingdom Metazoa; phylum Chordata; class Actinopteri; order Perciformes; family Trachinidae; genus Echiichthys; species Echiichthys vipera. The sequence continues at coordinate 19,243,657 of NC_139828.1, read as the reverse complement.
CAGCAGTCGCAGCTTCAACTCAGGGCTCCAACACTCAGTTTCCTCGAGTGAGAGTCTTCCGGGCTCCCCGACACACAGCCTCTCCCCCGGCCCCTCCACACCCTGCCGGAGCCCCGCACCCGACCATCAGGCCTTGGGTGAGCTTGGTGTGATTTTAGAATTATTCATGATTAAATTAAATGGTTGTTGTGGTTCTTGACTTTAAATTAGCAACAGATATTTTACCTCCCCTTGCAACCCCAAGTGGTGCTGCAGTTGCAAAGACAGCCAGATAGGGATTTCTTTTTGTTTTCCTCTGAGCTAACGTTACCAACAACAGGACACACTGCACTTGTTTCACAACAAAAAAAAAACTTTACAGCGTAGACAATGATAACATATTTTCTGAATGTTTATTTTCATTTGATCTAGTAGATCAAGTGGTCAGGCTGGCAATCGTCACCAGATATATCAGTTGCTTGTTCATGTCATTTGCAACATGGCTACCGCTAGCACCCTGGCTACTATCTGCAGCAAGAAACACCTGTAAGAATCCCAATTTGAACCAGAAACCCAGATCTCAGTGGTGTGATAAAGGCAGAGTAAAATACAAGCCTCTGTTATTATTGTATTAAATTTAAGTACAGGCACAGCTCAAGGAAGTCGACACTTTGCCAGGAGTTCGTACCCAGTGGCAGACAGTGAAAGCGAGGCTTATAGGGAACCAGTTGAAACACCAGCTGTGTCATTATTCTGTAACCATTGTTCAATTAACTTTTGCTTCATAACAATAAGTTAAAACAGAAAAGTTATCTGTAATCTGTCATCTTTTAAAGAACTGGCTGTGCATGAATATGGTAAAATATTGAGGTTTCTATAATTAGTGTTGTGCAATGTCTGAAGAATTTTTACCTCTTCTTTCCAGAAAATAACTCTCCTCAAAGCACGTCTCCTTGCTCCAGCTCTCCCAGTTCCCCTGCTGCACACATCCGGCCCAGCTCCCTCCACGGCCTGGGCTCTAAACTCAGCACGCAACGCTACACCAAGGTGGGTCGCCGGAAGTCAACCAGCAACATCCCCCCCTCGCCCCTGGCCTGCAACTCCACATCCTCTACCCAGCCTCTTTCTCCACAGCGCTCTCCCTCTCCGCTGTCGGGCTTTTCCAAAACCTTTCACGGCTACCATGGCAAAACCCTGTCCCCACCCACCATCGTTAGACACATTGTCCGGCCTCGCAGCGCCGAGCCACCTCGGTCTCCTCTCCTGAAGAGGGTACAGTCAGCTGAGAAGCTGTCCGGTGTGTATCACGCAGATAAGAAGTCGTACACCCCCCGCAGGCACACGCTGGAAGTGCCATTTTACTGTGAGGGGGACCTGCTGGGTGACTTGGAGTTAGAGGGTGCCTGTGGAGGCTCCTATTTTGGGACCGATATCAGCAGGTTAGGGGGATACATCGGCAGCCAGAGGCTGAGGGACTCTGGGATTGAACGGTCGGAGCAGCTGGTCGTGATGCGAAAGCTCAACCTATCAGAGCGGCGAGACTCCTTTAAGAAACAGGAGGCGGTGCAGGAGGTGAGCTTTGACGAACCGGAGGAGAAAACCAGCACTCCGGTTACAGTGACCACCACAGCTCCAGGAGCCCAAACACAGCATCAGCAGCAGCACAGGACGGCCTGGATGGTCACTCGACCCCAAAACAGCGTGGAGGTGGAGCCGGAAGTGCCAGCGGTGAGGAGGTTCACACTGGTGCCCCAGATCGCTGTGCAGGGCTCGACAGAGAGTGAGCAGGACGAGTGGGAGCCATGTTCAGATGGCGAGGAAACCAACGAGACGCCTGAGCTGGAGGCGGCCGTCACTCCAGCTCAGCCACAACAGGCAGGGTGTCGTCTTGGTGACAACAGCTGCAGTCAGGCAGCAGAAAGCACCTCCACTGATCCTGGATCATCAGCAGAGAAGACTGAGTGCAGAGAGGAAACTCCACAAAAAGGGCATCTGAGAAAGTGACACCTCACCTCAGCACTCTTTCCAACCGCTAATATATTTTCTTTCAAGTCTTTCAAAAGTTGTTCACTCATTTACAAACTTGTCCGGCTGAGAGAAAGTGGGAGAAGATTTTACTTGAATTTTTTAATTGTAAATATTTGCCTCAAAGCATTGCAGACATCCTGGTCTTATTTATTACATTTGTAAACTATAAGTCAGTAAATGGGAAAGAGGGAAGTTCTCATTGGTTGAATAGCCAAGGCAACATTTTTTTTTGTATCCCAAAAATGTTGTTTTATTTCTTTTGACTGGATTGTTTTTTGTATAAATGTCTATTTTTTAAAATAAATTGTTGGAGTACAGAGTAGTTTGATAATCCTGGGAATAATTGTTGTAGGACCAAAAGGTACAAGAAGCTGTGTCAGTTTAGATTTGAACAGTGCAGCTTCCAATAGTGTAATACTGCTGTTACATTGATCTCCATAAACTTATGAATGACCTTTGGTTCACACTGTGAGTGACATGTTTGATGTGTCATTTGCGGATCAGTTGTATCTCTAATATACAACTGCAATACAGATTTTTGTTTTGCTGCTTTGCTAAGGCAATACATCCTAGAAGAAAACATCTAAGCTATTAACCACTAATTAGCATGCAGGAAAAAATGCTCAAGTTCCAAAGCCGCTCAAAACTGGGAAGCTTTACACATGTCAGGCTACAACTATTGTTCATGAATCAATCAGAGATATTAATTCATGACATTAGTTGTTCGTGGGGAAAAAAACAGCACTGAATTATAGTTGAAGACAGAAAAAAGAAGTTAGATTTGTAAAAAGATAAAAGTTGTGCCATTCACTTGTTGATCATGTTCCTTGCAGTGTGAATGGTCACAGCATCCTTTTTCAGTGCAGGGTAATGTTAATATTGCACACTGAAGACAAATGAAACAGACTCCAGAAGGGTATTAGGTGCCATGATATCAGTGCAGTGTCCTCTAAGCCATATCTTTAAAGACAGAAATGTCAGTTGAAATCACCTGTGTTTATTATCTCAACATGAAGATGTTTGTGTTTCTTTCCACCGGTGAGTCTCAATGGCATCTCGTAAAAAAGTTATGGAAGTCCCCGATGTTACAGAACACAACACACCCTCGCTTTCTTGCTGCTCGATATAAACTTAGTGTGATACCAAATCGTAAAGGTATTTCAAATTTTTTAAATTTTTTTTACTGCTGCAAGTTTTGACATGTAAACACAGATTCAGCATGGCTCAACATCCTCACTATACTACTCAAAGCATGCAATTTGCAGGAAAAACAGAGTAGCCAAATCAAAATCTACGTCTTCTTCAGGGCCTGGAGGCAAATATCTTTTTGTTTAAAACATTTTTGTTGGGTTTATTTTTGGGACAATTGGTAACTGGAAAAAGTGTTGAATCCTTGTGTATTTTTTTTGGAGTATCTTTTCCTGAAATCGTAGCTTTCGTCTTCGTTTTTTCGCGAGCATGTAAGAGACAACATACCTACAAGATCTGTTCCTACTTACTTTATCGTGTAGTGATGTTTACATCGATGGGGGGGGGGGGGAAGTGCACTAATGTATTTTGACATGAACTGTATATGTTGAAATTGAAAATGGCAGAGGGAATCCCTTAAACTGAATCCAAACCCAGGGCTTTCTTTGAACAAATGTTTTATGTCTTTGTATTGTACAAATATTGATGTATATTTTGATAACAAGGATGTGTATAATTCCAAATGTGTTGAAGGATGTGATATGCAATGACAATTTGAGGCACCAGGATTTTGGGAAGTCTAACTTGAGGGAATGGGCTGTTGGTATTTCAAATGTACTTCTCAAGATAAGAGGTTTCTTGTCTTATCTGTCAGTGCTGCAGGCTTTTGTACCGACTTTCTCCTCAGTCTCATGTTACTAAAGCGTCAGAATTGTCCTTCCTCCTTAAATCTCACGATGACGACCTTTTACAGAATGCTGCCGTCGTGTCGTCGAACAGCAAGGAAAGATTTATGTCGCTGAATGGCTCCGTTGTTTTTGCAGTTTGACGGAATTGTTTACAATTAACAAACGTGCTAAGTTTGTGTTGTACAAACATTTTATATCCTGTGGCTGTATATGATGAAACTACCCTCTTTGATACCACGAAAGAAAACAACTCATAGAAGTAACATGTGTTCTTGTTTTGTTCTTTTGAAAGAGTAATTTTGCACCAAGCTGAGAAACATTCAGCGTTTTTTACATGCATTTAAGTGACGGGTTTATTATGAGCTTTTAGAAAATCACAGTTTTCATAGTCGTTACGTAAAAGGACAAACTGTTTTATTAACTGGGCTAAAAGATGAAAAGAAACCTGGTTAACAACCATTCCCTTAGCCATTTACACTTTTCCCTTTTTTTTAAAAAACATTCTCATTTGCATAGTGTAAATATAATAAGATACAAGTCAGACAAACTTAAACCTCCCATTTTGCACTATTTGTACAAGTCCCACCGTATGGGACTACCTGTACTCTAAACTGTACTTTGAAAAGACTTCATAGTTAGAATACATCATAAAACATGAAATGCATTAGCCTTACTTCCAAAATGATTAAGGAGAATCCTTTTTGTGGTGCACGTATACCTGATTTCTCAAAACAATCTGGTTATTATTTGAATGTTAATGTAGTCAGTGCTTGATTGATCTCTACTGGTTGAAAGTGCATCGCCTGATTGGCACAGGTACCCGCACCTAACAGTGATCTGACAGCTGTAAGGTTAAAACAAAACCTTCAGCCACTGGAGGTCAGCAAAGACGAGATTCTCAGCTGGTGTTAAACTTGCTCTAAAAGAACAAACAGGTCAAACTGTTGTACATGTGCATGTGTTCTCCTGTGGGCTCTTCTGTTCAGTGCATGCTGCATGAAAACAAGCACACATCTGTAATACTTGACTGCATGGTATGCCGGCGTTGTCGCCCAGTACTGTGTTTTCTTGTGCAACAAATAAAATTTATATTTCTCTTTGACTCATCCTTAGTTGGACTCCACTGGTGTTTTAAGTACTCTATCATTGTTCACACAGAGAGCGGTGTGGAGTCACATGCAATGCTCTCACAGCTCTCACAATAATCAGGTAATGTGCATTTCTCAAAATGTGTCTACACACTGTTAGACTTATTCAATCTCACACTTTTATAGAAAAGAAATTCTGTACTTGTACTGTACTTTTGTATAGAACAGATTAGGGTTGCTATGACTGTATATTTGTTTACAAAAACATAAAAGTGTATTTCAGATTGTCAAAGTAAGGTTTTCAATAACATCAAATTATAATAAATGCTACATTTTGCCGTCTGCAATTTCCTTTGAACATTTTGCCAAATACTGGCCACACTAGAATACATCATACAATTAATTCATAACAATTCAAATTTCAAGAACTCTGATCTTGTAAAAAAAAAAAGTTATCTCAGGACATGTTACAAAGTAGGTAAAGACCACACTTTATGACTTATTTATGATTTACATAGACCCAACAATTCGCCCTTGAGCACACAGTGGCAACGAAAACCTGCCCTTTAACAGAGACAAAAAGACCCAGCTCTATGGAGGGCGGACATCTGTCTGCACAGGTTGGGGAGGAAGAAAAGGAGAGAGAAAGAGAGTAAAGAATAGGTGGACAGAGAGACAAAGAAACTTCCAGAGATGCAAGCAACCACAACAGTAAGAGTAACTATAATATCTATAGTAATGTGAATGTTAATTATATGTTATGACAGTTAATACAGCAGAATAGTAGAAACAAGCACAGCTAAGGTGATAGGATATGACAATGATAATAATTATGGTGGTAAATATGATCAATTAGTAGTGATAACAGCTGTGATACAATGAGATATATTACTGAGGCTGTTTTTATGGCTACACATTGAAGAATTAATAATCAATGAGTGAAGTATCATAATCATGTGTTAGTGTGTGTATTAGTAATGATTAATGAGAGTGTAATAATAAGACGCAATAAGTATAATTCTTTAAGAGTGTGATAGTATAGCCTCTGCCAGGCTCAAAGCTTTCTGCAAAGCACACAAACTTTTGGCAGTCAGTCAAGGTCACAAAGACAATGAAATAGCCAGCTTGAACAAACGCACCTGGCAACTAGTTGAGATTAGACCAAAACAAAACCATATAAGGAGGCAAGGTACGAGGGAGGATGAGTGTATGTGCTTCCTTCACAGATAAAGAAGACGAGTCATGCGGAACAGATGATACCGCAAAGGGCAGGGGTGGAAGATGGAGGAATCGGGACGGTTGCTTCTGAAATACACATATGCATGCACAAGCGGACACATAACCACGCCTTTGTAACAAGCATAAATGCTGGAGTAGTTAGAATATACTGTATATCAGAACTTCTTGCCTCTGATCACAGGTACTGTGTTGCACACAGTTACTCTAGATAGAGAATAGAACATTTCTCCAGACGTCTGTAGCATCCGATGTCCATTTGCTAATAAATGCCTGCTGGGCACTAAACTGCCAAGGACTCTACTGACTCCAGGAAGCCTCCTGTAGAATTTGAATTACGCAATATATACTCTGTGAGGTCTTTCTGATTTGACTAAAGTATTGTGTGTAAAATTCCTACAACATTTTATAATTTATCAAACTAATGATAGTGTATATGAGTAATAGTGATAATAGTAGCTGGACCACCATGATCAGCAGAGACCTGCGAGACGACAAAGCACGAACAACTGCAGGGAAGAAGTTGAGTTAGTGACATGCATTGATGAGACATGAATGATACAGACAGAGAGGAGAGAAGCTCAGAGTATCAGGAACATGATTATCCCCCAGCAGACTAGGCCTATAGCAGCATCATTAAGCAGAACAAAATCAGCTTGGGCCCCCATTTTATACATTGTACAGAAGTGTTTTATTTTGAAATACTGGTACTTGTGACCGGGGACAGTGAAATATTGTCAAAAAATGTGCCTAAAAAATCATTAATTTGATCTGGAATCAACTGTGCAAATTTCATAGCGATTGATTTAATCACAATTCAAGCTGCTATGGTTTATAGCAGGGGTGTCAAACTCTAATTCACAGTGGGCCAAATTTAAAAACTGGGACAAAGTTGCGTCCCAAACTCAACATTTACTCAAGAAGAAAAAAAGAAAAGACTGTGCATGTTCTCCTTCTCTCCAGATGTGTAACGTTGAACCTTTCCAGTGCAGGTCCTTGTTCTTGTCGTGGTGTTTCTTACGTTTGATTCACTGGTTACAGCCACGGTGGCTCTGCAGACGAGACCAACAGCTCTTTACTTTCAGACTCAGATCATCTGCCTCCCACCGCTGCTGAAGATCCTGTTCTCCATCTTTCTTTGGGATGTTTTTGTGGTGTTTTCATCTGTTTTTAGTCGTTTTGTCACATTTCTCTGGTGTTTTGTGTCTGTTTTTGGTCGTTTTGTCATCTATTTGTGGTGTTTTCATCTGTTTTTAGTCGTTTTGTCACGTTTCTCTGGTGTTTTGTGTCTGTTTTTGGTCGTTTTGTCATCTATTTGTGGTGTTTTCATCTGTTTTTGGTCGTTTTGTCATCTTTACCTTCAGCAACAGATCATCTGCCTCCCACCGCTGCTGAAAGCTCCTGTTCTCCATCTTTCTTTTGGTCGTTTTTGGAGAGGGGTGGATTAAGTTTGTCTGCAGAGACTGGTAGCATGGATGCTCATGTTTGCTAACAGAAAAGTAGACGTGGATGTGCTTTATACTCGCGGGCCAGCTCTCACAGAACCTTGATATGATCTTGCGGGCCTGAGTTTGACACCCCTGCTTTATAGCCTGCGAGTCTGCTACTCCATGTTCGTAATGCGGCAGTTTTCCTTTCAACCCGCCAGGTGTCGCCAGGTGTCGCTAACATGCTGCTCATCCCCATAACCACACAACAGAAGAAGTCCTGTGTCCTTCACAACAGCAAACATGGCGACTGCTACCAAAATCATCCAGAGGCTCCGGAATTTTTTATCTGGGGTAAGAAATACAACCGCAGACAAACTGCATATCCGAGCTAGTACGTACCGTAAAGGGGTTGTCATTTTTTCCCGATTTCCCATAATACACTTTCAAACAAGACTAATTTAACGGGCGGAAGTTGCTAATTGTGGTTAGCTGTTACGCGCTAGCTGGGTGATAGCTGCATGTGAATGAAGATTATTAGACATCATGTTTGATGTGTTTTTCAGTAACTATCCGTAATGATGTTTCTGTTCTTTCAGCAAAGCCTGCAAACCAAACTGCAGCTGCGATATGAGGAGATTGCAAAGAGGTAAGGCTTCTTACTCCAGTGTCACCCTGTGAAACCACCCAATTGTTGCAAACATGAACATTCGAAATGACAGGAAGTTAACAGGGACCCAGGCTGTTGCCTAGCAATGTTATTCCATTGAAAATGTATATCAGCAGTGCTGTTACACACTTGATTACACTGTTACGCACCTGATTCGATTCTATTTTATTTTAATTATAGTGCCAACATTATAACAAAAGTTATCCCAAAACACTTTTTTATAATTCCTCCATGAGCAGCAGCAAGTGGCAATATCTACAATAATTATAATCATAATATGTGTATACAGTTATTTATCCAGCCATCTTGTGCACACTACTCAGGGGCTGCATTGATTAATTATTAAACACAAGACAGCAGTGCCATTCTCAGGCTCTTGCAGAAAAATACATTCTGTGCTGTCAACAGATCTTGTAATTACGAGATAAGGTGTGTTTTTTTTCTATGGTGAATGCAATGCGCCACTGAAACTGAATTTAATTAAAGTTTTGTTGCCCAATAGAAGCCTAGTCATGACATGTATGGCTTTGAAATTTGGCTCTCAGGCGGCACCTACTCGACCGTGCACTGTTCCTATCAATATAATCAAACACTTCTGCCGCGTTATGGCAAACAATAAGCTCTCAAAATCATGGATCCATTACTCAAAAAATGTCTTTTGCACAGTTTTTTAACTTTTATATGTCCGTCATTTATCTGTGGCTCTGGGAGCACCCTAAAGGCTATCTATCTATCCATCCATCCATCTATCAATCCATTTATCCATCTATCTATTTATCTATCGAATTGACAATGCTCCATCTTAGTCTATTTCATCATTTCAACTAGAAAGGGCGGGTCTGTGATAAACTTATGGATTGACAATCCTGACAAAGATGCAGAATGTGTTTGTATCCTTGAAGAAAGTACTAAAACTGCTTAAAACGTTTTCCACAGCAGAGATACAGGTACATCGCGTTAACAATGCTTTTTTTAATAGGACACAGCTACCACCCAAACTGCCTGTAGGCCCGAGCCACAAATACGCCGACAATTACTACTATACCAGAGATGGACGCAGAGAGTCTGTACCTGCCACAGTCATCATGTCACCCCAGAAGGCTCTCACCGCTGGCAGGTGAGTGACTCAGTCAATGCATTTTCATGTACAATAATTAATTGATTATACCCCGAAAAGGACAGAAAGAGAACCTGATGAACAGGGCTGGATTACTTATCAGTTACCTTATTTCTGTTTGTATTGATATAAATGATATATAATTAGATAGTTATAGGTGAAACGGCATAGACAATTACACCTGCAGCTCCATTTACCTGTGTAAAAATCATCAACTTTGGCAAAACAGTGAAAAATATTCAAATTTAGACCTGCTGTCAATGACCCACTCACTTCATGCGGTTTGCTTACCTGTGGTAAACACACATAATCAAGGCAGTAATGTGAGATATCGGTTTGTTAATGCAGTTATGTTCATATTTGCAGTAAGTAAGGCTGCAGTAAAATGTGCAAAGTAAACCAATTTCAATCCAGCTGAAAGCTGCCGAAGACGCTCCACTGCTTCGATGTTTTGATCTGACGTCTTCCAGTGTGAGCAGTAACCTCTTGCTGTTGAAATGTGAATTTAATAAAACATCTATTCGACCCCCGATAATGGAAATGTTCTGTTTTTTAGTGAATTTTCAAGTCAAAGGGTATTTCTTGACTCATTTTCTTATCTCTTCTAGTCAAGTTGCTGAAGTCCCAAAGCTTCCAGTGATCCCAGGTGCTGTATATAAGGAGCCATCGCTCTCCACAGACCAGCCGTATCTTTGAGCAGCAAGATTAAAGTCCTTCGGCATCAACAGCCTCATTTCTCCATCCCAAACCTGCTGTAGAGGCCTGACCACTGCATGTGTCGGTTGTATCCTGTACAATAGAAAATGTGAATAAAATGTGTTCTATTTAAGGTTTTTTGTGGTTATTTTGGTCATACTATGAACTGAACAACTGCGAAATGGATTTTGAATCATCGCTGTCAAGTGTGTGAATAGATTTGCTACAGTGGGAGAACGATTGGAAGTACTGGGTGTGAGGTGAACTGAAGTAGATGTGCCGATGCAGCAGCTGGATACTTGAAGGAGGTTCAAAGAGGCGAGGACCTAAAGGCTCACCCTGCTCCTACTGCCCAAATGTCCACAACCCAGTTTCAGTTTCATCACAACAGGGCGTAGACCCTAGTGGTAGCATCATTACATGAAAAAGAAATTCATCATTTTCATGCTTCATTTTTATTATTTAATTTTAGAACTAGCATCAAGTTTGAGAAATGAATGCCCTCAAAAGCTTACATTAAAGGAAACACAGGTTTTGTGATTGTTACAGCTCTGCTTCGGTCAGTTCCAGTCTGGTTTATGCCCCATGTCACCGGTAAGACAATATAATAATATGAGAATCTATTTATTTTTAAAGATGGAAAGACCTTTTAAGGTAAGAGTCAATGCAAGTTAGGCATAAAAGAGGATGAACTTTAAGTTTTACGCCCTGATATCTCAAAGACGTTCACGTTTGTGTGCTGCAGCTGTTTGTTGTGAATTTTGAATGATGGCTGTAGAAAAGTGGCAAACAGCAGGTACTTCAACTTGAGAGGAGGTGTAATCAGCAAACGTGATTAGAAACACCTGTGTTGGTGTGCAGACATTTAAATGCAAGACAAGCTGTTTGATGACAGAAGTTACTACTTTACACTAAAAAGGTGAGCAGTTTTAGGACATGGAAGTTTTACATACAACAAAAGATGTAATATGATGTAAGTTTGAATTATAATTTAGTGCCAGACTGAGTTTAAAACGTGAGCATGTTGCTCATGTTTCAAGGTCATGTCGACACAGTGAGCAGCATTTTTCTGTTTATCTGCAAAATAGAAAAATACACTCAGTAAATGTTTTTACACTATGAACTAAATATAATTCATAACATCATCTACTTAAAGTTATTTTAAAAATGTATAATTACGAAAGCAAAGTGTTGCACATTAACCTAACATAACTGAATAAAATCAGCCTCAAATGAACAGCAGTCTAAATTACTTTAATTATAAATCTAAACTATAATGGAAAATCAATGAATTGTGTAAAAGGGCTAGGATTAAATAAGTGAAAACTTCTTCCTACTCCTTTTCAGGCAGAGTTAATTGTATATATGTAGTTACAGTTCATCTGTGAACTAATTTAATTTTGTATACTTTTGTATTTTGTAATTCTTTTGTCTGAAAGAAATTCAAAAATTCAAACAATCTCCGTTAACAACTTTTTCTTTTTTCAAATGCATTTATTTACTTTTATTTAAATGTACAAACCTTTATTTCAGATTAAGAACAAGCACACAACCAGCAAAAATAGACAAGTGTGCAAATAATACATATACAAATATAGCTAAACAATATATATTAATATACACAATTTAAACATGAATAAACAATGACAACAATAGTCACAATAGGTCAAACGGGCCACAGAAAACAATTCATCAAAACATGTCAACGTTCACCTTTTGTAACAACTTTTCATTCACAAACAGAACCGACTCTTGCGTCATATTTCCGCGCCACGTGCGGCTGTGGAGGACATCGAGCATGGGACACCTTGGAGGTTTATTTCTTCTGCTCGCACCTCTAATTTGGTGTTTCAACTGTGGTAAGATGCTGTGAAGACTTGTGCGTGTGACATTAAAGAGCTGTTTGTATTAAACGTAATGTTTTAAACGGAGGGGACGTAGAGAGAGAGAGAGAGTTCAGTGGAGCGGACCTGTCAGTTGAATGAAGTCTGTTTACAATGTAAACCACTCCGCTCTTTGTCAGTTTGCCTTCATACTTTTAGTGTTGCTTACCAAACATACAACGTTACAGGAAGCCAGTCTGAACTTTGATTCATATTTGGGCTGAATGTGTGTGCAGCACTGTCAGTAGTCTAAAGCTAGAAAGATTAAGAAACAAGGTTCCGGTTGTTATCGGACCCCTCCTTTGACGTGCAGAAGGACGTGGGTTTATAATATAAACACAATACTTGCTGAATTAGATATGACATAAAAATGACAGCCCTCCATTGTAATCTGTGCAAGTGTCAGTGCGGCTCTATTAACTCGGAAGGAATTATTAAAATCATATAAAATTAGAGGATTATGTATCTACAGACATAAACACACAAGGGGTTTGATATGAATGGCAGCCCGAAAATTGCAAAGAAATGTTTGTACATTTATGGAATAACTTTGGTCTTACCTTTTATAGGATTTATGTTGACAAATTACATATTATCATGTGAAATATAAAAACTCTCTAGTAAATACCAATTGATTTTGTATTATTGTTGTTTGGCATGTACCCTGGAGATCAAAATTAGGGATCAAAGTGTTAATTCTTGATTTATTCTAAATTATTTTATTGTTAATTTAATTGAATATCCACTGTGGCTATACCACTGCTGTACTAGCATTTATTTATTTTTTTTAATGACAAAGGCACTTCAACAAAAAACTTTATTTTGTGGAAAAAACAGTGATCAAAATTAGAAAACTGTAAATATTGTTCCAGAACAGAAGATTTAAACAATGTTTTCTTCGGGCTATAGGATTAAAAAATGAATA